>NC_077227.1:108395370-108995370 GCF_027887165.1 Monodelphis domestica
ATTTGGGGTCCTTTCATTTTTTTTTCATGGATTTCTTGGGCAGTGTGGTGAAAACCCATGAAGTTCTTCCCTGAATAATTTTATTATTTTAAGTTCATAATGTTAGGAAATGAGAAATTTTCATTTGTGCTTAGTGAAAAAAAACTTCATTTTCGCCCAATGAATTTCAAAGACTCCTTGAAATCCACCCATGGACTTTGATTCCAGACTAAAGATTATTGCATTTTGAACCATTTAGCCATTGGTTCCTTGTAAAACCAACTGTAGTGGAAACTAAGGTTTAAATCCTATTTCACACAGGCATTATATGTGTGCCCAGGGGTGAATCATTTAATCAATCTGATCCTCAATTTTCTAATTTCTAAAATAGGGATAATAATGCAAAAGACCTATGTCTCCATTTTCTTATGTTTTCTTTTTGAGGATCAAATTTGATCATGAATGATAACTGCTTTGCACTATAAGAACACCAGCTCTTATTCTTAAGGAGGGATAAACCACATTCAGGACTTCTGTATTTAGGTAGTTTCCTTTTGGATCTGAGGGGATTTAATGGCTCTCTGAATTGAACAAGAAGCTTGAATCACTGTAATTACTTGACAAAGAACTCAAAGATGCCTTCTTTGTAGGATGGCTGACAGATGCTTATATTAGCCTCCATTAATCCACTATGTAAATTCTTTTCAAAATCATTTAAAATTGCCAGGGGGCAGGAACCTTTTATTATAAATGCCAACAAAATTTGAGAAAGGGGTAGGATAAAGGATGCTTGGAACAAAGGTAAACTCATCTTGCTGGACCCTTCACACAAAAAAAAAAAAAACCCAAACAAACAATGGACCACCCAGGACTGGAAGCTATGGAGTAGTTCTGAGCATTTATAAAGAATGTTATAAAAGCTTTGTTTTTCCTCCCATTTTCATCTTGTGCACTTAAGCTGTAGGTAAACCAAGCATTCAGATAAAAAGCTATTCCCTTTCTCTGCATCTGGATGCCAAGAGGAAGATAGGAAACATAATCCTTCACCTCCATTCTGTTTTTCCCCTCTTTCTTGCTAATACACAGGAAACCACCCAAGAAAGGTTTAGCAATTGGCTACGTCTGCCAGATTACATCTTCATTTTAATTTGACAATAAAGTAGTACAGAAACCATGCTATAAAACATCGCCTCCAAAGGCATCTCTCACACTGTCTTAAACACCTCACTAAACAAGATATGTTGGGAAACATTGTAAAAGAGAGTAAAAAAAAAAGCAGCTGTGATGTAAAGAATAAACAACAAAGAGAAAAGAAGCCCAATATCCCAACTTGGTGGAAGTACCAGGACCTTGAGATTTAGGCCTTCTCAGGAGGATATCAGCATAATCAGGGCAGATTTTGAAGAATCATCCTCATTGAGAACAATTAGGTAATGCCAACTCCAACTTTTGTGGAGGCTGTTGAGTGAGATCTAGTTCTACTTGGGTATCAGAATCAAGCTCTGTTCTGCTTTGTAGAACTCTGTCAAAGCATCATGAGATCTGTCCACTAAGGGACTTGAATATGGAAAAGTTCCATGAGTTTGGGGGCAGAAATAGCTCTTATAGTACAGTATCAAGCAATTTTATTTCTTCTCCTTTGTCTAGGGCATAAATTGCATATGAACAATCAGATAATCAGAGGAAAAATTGTTGTCTAGTCCTTAACATATTTCCCTTTCTTTTTACCTTCTTTTTCATTCCTTTCTTCCCTTATTTTATTCCTCCCCCTTTTCCTGTAATGCTTTTCCGTTTTCAGTTTATTTCTTAGGTGGTGCAATAAATGGAATAATGAAATCATCACGACCTGCCTCAGTTCAAATCCTTCCTGGGCAAGTCACTTAATCTTCATCAGCCTCAGTTTTTGTTTTTGTTTTGTTTTCATTCATAAAATGAGATAATAGTACCTACACTGAGAGTTGTGAGGATCAAATGAGACCCAATGAATGTTTTGAAAAGCTTGAAGCACTATATAAATGCAGTTTTTATTATTATCATCATTATTAAGATATTAATGAGGTATTTTACACAGATAAAATGTTTCATCATTTGTGAGGAAATTTTTCTTCATTTTTCTACTTTACTACTTTTTCTTCCTTTCTTCCCTTGTTTCCTTCTCTATTCTTCTTAGACTTGTATCCATAGGCATTGCTCAGCTCACTTGATGGGGCTAAGGTTTTGAAAGGCTGCTTAGGTCATGTTTGATTCCTTAGAAAAGGAAAGGAATGGTATGTTAAGCAGTTTTATATGTTGGGAAAAGTAGTGGACTGTGAATGAGGAGATCTGGATTTTAGTTGTATTATACCTTACTCCAGATTCAGTGTGGCCATGAAGTGCCTGGTTATGGTCCCATGTATGAAACGGTACCCAACAATGTAACACACAAGAGGGAATTTTATTAACTAAACTGCAGTTTGGGGCTCAGACCTAAAAATGGCTGGCCCTGGGTCTGGGGTTTGCAGGCTATTTATACACTTTTGTGGTAGAGGGAGTGCAGAGGAATTCCTGGGGTCGGGGGAAGGGGAGGAGTGAACAGGAACTCCTGGGGCTGAGGTGTTATCAGTTTCTGGCATATGTCAGGAGGGGGAGGGACAAGAACTCCTGGGGTTAGGGTCTTTATGGCTCCTGGCATATTTCAGGAGGTGGGAGGGACAGGGACTCCTGGGGTTAGGGGTCAGGGAGGGGAAAGAAGGGGTTTGAGAGCTGGCTCTTCAGCCCAACTCATGGTTCTATCCCTAATCAAATCCCAGCTCTATTGTATGACCATAAAATATACCCAGAAATACAATAAGGTAAAAATTAATTCAAGGACATTAAAACAATGTTAATTTGAAGGGACTCTAATTATTCTCAACACATACCTATTAAAAAAGACTAAATATATCTAATGCATTCAAGGAATTTGTCATCTCAGTTTCCTTTAATCCATCTTGTCTCACATTCTTTCACAAGAAGGATGCAGTTATTTTTTGCAGGTCTGATAACCATTTCTCATTCCTTATCCTTATTGACCTCTCTATAATTTTTGACACCATGGTTCACAATCTTCTCTGGATTATTACTCTCTTTCTGTATTTTCATAACACCATTCTTGTAATTATCATGTGAGCAGTAGCCACTTGCCATTCCTTTCTCCTTTATCCCATATCCTGGCAGATATGAGGTCCCAGCCAACTTGGAACAATGGGTCCTAGAGGATTCATGGAGTCCTAAAACCATTCTTTTTTCTCCTCTGTTGCTTGGCTTGGTTCTTCCAAGGAACAAGTTCAATCCCTGCCCTTCCTGCTATCTTTTCTGATCATAACCCTTCTGATTGCTTCATCTGTGTCCACTTACACCTCCTGTTCTCAATTTATCCTCCCTCATTTTTATTTCATCACTTATTTTTAATTAAACCCTTCCCACCATAATCATCAACTACTCCCTATCTCACCACACTATCTTCCAGAGGATGGTTTTTTTGCCTTTTTTTAAAATTATATATCTTGAGAAAGAAATCCCAAATTCATGCCTACTTCATAGTCATGACTGCATTTCTGGATATCCTGAAATAAATTATTTTCTCTCTTTGCTCATAAGTTTCTTTATCTATAAAATGAAAGATGAAAGGTTGGACTATATGATTTCATAGAGTCATAAAAATCTCATAGCTAGAAGAGACCTTTGGGATCATCTATTCCAACCTTCTCATTTTTGAATATGAGGAAGTCTAGTTACAGCTAAGGGAAGTGATTTATTAGAAGTAAAGATGCTTGTGAATCTGTTGAATACACTAGAAATCAGCTCTGTCTCTCAAGCCAGGGCTCTTTTTTCCTACAAAATGATCCCTTCTAACTATTGTTCTATGTACATTGGAGAATTCCACTAGCTTCAGGTATACCATGATTGTCAATACCTTCTTGGTCCATCACTAAGACATTGTATAAACAGGAATGGATGGAGCTATGTTAATTTAGACTTTTTTCCTTAGTGAATAATATTGATAATAACAACAACAAAATAACAATTATTCTTTTATTCTTCCATTTAGTCAGATGGAACACAAATGGATCATACAAATACACACACAGATACATAATTGAATTGGCCTATCAAGTTCTTAATGTTGAAAGGGCAAGACTGAAATAGAGCAGGAATTAGTCCTTGAAATGCAGTCCTTTGGGAATTTTCAAATAATTGCTACTCCAGCACATCCACTTAGGCAATTTCTATCTACCTAATGCCATCATGCATCCCCATGGAGCTGCATTAAGTAAAAAGGCACTCAGTTATTTATAAGAAATATGTTGAGCATTTTATATACCATGCTATGCAGCTTTGGCATGATTTCCAAGTGCTTAAAATTTCCCAATGTCATAACTGATTTCTAATCTCATGAATATTTAGATGATTTAAGTATCCAAGTACAAAACTAGCAATTAGAGTGGAAACTGGGGATCTTGCTAAATGTCAGCCCTGATGGTTGTTTATAAAACAAATTCTCAGGCCTAAATGCCATCATATGCAAACAAGGGAGCCCTGTGTTCACCCTCAGATATCATGTTTACTCAGGTTGTATCATTATTTTTCACTTGCTACATGGAAAGGCTCTGTCTGCCTCAAAGGATTTTTAAATGGGGCACTGTGGAGAAGGAAGAGAATTTGACCAGTCTCAAAAACTGGGCTGGATTCAAAGGTTATGTTTCAATCTTGGGATGGTGGTAAATTTTTAGCTCTGGGCCTATCCCATCAAGTCTGTCTTAGAGTTTCCAAATGTTTTTTTCTTTAAAAAAATCACTGTGAAATGACTTTAGAGATATGAGAAGTTCTTTATGTTTTGGTGAGGATCAGTGTTTTTAAGGGCTCGCCATGTACTAGGCACTATTGAGATTTTTCGGATCCTCACACTGCTATTCAGCATATTAGCTTAGCTTTCCCTCCCAGCTTCCTGCCCTATGTAAATCTGATGAACATACCTTTTATATCTTCATCCTAGTCACTGATGAAAACATTGAGGATTCTAGAGCCAAGCACAGATCTCTAGATCGTTCTATGGGAGACTTCCTTCAAAGTTAACACTGAACCATTAATTAATATTCTTTAGTTAAGGTCTTTCAATTAGTTCAAAATGCATCTTACTATAATAAACAATCTCTCTCTAATTTTGCCCAAAAGGATAGTATGAGAAAAATAGCCAAAGATTTTGCTGAAATCTAACTAAAATTATATTCAACCTCCTTATCTACCAGTTCTTTTACATAGTCAGAAAAGGAAATCACTAGTAACCCTTGTCTCTTTTTAAATACACCCCATAAACTTTCCATTAAATTGCAGTAAGCCATTTTCCACTAACATTTTTCTGTTAATTGATTCTTTTAATTTTTTCCCCACTAGAGAATTTAGTGTTTTTTGTTTAGATGTAGCTGATAGTAGTAAAATTAGCAAAGGATCTCTTCATTTTAGCAAAGAACTCTTTACTAGAATACTTATCTGAGTTGAGATAGAAAACTACAGCAGGAGCATTGTTTTCAGAAGAAATTTTGGGAGGCTAGTAATTGAGGCAAAGCGATAAGAGTAGTGCATGAATTTGCCACTCTCCAAACTCCCCCACAATGAATCAGAAATAACTACAGAATCAATGCCAAAAGTGATAAAAATGGAAACCAATCAGGAATGAACTAGAGCAGCCAAGAATAATGTGGAAAAAGGTATCTGCCCTCCCTAGACAAGTATCACCTGTTAGTGAAAGCACATGGAGCAAACATAGAGGAATTGACTAGCTGCAGGCCCTGAGAGCAGGGTGTCCAGACCCACTTTTTCTTTTCTTTTCTTTTCTTTTCTTTTCTTTTCTTTTCTTTTCTTTTCTTTTCTTTTCTTTTCTTTTCTTTTCTTTTCTTTTCTTTTCTTTTCTTTTCTTTTCCTTTCTTTTCTTTCCTTTTCTTTTCTTTTCTTTTCTTTTCTTTTTTTTAAATAATATTTTATTTGATCATTTCCAAGCATTATTCATTAAAGACAAAGATCATTTTCTTTTCCTCACCCCCCACCCCCCATAGCTGACGTGTGATTCTACTTGGTACAGACCCACTTTTTCTGCATGACCAAGGAGTCTACATCCTAGTGGCTGATACTGGCGGAGTCAGCAGGCAGTGAACCTTGGGATCCTCACATAGCTATAACTGGGGATTGACCACTGAACAAGGAAGGAATTCATGGCCCCAAACATGCAGACCAGACACTGGCTATGTCTCAGGCTGTGACTAAAAGGGAAGCATAGCAAAAAGGGAGCACACATTTGTGACTGTGGTTGCTATGGGGCTGAGACCCTGCTGGCTGGTGGTCACTTAGATGAGAGTGGAGCCTCTGGCTTCTGTCTCAATGGGGAGGCAAGTTGTCCACTTGTGGTGATGGAACTATGATGGAAGGCTCCAGTCGGAGCACCTAAGGTCAATCACAGACCCTGGTTTCATTTGGAGGAAACAGGGACTACTTCTGGCCCTGGACTATAGAAATCAGAAGAACTAAGAAAGGCCCAGTAATAAAAAAAAAATTCTGAAACCTGAATCATTATCCCACACACCCTGGGAACAGAAGTCAACTCAAGCATAAAACTTAAAATTAAATCTACCTATTGCTTTGGCTGCTAAAATTTTTTGGGGAAAAGAGCAAGTCAGAGAGAAAGAATCCACCTATAGATAGCTATTATGGGAACAGAGAAGACCCAAATTCAAATATGGGGAACAGCAAATGTAAAACACCTTCTTGTAAAAGAGCAAAGAACAGCAAATGATTACAAGCCCCAAAAGAGATTTTAGAAATGGTTGAAAAAAGATTTCAAAAATCAAATTAGAGTGGTTGAGAAAAAAAAAACTATGAAAAAATAAAAGCAATGCAAGTTAATCAAGAAAGTTATTAATTGCTCATGAATGGGCAAAACAAATATAATTAAAATGACAGTCGTACCTAAACCAACCTACTTATTCAATACCATCTCAATAAAATTACCAGAAAATAATTTTATTGAGCTAGAAAAAAATAACAAAATTCATTTGAAAGAACAAATGATCAATAATATCAAAGTAATTAGGGAAACAAATGTGAAAGAAGAAAGTCTAGGAGCATGAGGTTTTAAACTATATTATAAAAATAAGGAAACTGTACTATACAGAAGTAAATATGAAAATTACTTGGTTCTAAGAAATAGAAAGGTAGATCAAATGCTCTAATTTACTACTGACAAAGGAAATGCAAACCAAAACAATTCAGAGGTATCATCTTACACCTATCAGATTGGCTAAAATGACAAAAGGGCAAAATGACAAATGTTGGAAGACATATAGAGAAATGGCCACACACTAATACACTTTTGGTAGAATTATTAATTAAACCAAGTATTTTAGAGAACATTTTGGAATTATACCCAGAGAGCCATAAAATTGTATACTCTTAAACCCAGTATGTTCCCCAAGGAGATCAGAGGAAAAAGGAAAATAACTTGTATGTTCCAAAATATTTATATCAGTTCTCTTCATAGTGGCAAAAAACTGGAATGTCCATCAATTGGGGAAAGGCTAAACAAATTGTGGTATATAGTTGTGATAGAATACTACTGTGCTGTAAGAAACAATGATCAGATTAATTTTTTTTTAAATCTGGAAAGAACTACATGAGATAATAGGAGTAAAACAAGTAGAACTAAATAAGAAATCTATGCAGCTACAGATTTGATATTTGAACTATAATTTATGAATCATCAGCTCCAGAGAATGAACTGAGAATCGGGAACAGAAAAGACATAATCTATCTATCTATATATATAACTTTTTGACATGTGATGCCTTCCATGGTGTTGGGAGAGGACAAGGGACCAAGATACTTGGAAATTAATTTTATTATTAAAAATAAAAATAAAAAATAGAAGAAAGTATGGAAGATGAGAGATGGGACTGAGTTAATCTCTACTACTATTTTCTCATAGCAAAGATCCTGTGTGGTGTAATACTAAGAACAAAGGGCTTGGAGTCAGAAGACCTGAGTTCAGAATCACAGAAATAGCTCAGAGGAAATTTATTTCTACCTATAGCTGTCCCAGAATCTCTACTTTAATATGACTGGCAAGTAGATATCATTCCTGTTCTTACAAACCTCAAAATCAATTTGACTTCTGAGGCCTTCCTGAGACCCCTCCCACATTTTGCTTTCTTGTCTCCTTTTGTATGTCATCTCCCCCTTTAGATTGTAAGCCTCTTAAGGACAGGGACTATCTTTCTTTTTATTAACTTTATCAGTTGTATCCCCATTGCCTACCATACTGCCTCACATATTGAAGGAGCTTAATAAATGTTTTTCTGGATTTATTGGATTAGGATAAGGCATGTGCACACAGATAAGTAAATCCAATGTAATTCTAAGAATTGATGCTATATGCAATCCAGTGAACAGGTAATAGCTTAGATTCTGTGGAATATAGAATGTGTGAAACCAGAGAAAGTGAAATTAGACTGGCCAAGAAAATTGGACACAGTTCATAGAGGGCAGTAAAGGCCAGACTGGAGATTTTATCTTGCTTTTTTTTTTTTCCTAGAGAACAGAGCAAATCACTGAGGTTGAGAGACTGGTTAGACCATTTCATGTAACTTTTCCTTTCAGGTTTCCAAGGATTTCCAGTACAGCTTTAGAAATTCTATTGCAATAATTATGCCTTCATAAAAATCCCTTTAAAAAGCCCAGCACTTTAGACTTTCTCAAGTATTTTCACACTCTTTCCCACAGAAAAGGGACATGACCCTCTCAAGTCTTTGATCTTACATCTTCAACTACATACCAAATGCTGAGTTCAGGGACTCTGTATCTTACTTCCCCATGGTACTGAACACATTGTGGCTTTGTGGAAAACACTTGTTAAATTGAGTGCCTTTGATCCAACATTATATATTTATTATATAGTTTGAGGCACAAAGTATCCTAGTGCTCAGACCACTGGACAATATTGCCTGACAAATGTTACAAATTTGAGTGGAACCTGGGAAGTGGCTAAGTATAGGAGAGACTCAGTTAGATAGGTAAGTGGCTTTGCTACCTCTTCTTTAGCCTATCCTCTGCTTTTGCCACCCTCATTAGACTGTTGTAACTTTGGGAATCAAAATACATCAAATGGGCAAAATCCTTAGCTTTGATGCCATTTTCATGTTTGACACAGAGAAACAAGTTATTAATTTCTCTCCAAATGTAGACCACCCACTCAAATGGGTCATAAGAATAACCCAAAGGACCTATCAGATGCTTTAAAGTGAAAGAAAGTTTAATTCCATTGGAGGGGAAGTAAGTAATGGTGTGACAGAGAAAGACTCTTCCTCAGGTCTAACCCAAAATGCCATGGTACAACCTAAATAGATAAGACTATGACAAGACAAAGAAGGTATAGCTATAACAATGATTGTGCGGCAAGATAGGCAACTTCTTTCTCATCATATCTTTATCATCCAAACCACTTCGACTTATTGTTTCCTTCTTAATAATTTGTATCTCTCTTGCCTAGAATTATACCTGACACAATGTGGATGCCTTATAAATGCCCCTTTATTGATTGAATAATAGCAGAAGGAAAAGTTGAAGTCCCTTGCTCCTTTGAAATTTAGTATTTGCTTTCTGATTACATCTTTACCAACACCAGGCACCATGTGCACAATCTCTTTCCAAGGGGCATGATGCTTATGACATTGCTTCTTCTATAACTATAAGGCTGGATTCTCAGACTCTTACATTTGGGATTTCTTGAAATGCAGTCTCTAAGTCTGGTGCTACCCATAAAGCCTCCCTTCTTTGGCTAGAAGGTGAGATTTTAGTATTAAAAAATCTAATAACATTTCTCCTTCCTCCCCACTGAGGAGGCAGGGACTTAGGAATGACATTATCTAGTAATTTATCTCTTCCATCATTTGGACAGTCACACAGCTGCTTTAGCCATGTGCTTCTCTAGGAACTCCACTATTACTACCACAATTATTATCATCCATTGTTGTAAAAATGCCTGTTGGATCTCTGTTCTTAGAACTGGGCTTATTTAGGAAAAATAAAGGCAAAAGACTGCTAGACACTTAGAAACATCCCTCTTAAGGATCTGGGAGAGGGTCACATCTCTCTTTGCTTTAAAGAAATCATTACTAACACCCAAGAGAAGGTAAACCTGATGGTTTCCCTAGACATACACACATCTGCTACATTTTAAAGATCCTTTCAGAAAAAACAAAGTAAAGGTGAAAAATAAAACAAAACTATCATCCTTTAAGACTCTTTTATGGATCAGCACAAAAGGGTGGCTTCTTCCTCCCAACAGACTGAGCCAATTAATTATCCTAGATATAGTCACATTTTATTGAAACTCTTCCTTCTGAATTATAGATTTCAAGGTATCCATATACTTGGATGGGAAGAAAATGTGTCCTTATTTCTATATAAAAGGTTTTCTTTTAATTGTTTACATTTTATTTTATTCATGTAAAACTGTTATTCTGAAGCATCCATGGGACTCACCAAACTGCCAAAGGGATATCACATACAAAAAGCTTAAGAGTGCCTGCTTTAGAGAGATGCAACTGAAAGTTGCAATGGTTTATTCCTCTCTAAATGCATCAAGGTAATAGGAGACTTGAAATCTCATGGAGAAACTTACCTCCAGGTCAGTATATCAACTTTATCAAATAATTTCCTTGATCAAATCTCTGCCTTTGGAGTAGCCCAGATTACTCTTTCCCTTGAGAATAGAAAGAATACAAGAAAACTGTTAAAACTGGATATTCTTGAAGTTACCAAATACTTCTTACCATGTCCATCTGTCTGTCTTAATACACACTCTGGTAGGTTCTGAAAGACAAAGGTCCTTACCTTGAAAGGTGGCAGTCTCCATGATATCCCTATTCTCTTGCCAAAAGGAAACATTGGAAAAACTTACTCAGAGCCCTGTTGTCAAGGAGGACGAGGGATCTGACATCAAGACTTTGCTCTCTATCTTTTAAATCAAAGACTTGTAAGTCAAGTTTGACTGTCAAATCTCTGGTCATAACTTTGAATAATGGAGAATGCTATTTTTATTCAAAATTTAATTTACTTTTTTTAATTCTATATTCTCTTCTTCCCTCTGCCCCCTACCCAATCCACTGAGAAGGAACAAAATACAATATTCATAAATACGAAGTCATACAAAACCATGTTTCTATATTAGCCATGTTCTGAGGCTTGGGAGAGAAAAACAAGGGGGGAAATGTGCTTCAGACTGCTGTTTGGAAGTGGAGAGCATTTTTTTTTATCATGAATCCTTTGGAGAAGAAGTAGGGGATACTTGTATGGAACAGAATTAGTAAGTCTTTCACTGTGAGAATAAGATGTTTGTTTGTTTTTTTCAAGTTTCCTGGGGCCTTCTTCATTAAGCTGATTGGAGAGGCTACTTTATTACTTATATCATCCCCAGGACACTACTTCCATGAAACAAATCAAAAGAAGATAGCAGATTTAATAACAGTAGCTAATAGCTAGCATTTCTATAGCACTTTAGCTGAATTATCTCATTCATTTGGCTCATACAATGATATCATGATCACCATTTTAGAGATGAGAAAACAGAGGCTGAATGAGGAGGTTAAACAACTTGACCAGGGTCACTGCAATGGATAGAGTGTTAGACTTCAAGGAAGACTCAAGTTAGGACTTCTTGACTTGAAACACACAATCTACTTTATAAACACTATTTACAAGGAACATTCCACTTAGAGTGTGAGAAAAAAATTAGAAAAAAAAAGGAGAGGGGAGAAACAAACTTGGAAGGAGATGACAATTTAAATACTGCAGGGGTTACACTAAAAGTTAGTTTAAAATCAATTGAGAACAACATGGAAATGGGTTCGAATCAAGGACACATGATACCCAGTGGAATTGCGCGTCGGCTATAGGAGGGGGAAGAAGAAAAGAAAATGATCTTTGTTTCCAATGAGTAGTGTTTGAAAATGACCAAATAAAGTAATGTTTAAAAGGGAAAAAAATAAAATTAAAACAAATAAAATCAGTTGGGAGATTTTCTCTCCTGATATGGGAAGGGTTCAAGCTGTTTAAAAATCACTTGCCTCTTCAGTCAGTCAGTCAACAATAATTTATTAAAATTCTATTATCAGAGGCAGCTAGGTGACTCTAATGCTGGATCTGGAATCAGGAAGAGCTGAATTCAAATCAGCCTTAGACACTTAAAAGCGGTGTGATCTTAGGCAAGTCACTTTTTTTTTTTAAACATAATACAATGGAGAAAGAAATGGCAAACCAGTTTAGCATCTTTGCCAAGAAAACCCCATGGATAGCACTGATGTGCTATGTATGGTCCAGAGAGTCATGAAGAGTCAGGCATGACTGAATAACAACAATAACAAATGTACCATTCACTGATTAAATATAATTCTGTTTAAAGTTGTTTAGTGGTCCCCTTTTCCTTTTTGAATAAAATAGAAATTCTGTCAATTCCCTCTGATGGCTCCCCATAGTCTCACTCCAGTCTGTTTTACATTACTCCCATACATACCCATTAGACCTCTGACTAGCTGCACTGGACTGTTGCCTGTTCCTGACCATGCCCTGCCTTCTTCTTGCTACATGCATTAATGAAGCCCACTTGTGATGGCCACACTATGTTCCTTTCTATCTGCCCATTGAAATCCTTCTTTTTCTTTTCCTTTAGTGCTTACCTCAGTCAGTTAATGTTGACCCCAAAAGGCTCCCATTCCTCCCTCAGTCTTGGACATGATCCACCCCTTCCGTAGAAATGTCCTCAAGAACTTTGACCTCCTATTATTTGCCCTTATCACAGTATACCCCATATTGGACTTAATTAGGATACCCATATAGTTGACTATAAAGCACATTCAGGGTATTTATTTTTTTGGGAGGGGGATGAATTCCCAACCTCTTTGCTGTAATTTCAAATAGACATTTATATTTTAGGGAAAAATGCAATTACAAACAAGAATGACAATTCTCTACTATTTTATTAAAGTTGAAGAGTGGAGAACCAAGGGAAGTTGAGGGAACGGACAATGGATTGGAGAGAAAGGATTAGTCCAAGGAGATCAGTGAGCAGGCTATTACAGTCCTCACAGAAGAACATGAGGGGAGGATGCCCTAAGAGCATGACTATGTAGGAAGATAAGTATGAAGGAAGCAAAGGAAAGATAAGAAAGGAAGGGAAGGTTTGGGGAGAAGGAGACAAAAGGCAATGGAGGGAGGCATATGAAAAGCTCTGCACTAAATGCTAGAGATACAGGGAGAAATGTTGAGATAGTTTGCTCTCACTTTTCATCCGGTTCTTTCTCACCTTGTATAGTGCCTAGCATTTAGTAAGCATTTAATGGATGTATATAGAATTTGAATTTAAGACTAACAATGAAATATCATCAACATCATCATCATCATCATCACTATCCCTATGCTGTACTGTCTGAAACACTCTCTACTAGCCAAGTGGAATATATCATTTCAATTATTACGTGGGGGCAGAAAACAAAGAGTGCCCTAGTGAAAATAAAGGGCCAGTGCTAGCATCAATAAGGATTAGATTCAAGGTTGACCTCTGAAATATACTGGCTGAAGTATCACAAGCAAATTATTTAACTTCAGCAGGTTTCCAGATAACTCTCAAGAGTATATATTACAGGATCATTGGGATCTGCTTTGTGTGTTTGCATACTGGTGGTTCCATGCACCAAGGAAATCACAGATCCAAAATGAAAAAAAAAATGAAAACATCTGTGTGAGTAGGCAAGAAACATATAGGTAGTATTAATCCAATTTATATCCCCTTAAGAAGACCAGTCAGGCCCAAGACAGTATTTCACACTAGCTAAAACCAGAAGTTTCTACATTTTCTACTAATTATCATTTAAGTGAAATACTGTTCCACTGAAAATTCCCCAAATGGTAATTTGAAAAAAAAGTTCTTTTCAATTTTTTCTTCAATTATGTTACCTCTTTTAGGGTTATTCTCCAAATTCTTAGATTCCTGGGATAGATGGAGGGAAAACTATTCAGATTCAAAGTCTGTATATCTACACTCTGGAGATAATCACACAAAACCCCATTAGCAAATGTCCCAAAGTGAGCCTGTCAGCACCTCTTAGGTAGCTAGATGGCATCATAGACAGTGTTAAACTTGGAATCAGAAAGACTTAAGTTCAAATCCTCCCCAGCAAGTCAAACTCTCAACCTCAGTTCTCTCATCTACAAAATGGGGATAGCAACTCTCTCACAAGGTTGTCCTCAGTTTCAAATGAAATAATATATCTGTGGCACTTTGCAAATCTCCAGGTGCCATCTAAATGCAAACTCCTGTAGTCATTTCAAAGTATAGCAATTTACTGACTTACATGGTAAGAATAGTAGCCACAAAATGTTTCCTTTGTAAACCTGGAATATGCTGTTGTTCGTTTATTGCAGTGGTCTCTGACTCTTTGTGACCTCATTTGGGGTTTTCTTGGCAAAGATACTCAAGTGGTTTGCTGTGTGTTCTCTAGCTCATTTTACAATTGAGGAACTGAGTCAAATAGGGTTAAGTGACTGGTTCAGAGACATGCAGTTAGTAAATGTCTGAAGCCACATTTGAAATCAGGAAGATGAGTTTTTTTGATTCCAAGTCTACCATTCTATCCACTGTGCCACCTACTGCCCCCCAAACCTGAGTTGTTCCCGAAACACAAAGAACCTCAATGGGAAAAATTAGTGCCCCCACAGAATAGGCAGAAGGCTGCCCTTTGAGGCAGTTCTTCTGATTCCTACTAGCTGTATCTCAAGCAAGTGATTTAATTTCCCTGTTATAATTCTCATGATAATAGTAACAATGCCTGGTATTTCTTTATATATGTATATATACATATATATTTCATCAAGTCAAAAGTGATAAATTGTTGATCTACTTCTATGGAGACAATTACTGTACTAGGACATCTTTTTACTGATCAAAATATATGTACATTCTCCCTGATTCTCCCCAAATAATTACTTGGATCACTGATTTAATTAATCATCAGTTATTTATTAATCCTTTACTATCTATTAGGCATGGTTTTGAGTCCTGAGGTCTCAGTGAACAAAAAATAAGAAGCAGTCTTTGTCCTCAAGGAACTTATATTTTATTAAGGAAAAATCTCCATATATATAAGTAAAAATTATATATACACACATAAATACATACATGAAAGTAAAAAGGACACTAACTATTGGGAGGATTAAGAAAGGCCATATGCAAGAGCTTGGAAGTGAGCAGAGCTTGGAAGAAACTAGAGATTCCATGAAACAGAAATGAAGAGGCAGTACATTTTGGGGAAATAGAACAGGTTATGCCAAAATTTCAGAGATTGGATTCATTTGAATGACCAAATTACAAGCATGCATGCATCCAGACAGACTTTTTATTCCAAGCAAATGCTTAGGATTGGAAGATGTTTTTGTTTTGTTTTACAACTTTACATGATTTTAAGTGTATGTTCAACAATAAGCATACAGTTACATCTCCTTTCCTTTTATGTCTATGGTGCTATTTAGAAATATCTAATGTTCAGAATACTATCCCTGGGGTTCTGCAGTTTCCTAATCAAGAAGAACGATTCCATTGTAGATTCTAGAGGATACTTACCAAGGCCAGCAAGTGGATATAGCCTTGTCCATAAGGGGTGTCTTGTTTATATGTTCACAAGGCATTTTAATTAGGTAGAAGATTCAAGAACTCTGGTCTCCAAAGGTTTTACTATATTAAGTAGGAATGCTTCAAAGACAGGAGGGGAGAGAGGCTTAGAGTACAGGATAAAAGGATCACAGATAGATGGCTCCTAAAAGTTAGTTTAGAGGCCTTTTCTTCTAGCAGATTCCCCCCTCCTATATATAATTTCTGTCTCTCTCTCCCTCCTTATCTCCCTCTCCCTCTTACTCTACCTCTCTCTCTGTCTCTCCTCTCCCTCCCTCTCTCCCTCCCTCCTTCCCTCTCTCTCTCTGTCTCCTGTCTCTCCTCTCCCTCCCTCCCTCCCTCCCTCTCTCTCTCTCTCTCTCTCTCTCTCTCTCTCTCTCTCTCTCTCTCTCTCTCTCTCTGTCCCCCACTCCCATTCTCCGCCTCTCCCTCACTATTGAAAACCACTGATGCTCTCTCTGATTCGACAGATTGTAATGATAGTGTTTGGTGCCCTGCTCTGACACTCCAAAGAATCCATAGAGCCTGAGACAGACAGGAATGGAAATAGATCTTATTTAGGGGCTGCCAGTGCAGTGACTTTTAGCAAAAGTCTTGTTGGTTTTCTGTGAAAGACCTTCCATTACTTGCTGGAACTGTTATTCACTGGAATGCTTTGACACCCCTCCCTCCTGTATAGAAGGAAGCCTTGCTGTCAGACTGGATAGGTTTAATTAACACATTAACTTGAGTTGTGGTAAGATTTTTCCCTTTCCTCTTGTAACAAAGGCCTAACAATTCACTTCCTGGGGAGAAAATGTTTGAAGTAGTGTATGAACTTGAAAAAACTCCCTCCAGTGAGGGTTAATTTGTATTCACCTCTTGCCTGCAGCTATAAATTTCCAGAGAACTTCAAATGTCCCAATATATTTAATCTTTAGATGTAGGGCTCTCTGAATACATCACAGAAAATCACATTGTCCCCCAGGGCACAGGTATGAAATGTCTATCCCGTGGAGATGTGCCACCCTTGTCCAGGTAGCCCCAGTGACCTAGGTAAGAATTGTTCATCGAATGGGGAAGTGCTGCTCTTTGGCCACTGACATTGCTTGGGGTCACTTAGAAATTCTATAGTCAATCAGAAAGTATTTCATCAGCATCTCCTGTATTCATAGCATTGTGTGTGCTAGGTACTGTGAAGATGCACAAGAAATATAAGGATAGTGCCTGCATTCAAAATTACAATCTGGCAGAGGAGATTAAACTAAGGCTCAAAATTATAGTAGTTGGGGCAGGCAGGTGGCTCAGTGGATTGAGTGCCAGGCCCATAGAGGAGAGGTCCTAGATTCAAATGTGGCCTCAGATGCTTCCTGTCTGTGTTACCTTGGGTAAATCACTTAACCCCCATTGTCTAGCCCTTTCCACTCTTCTGCCTTAGAACTGTAGGGGGACAAAAAGGGTTTTGTTATAAAAAGGTTGAGCTGGATTATTCAAAATTAGGGTCACCAGGAATTGAATTAATTCCAAAACTTCTTATTTACAATTTATTTTAAAAATATAGAAAGAGTCAAGTTAGAAAATCAGAGAGGATAGGGTAAGATATCTAGCCTAAGCACTGAGTATTTTGCTCTGACCCTTGACTCAAAAACAGGCAGGGGAGTTTAGTCCTTGGCCTGAGAAGCTTTGCCCCTTGTCACTGAGCACCTAGGGAAGCAGGGAGCTTCTCTCAAGAGGATAGGTCTTTCCTGAGGCTAGTCTCTTCAGAAAATCCAGGAAAGAAGGCAGCCTTTTCACTCACCATGTGTCAGTCCAAAGGAGAGAGATTCAAGGACAATCTCACCATGTACAGGATCTCCAGTCCAGTCAGCAGATTCTTCACTAGCCTCTAACTCAAACTTAGAACTCCAGAAGAAGTCAGAAGTTCTCTCTGAAGATCTCAGACTAATCTCCCACAGGAAGTTGTAACTCCCTTTTAAAGACACCTTCTTTTGCATCACTTCCTGTGCCTTCCTTCACTTTTTACGTGGACAAATCATGGTTTAAATCTTTGCTTAGGACTGCCTAGGGGGCAGTCAATTCTAATTGGTCACCCACTATCACACATGTGGCTCACAGACCTCTCCCACTCAAGCGTAAATGGGTTGTTTACACCTTTGGTGATTAAATCTATAAATGGGCAGGGGAGTTAATTTAATCTTCACAGAACCAATACACAGTATTGATTCTGGGTCTGAAGGTAAGGATTTAAAAAAATATATTAGTCAAATTAATGCATAAGATAGAAGAAAGAACCTAAAATTTGGAGTGGGAAATCTTGTATTTAAAGACCATCCCTGTAATTTCAGTTTAATAAACATCAAATACTATGTGTTAGGAATAAAAAGACTTCCTGCCCTGGAAAGGGGTTCTCTCTACTATAGACTATGGTATGCACATAGGTTATACAACAAACTATAACAAATATATTAAAATTTGAGAAGGATGAGAATACTGATATAGGGGTGGGGGAATTAGGAAGGACTTCATGGAAGTATAGACATTAGATTGGGTATTGAAGGAAGAAGATAGTCTTTTTTTTCAAGTTTTGGAAAATTTTATTTAATTTATTTAGAATATTTTTCTATGGTTACAAGATTCATATTCTTTCCTTGCCTTTCCCCTCTACCTCCCATAGTGTACATGCAATTCCACTGGGTTTTACATGTGTCATTGATCAAGACCTATTTGAAGGAAGAGAATATTCTGAGAGGGAAAGGTGAGGGGACTGACTGTGCATTCCAGGCATGGACTATTACTTTTTTCCAAAGCACTGAGGTAGAACCTAGGAAGGTGAGTTTTAGAAATATAATAACAGAATTGCTGAGTTGGAATAAACTGCAGTGGCCATCTTGTTTACATATATCCCCAAAAAGATACTTTCTGAAAGATAACTGTTAAATATTTATTCAGCCATTTCTTGATTACCTCCAGTGAGAAGGAATCCAGTCCCTCCCCATTCTTCCTTAGCCCCAAAGTAACCCAGTTTATTATTTTAATAGCTTGATTGTTAGAGAACTTTTGTCTATATCCAGCCTACATTTGCTTTTTTGTTTTCTTTGCTCAATGCTCCTAGTTTAGAGCTATTTTCTCAAATAAGAAAAATCATCCCTCTTCCATATGATGCCTTTCCTCATATGGAGAAGCTTGGTTACCCTTTGAAAACTATCTTCCATTAGGAAATCATTGTTATCGTAGTGCCCAAGAAAGTGTTATCCAATTTTAGAAGCTATACCTTACCCAAAGGGACCCTTAGATGACTCTTAAGCCCTGTCCATGCTATTGGCTACTCCTTTACAAAAAACTGGCAATGTTGTCTAATAAACCAATGAGCCATCTGGCCTCCAACCAGAGATTACCATATCATATTAGCTTATATTGAATTTGCAGTTCATCAAAACTCCCTTTTGTTGTTTCGAACAAGATGTCTGCTAGCCATTTCTCTTCCATGAACAATTTCCACTCTTTCCATCAACTCTTCTAATCTTTTGAGACTGGATTGAATAGTATAGATGCAGATATGTATATTACACTTCAAGGAAGAATGGCCTGAATTGGTTCTTATAAGAATTGGGCTATGTGAACTTTGGACCTATCCGGTACAAATATAAAATGCATAAAATCTCAGTTTAAGAGAACAAGAGCATTTGTCTCTCTTTTCTCTTATGCTTTCTCAAGGAAAGGAGCCAGGAAAATAATCCCAGGAATAGTAGTGGAGTAAAGCAAAGCTTTAAATTGAAATAGGTCTCCTTGGCTGCTTCCCAAATGTGTTGTAGTTTGGATCAATTGAGTTGTTTGCTTTGGTAGCTCGTGATTTGAGCCTCTCTTGGTTTAAATGTTCATTTTATTCCAAGAGATATTGTCTCAGAAAAATATCCTTCAAGGTTCACTGAGCATGCAACATGGGCTGGCTTAGCTAACTTGAAGTTGCCTGAAGCCTCAGTATGAGCTTAGCCTTTGGGGAAGCCAACAGCAGTAATGTGGTACAAACCAACCATATATAGGTTTTCCAGTAAGAAATGCCAGGAAGAGATATAGATAGAGTTAAGGATGTGCTCTGAACCCTGTGTAAGCTCACCCTTCATAGAGAGAAGGGAAACATCACTTTCCTATCCCTTATTTAGCACCCTTAAGATTCTCAAGGAGAGGAAACTTGAAGGTCCTTTTATATCTTTTTTTTTAGGGCAAGAGTAGGGTCAGTTTCAAGCAGTTACATCCCTCCTTCCTCTCCTCTTGGTCTATACCTCAAATCCTCCACATCTTTAGAACCAAAAGCAATTCATAGACAAAAGGCACTGATCAGCCTAAGGGTAATAATTCCTCAGAGTTGTACCCTAGCCCAAACACAACTCCCCCCTGCTTTCCTGTCCCCCAGTCAAACAATACACCTTTCTCTTCATTCAAAATGGATTCATAGACTAAATGCCAGTGCTCCAAAACTATCAATCTCTTCTCCCAAAGCTTCCTTTTAGGAACAAGTACTTCACCTCTCCCACCCCAGGATGAATTCCACCTTAGCTGCCTGGCTTGTTAAAACCTTTTTTTTCTAAAAAGTAGCATACTCCCTAGTCTTGTAATTTCTCTACACAAAGTGCTTTTGTGGAGGGGTGCAGGTGGATCATAGAAGAAAAATCTTGTCCTTTCTCTGCCTACTATCACTTTTTTTATCCCTAATCTTTCTCTAATGGCATTATATCTTTGTATTCTGATTAGTTTCTATCCACACATACATCTATTCATCCATCTCTATCATCTATATTTCTCTCTTTTGATGGTGTTCTCTCTCTCTCTCTCACTCTCTCTCACTCTCTCTCTCTCTCTCTCTCTCTCTCTCTCTCTCTCTCTCTCTCTCTCTCTCTCTCTCTCTCTCTCTCTCAGCAATCCACCAGTCTCAGCTCTCCCAGTAGCAGAGAGATTCCCCACCCCAACCCAGTGCCTTCTCCCTTTTTACTTATACACTCAGTCTAGCTTTCCTGAGAATTGGAGCCTCTAAAGTAGATATCACACAAATATTCAAGGAGGAGGAAGGATAGTTGTCATATTTATTAATACCCCTCCCTCAGGGTCATTTCTCTGGTAGCTTTCAATTACCAGCATGTGTCCTTGAGGGTCCCCCAAAATCATTCTATTAAGATGATGGTTTAACTGGAGCTTGCAGAAATCAATCCATAAACATGTGAAAGACATGAGATAAAACGATGGCAGTAAAATATTCAAATTAATATAGTGTTAACTATGTGTCTGAGCATTTTAGGGGATATTGAAGTCAGAGAGTAATTGCAAATGAATAAAACCAAACAGAGAAGTTTTCTTATAGGAGTAAACAACATCTCAAGATAAGTAGAGTTTTGTTGGAGTCAAGTTGTATACATTGTGACAGAGAAGGATAACTGATTAATGTCTGATATACAATAAGATTTGAGGATCATAGTAAGGAGTGTGTGTGTGTGTGTGTGTGTGTGTGTGTGTGTGTGTGTGTGTGTGTGTGTGTGTAATGAGAGTATAGAGGAGGAAGAAGGAGATTGAACTGCAAGAATAATGAATACTTTATTGGAGCCCTTTTTTTTTGGTAGCAAAGAATTGGAAATTGAGGGGTTGCCCATCATTTGGGGAATGACTGAATAAGTTGTGGTATATGATTTCAATGAATACTATTATGTGATAAGAAATGATGAACAGTATGATTTTTTAAAAATCTGGGAAGACTTTCTTATGAACTGATACAAAGTAAGTGGGCAGAACCAGAAGAACACTGTACTCAGTATAGCAGTATTTTTTGGTGAACCTAGTTACTCTCAGCAATAGGGGAATCCTAGACAATTCCAGAAATTCATTATGAAAAATGCCATATGCTTTCAGAGAAAGAACTGATGAAGTATGAATGCAGACCAAAACATACGATATTTCATTCTCTTCTTTTCCTTTTTTTTGCTTAAGTTCTCTTCCATAAAATGACTAATATAGAAAAAATGTTTTACATGATTGCAGGTACAAAATTTATATCATATTGCTTACCATCTCAGAGAAAGGGGAGGAATGGGAGGGAGGGACAGTGGGAAGAAGAGTGAGAATTTTGAACTCAAATTTTTTAAAAGAATGTTAAAAATTGCATTAATATGTAATGGGGAAAATCAAAGGCAACTCTGATTTCAAACCCAGAGATTAGCTGAATAAAGGAGAACTACTCTACTTGTTGCATTATTTTAATGAATGAATAAATAATAAATAATAAATCAACTCTAGTGAAATTCTGTAATATAAAAACAATTCATGAAAACATTTTTGAAAAAAAGAATATCGAATATCTAGTTTTCCTGAGATGCCTACCAGGGCTGGTGCATTTATGCAGCAACTGTTTAGGAAACATTGCTTAAGCACCCACAATGTACCAGGCAGACACTGTACTAGCTGCTTGGAATACAAATACTATATGTGCGTGTATATTAGTATATACATATAAATGTGTGCATATATATACATACATTTAAAGGTATATATATATATGTATATTATTTTTTAGAAGGGGTGTGTGCATAAAAAATTAAATACAATATATGTCCAAGGTAGTTTTTTTTTTTAACCCTTACCTTCTGTCTTGGAGTCAATACTGTGTATTGGCTCCAAGGCAGAAGAGTGGTAAGGCTAGGCAATGGGGGTCAATTGACTTGCCCAGGGTCATACAGCTGGGAAATGTCTTAAGCTAGATTTGAACCTAGGACCTCCCGTCTCTAGGCCTGACTCTCAATCCACTGAGCTACCCAGCTGCCCCACCCAAGGTAATTTTTGAGGAAATACAATACCAGTTGATATAGAGAGGGGATCAGGGTATGTTTCCTTTAATAAATGGCACTTCTCATTGTCTAGCCCAGTGGCCTCAATTAATTGACTCTAGCTCTGTCATGCTTATTTCCCTCTATTTCCCTGTGCAAATTCTAAGCCCCAGCCAAAGGAGTCTCACCTATACATTATATTTCTTGATTTATTGAACTGATGTTTCAACTTGTGATGGCTTATAAGTTTATATACCTGAGACCTCTTTCTCTTCTTTACAGTTATACAGCTCTTCAGAATTTGGGAGAAGATGGCAACTTCTCCAGGAAGGAGTCGTCCCAAACAGATTTTATTGGTAAGGACATGATAATTTTTCATATCATATACTAAGAAAATAGCTCAATGATTGGGCCTCCAGGATGTTGAAATTTATTAATTGCTCTAAAGGGAACTGTTGGTTTGGGAATGGACTAGTTTTTGTGTGTGTGTGTGTGTGTGTGTGTGTGTGTGTGTGTGTGTGTGTGTGTGTGTTTTCCCCATTCAGTTGAGTACTGAGTCACATTAAGCAAAGTGTAATTGGAATTTTTAAATTTTTCTATGTCTCTAAACAAGCCCAAGTGATTCCTTATTTTCCATTCACAATTTCTTCAGTTACTATTTATTTAACCATGTCATGTGTGTCAGCAATTAAGTTAGAATCCTTAATTTCCAAGAAGATGTCATTGAAGTGCTACCTATTCTACAAGCATACCCCTCAAGTTGATAAGGCTGCCCCTCACATGCCTTTGTGTTTATTTTACATATTTTAAAATGTACTCATCTGGGCATATATTTTCCATTAGAAATGGAATATCCATGAAACTTTCCAACAGTAAAGTGCTATATACATATTTATTATTTTTACTTTTATTATGATTTTTATTAATAATCAATAAATATCAATTTAACAATAATTATATATTTAATAGAATCCATGTACTATTCAATATTAATAATCAAATTTATATAATTAACTTATATTAATAATAATTAAGCTCCTTTCATTGGTGTGAGGATGAATACTTTTTACTGGTATATGGAGAAATGACTTGGGTAGTAAAGCAACGGGCAACAATGAAACTTTTTTAAAGGGCAGCTCCTTGATAGCAGGAACCATTTGAATTGTCTTTTGTTTTTCCTGTGTCTAGAACATAGACAATGCTTAATAAATACTTGATGATTTGAATAAAATGGAATGAGATCTCTAGACAGTAGGGAAGACTCAGAAATAATTAAGATGTAGCCCCTTCTCTCCTGGCAGTCATGATTAAGAAGGGAATTGCAAAACATAAACTCTTTTGTACTATGATACCACTGAGCTATCAAATGGAATAGAATGGAGAGCTTTTGGTGCTGAGTGATGGGGCAAAGAAAGGGAAAGCTAGGATACCTTTGTACTGAACCTGTGGAATAGGAAGGTAAGATTCATACTAGTAGATCTTTCCCTCTTCTCTTTCTTCCTTTCCCCTTTCCTCTGTTCTCTCCATCCTTCTCCTTTCTCAATTTTTCATCTTGCTTATAAAATGAACTCCAGAAAGGCATTTTTGAAGTGGCCTCCAAGTTGGAATACACCTCTGACTGTAAACTTAGAACAGATATTTTCAATGTCACTTTTCTCAGTAGCTTGTGTGCACTGTCAGAGGCAGGGCATTTTGGGGGACCTCTTCTCATGAGCAGATTGTTACTGGGCCATTGAAAGGTCCCTTTCCAGTCCCTTGGCAGTTGCCCCCAAAGCAAAGCAAACATGCCATTCATTAGTCTACACATCTGATTCAGGATGTGTGATACAGCACCTATCACTAAAGACCTGTCATTCCCCTCCTGCAGACTCTTAGACACATCCAAGGGAAATGCATTTTTATCTCTCTCATTTTCAAATGCTACACTAAAACCCCTTTGGGAATTGAAAACTAGAGAACAGTATTAGAGAAACTGTTATAACTACTGATGCTTCCTAAAAAGGCAGCCCATTTAGAGACAAGCCTGGTGAGAGATAACACATTTGTACTTCTGTAAAACTGATCCTTTGTTTTCATCACTAGGGAACATGAACAGTAAAAAAGGGTTCCATTGCTTGAAAGTTTATCCATCTTCCTGGTACCATTTTTAAAGATCAGATCAAATAAAGATTTTTGGTTGGTTGTTTTTTTTTTTCCTGTCAGGATAGGTATCTAGCTTACACTGACTTCCTCCTTTGCTCCTTAAGTCTGAAACATTTCCTGTCTTTTTCAATGTCTGATACTGCCTTGAATTGATATATGGTAGTTTCAGTCCCTGGGGATAATTTTTTATTTTAGCTAGTTTAATTTTTATACTGTCTTTGTGTCTAGAACAGCACTATGATTGACTATCTGACTGAATTAATACCTCACATTTTTATATCAATTTAAGTTTTTTAAGACACTTTACATACATTTCCTTTTTGGATGCTTAAGACCTGGTACAGACAAGAGAAAAATGTTTCTTAAGTAGAGGACTTGGATTCAAGTCCTGCCCTTAACATTTGGCTCATGTGAGCTTGGGCAAGTTTTTTATTACTTTTGTTACTGTTTTTATTTTGAAATTTTTATTTAATTAGTCAATTTAGAACATTATTCCTTAGTTACAAGAATCATATTCTCTCCTTACCCCCTCTCACAATCAACATGCAATTCCACTGGTATGTATCCTTGATCAGAACCTATTTCCATGTTGGTGTTTGCATTAGGATGTTAATTTAGAATCTACATCCCCAATCATGTCCCATCGACCTATGTAATCAAGCAGTTATTTTTCTTTGGTGTTTCTACTCCCACAGTTTTTCCTCTGAATGCATAGTGTTCTTTCTCATAGATCCCTCTGAATTGTTCTGGATCACTGCATTGCCACTAATGGAGAAGTCCATTTCATTCGATTGTACCACAGTGTATCAGTCTCTGTGTACAATGTTCTGGTTCTGGTCCTTTCGCTCTGCATCACTTCCAGTTCACATGGAATTCCTCCACTTTATTATTCCTTTGAGCACAATAGTATTCCATCACCAACATATACCTTAATTTGTTCAGCCATTCCCCAATTGAAGGGCATCCCCTCATTTTCCAATTTTTTGCCACCACAAAGAGCACAGCTATGAATATTCTTGTACAAGTCTTTTTCCTTATTATCTCTTTGGGGTACAAACCAAGCAGTGCTATGGCTGGATCAAAGGCAGACAGTCTTTAAGCATTGGGCAAGTCTTTTAACTTTCCTTGACTTACATTTTCTCACCTATAAAATGAAGGCATTGGACTAGATAGCTTCTTAGGTCTTAAGTCTAAAACCTAAGACACCATTTAGATCTATGGTACAAAAGTTGGGGTATTTTAATTCTTATTTGACAGATGAGGAAACTGAAAGTCAGAGAAGTTGTTCCTTTTTAAAGATTAAATAGCTAAGTGCCTGGTGTGAGATTTGGTTTAACTGACTTAAAATCTAGCACTCTATCCACTATTTCATGTTGCCTGAATATAATCATATATTCATTCATATGTGTATGTATGTACATATATATGCCTCTATGTAGTCCTGAAATAGGCTTATAAATTTTGAAGGATAAATGAAAATATTCATCTGTCATCTAGCCCTTATTCAAATTCTGTAACATGATGACTACAGTGGGCTCATTTAGCTTAGAAATATAGGTCTCCATGGTTAGAACTTGTGATAATTTAGATTAGCTTTTGGCTGAAGCTTATCTCTGTCTTATAAATAAGAGATTTTTCATGCTTATAAATATTGAAACATGATTGGAAGGGAGTGTTTTGTTACACTCCATGTATAAACAGTTTTCAGGAAATTACCTCTTTAAAGTGTTTTGTAAACCTTAAAGTATTATAGAAATTCTAGTTATTGCTATTATTATTGTTATCATCATCGTTAAATAAAAAGTGTACTTTTAAAATAAGCAGGAACTACATTGCCTAGAATTGTACTCATTTGAAAATTTTAATGTCTACTTGTTGAAACTGGGCATCTACTGAGTAACACAGTATTTGCCTTATTCTCGTTGCTGAAAATAACAGTTTTTATTTCTGTGAGAATATTCCACAGTTCAGACTTCTGACGCCTTCTGAATTCACTGTTGCCCAGTTACTCTGAATTAGTGAAATCCAAATGCTCTTTCTGAGAGGAAGAATAGCCAGGTAAATTGCTTCACTCTACATTGAGCTGGGCTTCTTCACCACTACAAAGGGACACGTGAAGGCAAAGAATGTAAACCTATATCAGAGCATCTCTTGGTTAAAGTTATCCAGTCTGACTTGGCACATGGCTCCTGATGCTCCTAATTTAAGTTTGCCTAGTTTCTTACTGAAGTGGCAATTTGTAAGCTTTTGTAAATAATGCAAATTTTTTTTGGATTCATGAAAATCACATGATCTTCCAGGCATGCTTTAAAAACATTATTTTTTAATATTAGTTTAAAAACATTTTGAATTCCAAATTTTCTGCTCTCCTTCCCCACTCATTAAGAAGGCAAGCAATATATCAAACATAGATTTAAAATCATGCAAAACATTGACTTTTCAACCATATTACAAAAAAGCAAAAAGTATAAAGTGAGGAAATGTACTTCCATTTACACTCAGAGTTTATTAATTCTCTCTCTAGAGGTGAGAAAATAACATTTTTTCACCATGAGTCTTTTGGAATTGTTTTGGATCATTGTATCAATCAGAATAGACAAGTCTTTCACAATTGATCCCCATTAAAATATTGCTATTAATATGCACAGTGATCTACCAGTTCTTACTTCACTTGCATCAGTTCCTTTAGGTCCATGTCATGTTTTTCTGAAACCACTCCCCTCATTTTTTCTTCTAGTATTCCATCACAATCACCTGCCATAGCTTGTTCAGCCATTTCCAAACTAATGAGGATCCCCTCAGTTTCCAATTTTTTGCTACTACAAGAAAAACTATGAATATTTTTTATACATGTAGACCCTTTCCCTTTTTCTTTGATTTCTTTCAGAGAAAAAACTAGTAGTGGTATTACTGGTTCAAAGGTATGCAGAGTTTTATAGCCCTTTGGACCTAGTTCTAAGTTGTTGTCCAGAATCCTTAGACCAGTTCACTAAATGTCCACAGCTCATTTGCATATTCATTTTTTCCTCCTCCTCAGCATTTGTCATTTTTGATAGGTGTGAGGCAGTACCTAAAATTATTTTAGTTTTTATTTCTCTACTCAATAGTAATTTAGAGTCCAATACCCTTAAACATTTTTTCCCTGATATTCAGAAATATTTGGGTGCTGATGTGAAAGGTAGAGTCAAAGCCAAATTGCTAGAAGCAATCTTTCAAACAAGTTACTTCAAATTTCACTAGAGTTTTAAGTGTAACTAAGATGATTTGGTGAATTTACTTTTAACATAGTTTACTTTGGTGACCTTTCCATAAATCCAGCGGTAGATTTTAGAAGATATTAATATAACTAACCTCTTGGCAAAAGCAATTGTCAGTTGGCACTCAGGAAGGATTTAGTCTCTTCCTAAGTAATGTAAAAAGGCTGTGAATTGTTCCCCATTACGAAGGCAAAGAAGCTCAAAGGAACAGGTAATATCCCTTTCACCACCCTCATGCATATCCATTTCTTTGACATCTTGGGAATCATTTATGGGTCACTTGGACACCCTTCCCAGCCACCTAGAATGAAATGGGGATCTGAGGAACAATTCAACAAAGTGCTTCCCCTGATTCTTTGGACCTTGCTGCTGTCACCACGAGCTTAGACAAAGGAGAGAGGAGGTAAGTAGTTGCCATGTGCCTATGTGGAATTTGAGAAATTATCTGTATTTCCAAATATAAGGAGAAGGGGGGTGGTCTTCCCCCAGGAGACCTTTCCTCTTCCAGGAAACTTTTCATGTGAACCCTTGTATAGAATACTTAAGAATCAGAGATATAAACTAATTTGCTAGTTTTTCCACTCTAAGTACATTGTAAGGGAGTTGAATTTTGGAAATAGCACAGGGCTGGATGCCCACTACTTGTGGAAATTGAGGAGAACTTAAGAGGAGCTATGAAAGAGGGGGAAAGGACCAGAAGGGAGAAAGGAAAAGGTAGTTACATGCAGTGATTGGTGATTGGTGATCTCTGTTGTAAGTAGTAGGAATTCACAATGATTAGACCCCAATAATGAGCAGGTAGGAGTCATAGAAATGATCCCCAATATGGAATCTTCATCCCTTTTTCCTTTTCCCAATGGGTGAAACTTCTCTGTGAGAGGTGAGACCAAGGGTTGCATAATGGAGGATAACATACATGTTGTTTGAAAATGACTTATGTACCTCCACCCCCAGAGAAAGAATTGATAAAGAGAAATAAGCAAGACATTGTTTTATATGTACATATTTTTTTTTGTCCAATGAGCTTTATCTAGTGGGGGGAGACAAGGGAGGGAATTACCTCCTGGGTGTTTTAATATAACAAACAAGTAATAACATTTTCAAAAGATGAGCATGTGAGCAGTATCAATAGTTTTCAAAGGTCTTGGAAGAATAATGACCCTTCTGAAAAGTTCTCTTTTTAAGTCTTGTTTCTAGTTTTGCTGTCTAAATTATATAATATACACTTTAATTGCTAATGTAAGAAAGGCTATATTGCCTCCCCCCATTTCCTTCTCCAGGATAAATATTGTTTTTTCCTTCAAGTATTCCTCATATTGCATGGGGAAGCTTCACAGTATATTATGAATATATTTGTGCATACAAATGTATATATGTGTGTGTGTGTGTGTGTGTGTGTCTGTAATAATGTGGATATATTTCCCTTTGGCAGTGTCCCTCTGATATGTTTTCATTTCAGATTGAAGAGAACTCTCCAGCGGAATACCCTACAGATCAGTCCTTTGCTCTGTACTGTTTAATATTTTCAGTGACATAGATGAAAGTCCCTTCTGTTAATGACTTCCTCCTGTTTTGAAGACCTCACATATACTTTAGAGAAAAATGAACTTTTCTGGCTCATTACAACCATTGGGATGATCTAGGAACAATAATGCCTGTAATTCCTCCAGGGTGATTATTACTTCCCCTTAGAAGCACCTAGGTTCAGAGGATTTACAGTTTTAGCAGTTTTATTTAGAAATTAATAAAACACAGAAAACTTGAATTGGAGCCAGTGGGAAATAACTGTATTCTCCAAAAAGCCATCTTCCTCCAGAGACTTAGATTATCTCTATGACTTACACTATTGACCACAGTGGGCCCTCAGTTCAGCTTGTTGGGATAGGGGGCTCATACAGCAGAGTGCCTTTTCATATATCCTCTTTCTATGAAGTCTTATTTGTTTCTCATAATTCTCCATTGATTATTGTCCCTCATTGGTGAACTTGGCCAGGGCTTGTTTCTATCACTCTATCACAGCTCTTTTATCCTCAACATTACTGATCCTCTCACTACCATTTCTAAGTTCCCCAACCACTCCTGGTGGGAATTATATTCCTCTCAGCTGTACTGCCAATTCATTGTTTCCTTCAGTTCAGCTCTCCTTTAGTTGAGAGGGCATCTCACCCATCTCCTAAGTTCTTTCTTGCTTTCACCAGTTAACTTTCTATAAGCTGAAGGTACATATTACCCAACCATTCACTTTGCTTGGCCCCCACCATAGTTCTGCTGTATTCTCATAGGATCGAAGATTTATAGCTTGAAGAGACCTCTGGGGCCACCTAATTCAACTCCTTCATTTTTTAGATAAGGAAATTCAGACTAAAGGAAGTTGATTGACTTTCCCAAGAAAATATCAATAATATACATCAGAGGTAGGATTTCAAACTAGATCTTAAAGTTCTAGACTTTTCCTCTCATTGGCCCATGTTTATTCCAACAGATAATTCTAATTCCATTCTCTAGCATCCTGACTCCAAAATCTGACTTTGTTTTTACTTACATTCATTTTTTTCCTCAAATCATTCTGCAAACCTAGAATTACACCTGCCTTAGTTCTACCTTTAACACTCACATTACGTTAAGCTTATGGACCTGTTTGCTCCATGAAATCTTTCCTGACACTGCTAGTTTATTAGCAGGTGTGCCCTCAACTGACCTTGCTCTTATCAATTTGTTTATGTGTTCCACCCCCTCAGGAGAATAAGATATTCATATGAGGGGAAGTAATTTCAGTTTTGAATCAAAATCACCTAGCACAGTGCTGCAAATGTCACAGAAAATTATTAAATGTATATTAAGTATTTTGAATCAAAAAATCCTTCCACACTATAGTCTATACTCCTCATGGGTTGCTCTGGCTAAAAAAATATATTACCTTTGGTGGCCAAACTTTAAGTGCAGAGCCTCCCAAAATTTAGCTAATTGATCTATAGATATGTGCTAAAGGCATTTTCTGAAACAGAATTTGGGACAAATAATTTAACCAAAGATGTTTCGTTGAAAATTCTCATTATACACATACTTAAAATTTTAGAAATTAGAAGCATCCCAGAAAATCTAGTATATATGATTGCCATAGATAACCTGTGACTCATGATCTCAGGGCTGAGCTGTTTTAATCTTTGGAATCTTTTAATAACTTTGTGTGTGTGTGTGTGTGTGTGTGTGTGTGTGTGCGGTTTAGCCTCCACCCAGAGTTTAGCCTAGGTATGTCTGCATTTGACCTCTTTGTCTTTCTAGGACCTTGATGTCTTACTCATTCTTAAGCTAACATCTTTGACAAAGAACAGATTTTGTAAAGTATAGCAATGATAGTCAAAGGCAAAAGGATCTCACCCTCCAATACTATTTTTTCCTAATACTAATATTTATATAGTGCCTTCTATGTACAAGATACCCCAGATGTAGCAGTATATCTAATATACTGCCTTCCTGCCCCTAGCTAATAGGTCACTATTAGGGTATAGGCATAGCCCAGTTCTAGAGGCTCTTTGCCTTGGATTGGATCATCCTCATTCAGATGACTTGCTCCATGATCCTCAGGGACATTGATCCCTGAAACTTTTTTCTAAGCAGAGAACTCAGGTCAGTATCTTAAACTGGCTCACTGTCCTTTATTCTCTACTTCTTTAACTCCATTCTTCCCAAGGATCTAAAAGACAGCTGTTCTAAAGAGCAGAAATGAAAATGTAAATAAGTATTCTCCTCCCAGGCTCATACATACACTGGCCTCTTTCTGTCCTGTGTTGTATTGCTCCACTAAGTCTATCAGGCCCTTCAGAGCCACTCAAGCTACCATACTTTAAGGAATCAATTTTTATTGAATATATATAATATACAAATAGCCTTTCAACAATATGTTTTAAGTTGAACAAAGAATGGCATTATTGTTGTTGTTGTTTTCCCTAGAAAAATAAGTTAAGAAAGGTACATTTTAGGAACCCACTTCAAACAGGTTTTAAAAATTGCAGGCTGAGGGCAGCATTAGTAAATAGAAAAGAGCATTTTAGGTGATTGTGAGAGAAAGGATGTGACACTGAGTATGTTGATTTCTCTTCACTGTGACCATCTAAAAAAACAGGCCTTTGGACAGAGAACACATACTGTCCTTTAAATTTGCTAAAGAGAACATTTGAATTTAATAGTGAGAAAAAGGTCCAATTTTGACAAATGAGTTAATTTTTTGTTGTTGTCATGCTGAATTAAAAAGCCATGTGCCTGCATTTGTTTCCTCTCCTACTTTTTGTTTCTTGTCATTCAAATAGCTCAAGAGACAAAGATAAGTTCCATTTCCTTTGGGTGAGAACAATTATAATCCTTTGCATTAGAAGAGGTGCAGTTGATAAGAGAACAAGCAGCGGATGTAATAAAGATGGATAGGATAGGATTCAATTATTGCCATTAGTTGATGTGGGCAAAGCTAGAGGCCATGGGGTTCAGGTTCCCACAGAGAAATTTTAGGTTAATTTGGAGGGTTAACATGCTAATAGTAGGATTAGTTCAGATACTGCAAAAAGCAGCCAGGAGGTGAGCACAGAAGCCTTACTTAGAGATGATAAAGAGGAAGGTTATACACCCATCTCTCAAGGGTAATGAAATGTTTCTTGTCAAGTGAAAGGCATAGAGTACTGCCAGAGTACAGTCTGGGGAGCAGTTGCTTGCAAAGGTCTTCTGAATTGTTCAGCAAGAAGGGTGCTAAGAGCCATATTTTTTTGTAAGAAGTAGTAGGGAAGTAATCTGGAAGCATAGACTAGAGGGAATATTTAGATGGATAAAGGGACATTATTTTGAGTTATCTTTGGGGATCACTGAATTAGTGTTGAAATAGCCTATAGAGGTCATATCTTGTAACATCCCTCTCAAAACAAGAATCCCTATCAGATGGCCATCCATCTTTCCTCAGCTTCAATACCTCCAGTGGCATAGAGCTCACTATCTCTCAAGATGGCTCATTTTACCATTGGACAGCTTAAGTTGTTAGAAAATATTTTTGTCTGCTGTTGAAATGTTTGTCCTCAATTTCAATCCATTTTTTGGTGGTTTTTGCTCTGTGGAACGATGAAAACATAGAACATTTTCCCTTCCACAATTTTGTCCTAAAAATATGTCAGGCATATCTTCTATGAGTCTTCTATTCTTTAAATATCACTGGTTTCATCATGCATTGTATATAAGCCATAGTTTTGGATTTTTAAAGCTTCAAAGATATCCTCCATTGGACTTGCTTCAGTTTTTCAATACTGCTTTGAAAATGGCACTGGAAATTAAGCACAGTTCTCGATATATTGACTGTTTCTAAACAGTGCAGTTGGACTATTATTTTCTCTTCCCTGGATTCTTTTGTAACGTCAGACTGACACTGGTTGATAGAGTAGGGGATGCTTTCCCTCATTTAGGAGCCACAATTCATGGTTCACACATGGACACTGATTCAGATCTGAGGGAGCCTGACTTTTAAGACAGTGAGGTCTTTTCTCAATGCCTATGGTTCATTATACCCCTACCTTGAACTGACCCCCAAGGATAATTTCCTGATTGGTGTCATCTTTTTTAAGAAGAATATCATGGCAGTAAACTCCTCCCACTGTCAGCCAGTTCTAGCTGAAGGAAACAGGAGTTTTCAGATTTTCCAAATTATGAGATAATTTCTAAGATTAGAAAGCTCTATCCCAGTATTTTTTGTTTTGTTACCTATGCTTATGGAAAGAAACACAAACAAGAGTGAAATCCAGGCTCCCCAAGTCTAGGCTCAAGTACCTCTAGGCAGTATATAAGCCTGTTATGGCATTTGAGAAGCCCTATGATGTTTGTTTATACAAAGTTCCAGGAAAAAAAAATTTTTTTCCTTGCTATCTAGGAAAAAGTAAGAAGAAATATTAGGAGTGAGAGTTGTTTTTCCCATTAAAGTCTCTGAGGAAGCAGCTGTTCCTGACTCAGTGACGATTGCTCTTTTGAAGTTTCTCCCTTCCCTTCTGCTATCACATGAACCCAGAGACTGCTATGTGATCCCAAAGTGCCAAATGCTTCAGTGCTAAGCCATGATACATGTGGTACATGAGAGTTGGCCTACTGGAAGTAGCCCAGGGGAGCCCAGTTCAGCTTCAGTGGAGTGTGCTCTACACAGAGGTGATAGAGGTTTGATGACTATCCATCCCCTTTAGGCTTCCATTAATACAGTCCAGGAAGGTATTAATGTAAGATAAAAAGAGAGAGCAGAAACATGGAATTATAGAATCTCAGACTTTGAAGGGGTGTCACATTATCTAGTGTCTAACCCTTATCTAAAGCATACATTTTCTTTACAAATTCCTTAACGAATAGTCACCTAGGTTCTGTTTGAACATCTCCAATAACAGATAGACAGTACCATATCCTGTCAGGAAGTTCATATTTATATTGAACCAAAATGGAGCTCACAGTATTTTGGTTCTGGTTATGCTTTCAGAATTGTGCACAATTAAAAAGCTTAGGAGAGATGGCCAGCTTTGTAATTCAGGGGAATGAATGATTAATGCACAAGGATGCTATTCTAAAGTAAGAGATGAAGTTCAGAATTCAGGAGAGTTGTGAAAGAAAAATGGCAGCCGAGAGAAAGCTACCTTGCCTGGGAGCGAAGAGAAGCAATGTGTGACTGCCTCAGAGATTTAATGTGTAGAGACAAACATTGAAACCAATAGGTAGAAATGTGCTTCCACTTGTGGTACTGTCAAGGACACTAGGCAAGGACAAACCAGTTACCTAGAAAAACATTTTAATGTTGGGTTCAGGGAGGGGGCAGAGAAAAGGTGACGCAGACAGGGCTAATTCTCCCCAAATCTTTTGGGACCAGAGTTGGTATTGTCTGCCTTTTTGTCTATCCTGGATGGACTCTGTCTAAGATGGGCCCAGCAGGGAAAATGAACCTGCACTAACATCTTTTATCCTTATCTCAGCTGTTGGCATTTAAAAAACCAACAACTCCAAACACAGTCATTCCATAATTTAGAAGACGCTGTCAAGGTTTGAACAGGAATGGCAAGATGTGCCCTGAGGTGGGGGACAGAACCTGCTGGAGCATTTGTGAGATTTATGGTAAGGGGTTTTTACATGAGTGCAGAGGTTTAGAGCAGATAAATCCCGGAAGACAAATACTACCAATAATTGAATTACAAAGCCATTATCATGTGCTGAACAGAGCAACATTATGACTCTATTGTGACAAGATGAAACTTGTTAGAATATTTATGCATCAAAGACAGCTTGAGCATTAGAATCAGGGAGCTCAGATTTGCTATTCTACCTTCCTCTGGTGAGCTGTTAGCCTTCTTGGGTGATTCACTGGCCAAGCAAGCCAAAGACCACTTTATGGCGTCTTTTTTTTTTTACAATTTATAATTTTTTTTAACATTCTTTCCTTTTAAAATTTTGAATTCCAAATTCTTTCTTTCCCATATCCTTCTAACCTTTCCCCAGTCCACACACAACATTCTTAAAGCAAAGCCTTTGTTGACTCCCATCAAAATAATATTTTTCTTACCTCAGAGAATATGCTAAGACTTGAAATCTACTTCCTTTGGCACTGGTAAGGCTACCTCTCTGACCCTCAAGAAAACACAAAACAAATCTAAACTCATTGTTGTCCTTTCTGGAGAGCCTAAGAACATCTGATTTTTTGTTTTAATTTTTAACTGCTTTATCATTTATTGTGGTAGAGACCTCTTGAGTTCTTCCTTTCTGGGAAAAACAAATAAAACCATTGATAGTAGCAACATGTCTTTGGCTTTTTGTAGTTTTTCAAAAAAATACAAATAGTTAATATTAATCTACATAATCAACTTTAACAATTTTCACATTTGTTGCCAGACTTTTGGTACTCTCATCCTGAGGATAGCAAAGATTGTCTTGAGCCACTTAACTGAATGGGATTTGGCAAAAGAGTTAATCAGTCAAGTTTATCACTGGTACCATTTGTCACCCTATCATTAATGACTTTTTCCTTCCCTCTAGTTTTCTCCAAACTTCTTGACACTTTTCACCATCTTTTTTTCCCTTTGTCTCAAGCTTGCTTTGGTTCTTTAAGAATTCTAATAATTCCCACTGGAGATCTTAACTCTTAATGAAGGTATTAGTTGGTAATTAAGGTTTTGCTGTTAACATTTTAAGGTGTGGCTTTGTAGTAGGTTTTGCATTTTAAAGAGGTATTTTAAGGTATATTTTCCACTCTACTTCGTCCAGACCATCAATTTCTATCTATATGCCAGAGCCTATTGCCCTAGTTGTTTCTAATGATTTCTTTACTAAGTAAGGAATTCTTCAACATGATCTCACGCTATACATAGGTACATTTTATGAGGTTAACCATCTCCTTCCCTTGAGACTTATCAAGCAAGGATGTAGCTCCCAAAATGCCTAACTTGGTTCCTGGACTGGAAATAATTGAACTTTCTGTTTTTTTTCCCAGGTCAAATGGATATTTTTGTAGTCAATTGCAGCTTTCTTTCAAAGAGAAACAGCTTTAAAGAAATAATAATAGCCCACTTGGAAATAGAGTTTTAAAGTTTATGAAACATTTTATAAAAAAATATATATATACATATATATATAATCTCTTTTGATTCACTACCTATAATAGGTATCATTATAACTCCAATTTACAGTTGATAAAACCAGAACTGACAGGTAAAGGAACATGTCCAAAGTATCAGAGGAGAGATTAGAAGTCGGATTTTTTTCTTTATGAGTTTAAAATTCTATCCATTTTGCATCTTTCCCTGATGTTTATAAAGCAGAAGAATGAAGTAGATATTTTGCTGCACTTGGAGTAGAGAAAACCACAGGTCAAACCATATTTCTAACATTAGATCCCATGACTGTTGGTGGTGGTTATTCATTTTTCAAGCTTGTCCAGTTTTCTCAACCCCATTTATTGTTCTTTTGGCAAAGATGCTAGAGTTGTTTGCCATTTTCTTCTCCAGATCATTTGTAGATGAGGAAACTGAGACAAACAAGGTTAAGTGACTTAGTCATTTAGTAAGTGTCTGAGGCTAGATTTGAACTCAGGGAGTATTCCTAGCTTTAGACCCATGCTCTATCCACTATGCTATCTAGCTATAACAATTCATTTTAATCTTCCCAAGCCTTGAGTAAACCAGTAAGTTATTTACTAAGTTCTTTGATTTATTTATAAAATACTTTAAGGGTTTCAAAATCCTTTATCTCATGATCCCCAAAGCAACACTTTTGACATAGATATTTTAAGTATTATTGCTGCTGATTGATAGTTGAAGAATCTAAGACTCAGAAATATCCCAGTCAATAACTTGTCTTTGGTGACAGAGATATAAGTGGTGGTTTCTTAAGCTAAAGCCACTCCAGTGACTTTTTCAATTATACCAGGTTTGAGAGAGGTACTAGAACCTCACTTGAGCTGAGCAATTGTGCCAAACAACTTATATCATTTTGCCTTATTGCTATGGTTTTCTTTTTTTTTATCTTGGAATTTAGATGGATCCTAGAATCAACAAGTCAGGCATGATTTTCAGTGAACTTGCTTAAACAGAACATATAGAATGGTCTGTTTGCTAAGGATGTTCCTATGCCAACCATCTTACACTTGTACTCTTAAAAGTTCTAGGACCAAATTCTCTCTGGTTCTGTTCAAGGCAGAATAGTGAAGAGCATGATGGTATTGGGGAAGCCTGGATATCTTGACAGCCCAGGAAAGAGAATATTATCTACCAGAAGGTATATGTGACCAATATTAAAATAAAGTTGGTAGAGAAACTGTAGGTATAAGTGATACATAGTAGATAGAGCTCTGGGGCCTGGAGTTAGGAAGACCAGAGTTCAAATCTGGATTCAGGCACTTAGTAGCCCTCTGACTGGAAAAGTCATTTAATCCTATTTTCTCTCAGTTTACCTATCTGAAAATAAGCTGGAGAAAGCAATGGAAAACGATTTCAGTATCTTTGCTAGGAATACCACAAAATGGGGTCAGAGACAACTGAAAACTGAATAACAAGATTAGTAGCATCCTGTGGCATTTGAATGAACCAATAAAGTTACATCTGACCCAATATTCTAACTGGTCTAGAGAGGCCCTGGTTGCATGGGTGCAACATTTGTGAGACATGTGGGTAGCTAAAGAAGTGTTCAATGAAAGATTTGTGCATTCAGCTTAGGCAAGATAGAGGCATTTTAAGTTAGGTAATATTAAGTCTACAGTAGAGTGATAGCAATTAAGTCAAATTTAGTGTATTTAATCTGTAGCAGAATGGGGCAGGGGTAATTCAGTCAAATTGCCCAATCAGATAATAAAATTACTTCTCCTCCTCCCAAACCTCCCCACCACCAACACCACATATACCCCTTACCAAATGGTTAATTCCAGCAGGCAGCAAGGTAACTTGGTGGATGGAGTGCCAGGTCTAGAGACAGGAATTTTTGGGTTCAAATTTGGCCTTGGACACTTTCTAGCTATATGACTCTGGCCAAGTCACTGAACCCCGATTGTTTAATCTTTACTGATCTTTTGTCTTGAAACCAATACAAATACTGATTTGAATAAGCCAGAAAGTTTGAGGGTTTTTTTAATATAGTTGTTTCCCAGTGGTATTTTTTTGTCCCTTTGCTTCAGTGAAGGCTCATGAATATTTATAGTCTTTTACCCACTGACCCTTTCTTCATCCTGAATTAGTGTCATTCTGTGGAAGTTAAGAATTGAGAGCCAAGCAAGGCAGATTTAGTCCATTGATCGTGTTTTTCATATAAGTCAGGGATCTAGAAATCAGAGGGAAGTATGATTTTAGCAACTCCAGGCATTTAAAGTATTGACAGGCTAAGGGAAGGGAGAAGGAAGGGATACCCATGGCAGCTTTATGGATAGATATATTATCCTTACTTTCTTTTCCTAATTAGCATTTTAGAAAAGACTTTCAATGTTCTGAGAGGGAAGATTCTCTTTCACCTCTTCCTTTCCATCAATTTTCACCAGCCCTGTCATAAACTTTTAAAATTGAAAGACACTTTGGTGGTCCTCTAACTTGACCCTCTCATTTTACAGAGGAAGAAACTGAAGTTTTAAAAGGGGAAGGGGTCTGTTCTGGGTCATATAGTGAGTCATTGGCAAAGATGGAATCAACATCTTGACTTCTTGGCTCTAACCCAGAGCTCTTTTCACAGTATCACCTAACCAACCACATTTAATCTTCATTGACAGTTCTCATGATTTTGGTTATGTCTTGTTCATTTCTAAAGCTTTTATTATGCTTAATGGGTTACAGGACTTGAAATAAATTGGTTTTAGAGAGTGACTGCTAGAATAAGAACTTAAAAGTGAAGTTGTTTTTTTCCATGATTAGGGCATGACAAAAGGAGAAGTAGACCACACCACATGTTCTCATAGATTAGGATGCTGGTTCTAGTTTAGAGGTTGCCACTAGCTAACCATGTGATATAGATAAGCCATTTTACCATTGTGGCCCTCATTTTTATGATAGAAACTAATAGAATTAGATGGTGCAGGTAGGTAGAACAGTCATTAGATTGTCAGGCCTGAAGTCAGGAAGTTTTATCTTCCTGAATTCAAATATGTCTTCAGATATTTACTCGTTATATGGCCTCTTGACAAGTCACTTAAAACTGTTTGCTTTAATTTCCTTATCTTTAAAATGAGCTAGAGAAGGACATGCTAAACCATTCCAGTATCTTTGCTGAAGTAACTCCAGATGGAGTCACCAAGAGTCCAGCAACACTCAAATGACTGAACAACAAAGAGTTAGACGATGTTTAAGCCTCCTAATAGTCCCAATAGTCTATTATTCTGCTTCCGAATGACTGAAAATGTCAATCTTCCTTTCCTCCTCTACTTTTAGTTTCTTACTGATCTTTAACAAGATGACTCATTTTTGCAGCTGGGGGAGCAACAGAGAAGGGGGAAAAGAGGGAGAAAAAGAGAGATAGGAGGAGAATTCCAAAGAAGGGAGAGTGAAGAGAGATATACTTTGGGGCAGCTTCTTCTGCATTTGTAAGGAGAGATATTCTAATGACTGAAGGAGATGTATCTAGAATAACAAATCTATTTATGAAAATGATGAATAAAATATATAGGAGGGTATCCATGAGTAGCTGGGGGTAAATAGGATGATGTCTTCCTCTGGTAATGAAGTTATGGCAAGTTTAGATTATTCCCCAAAACCCTTACCAAGGCTATTTTATGTCAGTAAGCATCGATGTAGGCCTTTTATGCAGCTAATAATCTTCTCTGCTTTGAAGAATGGCAGGCTTTCCGAGAAAGAAAAGTATTTTCCAGTTTGTTCATTAAAGGCCCCAGAGTAGATCGGGAAGCAATCTTGGAAATTAGAAAATCAAACCTAACATAATAATTATTGTACCTTCATATTGAGTAGCCTCAATTTCTGGGACAAAGCTAACTCAAAAAATCTGGGTTTATTTACTTAGAAGCTAGATGGAGTAAGGAGATAAAATTGAAACTGTTCATGGTGCTGATCACAACTCAAGACTTCCAATTGCTTCCCAAGATTCTTCCCTTTTTCCATTCTGACCATAGTCATTGTTTTTTAGTATTAAACTATAATATATAGATACCTCTTCCAGCCAGCTGATCATACGTACTTTCCTTTTGCTATGAGGAATTATAAATATTATGCTGTCTTTGGGCTGGAGGTATTGTTCATTTTGAAAGAATGTTTGAATATGATCTATGATCCAGAGGAAGATAGACTGAAATGAGATTTGAGATAAGAACCTTTAGTGTAAGAGTGCTATTTTGATCAGTGTGTCTTGGGCAGGAGAGCCTTTCTGGGAATATCTTGGTTAAGAGAGTAGACATCCAAAGGCATAGGGTTAACTGTAGGCTGGAGGAGATAGGTTTCCTATTAGGTTGTGTAGCTGAGATCTCCTGGATGGGTAGTAGGGAAGTAGATTCACCAATGAATAATAAATATTGTGAATTTAGATAGAACTTTCTTTGGATATATGGACATGAGGTATAAGACACTGGAGTGTGATGATGTCCTGCATAATCTCTTCTAAGCCAAAGGAGGGGAACATCACATAAACTGATTATTTTCTCTAGGACCATAGGAACTACTTAGAAGGGAAGAAAACTGCTAAGCACCAGAGGGGGAAAAATCATTGATATTTGCATCATTTATGGAGAGGACCCAAGATAATATCCATTTCATTGGTACTAAGAGGGAAAACTGCAATTTAAGGTATTCTTAAACTGTAACCCTCGTTCCTTCCTATGGATATCATTAACTAGGAATTCTAAATCTGAATAAACAGATTCTGTTTTGCCAGTGTTTATTTTTTAATACTTGCTCTGCAGTTATCAGCATCAGGACATTTTGTGATTTCACAGCATTTATTGAGCACTATATTAAACTAGTTTAAACTTGGACAAAATGCCACAAGAATGATAAACTGGTGACATTTCTGAGGCTCTCTGTAGAACATGTCTACAAAGACTGCATTTGGTTGATTATATTTTTAAAATCCCAAAGTTGCATAGCTGACATTGCCAGGGTAGTATATCTGAGTGTGATTGTTATTATTATTATTTTTTAAATCTTGTTGGTGACTATTTTGTGAGCTTCTCTGTCACAATCATCAATTATTCCAAAATAACCTATAACTGTGAACTCTTCCTCCTATAATCTGAGTTTAGATATATAAGCTATGGATAAAAAGCAGTTGGGGAAGCTTTTCACATTCATCAACCAGAAGTCATATCTTTTTCTTTTGAATTTCTAGAGCAATTTTTTTTTCATTTTCTTGGCAGGAGGAGAGTAAAGGGGTAATAGGGCTTTTGTGACAGTATAGGAGGGTAGTAAGAGTAATGAATCTTGAATCAAGTGATGAGGAATCAAATCTCATTTTTTAACTGAATTTCCTAATCTGTGTAATAAGGTGATTTAAAGAGATGAACTTCAAAGGACCCTTTCAGGTCTAAATCTGGAATCTTATGATTCTGTTTTGTTAAGTATGTATTTTATTTCCCCTAGCTCTTGTGAGGACTGAAGTAGTGTTTAATTCTTTATTGTGTCTCAGTACTAAATGAAATATTCTGAACTTAGGGGGCACTTAGGAAATAATCATTGAATAAATATGATACCTTTACTGATTTTCCAGGAAAATGACCTGCTTCTAATGATGAAATTTGATATAACAGATCAGATTATATCTCCTTTTTAGTACCATACTGTGTCTGTCAGGGATGTTGGCAGCCTCAAGTTCTGGAGTCTGGGACAATTAGACTGTCTCATAACCTTCTGAGATAGGATCATTATTTTTTCTCACTTAATCCTTTTTATTTATTTTCCTTTTTTCCAGATTGCATATTGTTATAATTTTTAATATTAATTTTCTGACATTTTTAATCCATGTTCTCTCCTTCTCTTGCAACCTTTCCTCCCTCCCCAAGAAGGCAGGTAATATGATACAGGTTGTAAATTTGGTATCTTATATTACAAATTTCCCTGTTCATTATTTTATGAATCAAGACACACATTTCTACACTAGAGAAAAAATTCAGAAGAAAATATAGTGAAGAATGATATGCTTTAATCTGCATTCAGTTCCTTCTATGGTGGTGTATAGCTTTGTTGTAGTTGTCCTAGATCCTTGCCTTGTTGATAATAGCTGTCATCCATAGCTGATCATCTAACATTATTGCTTGATAGGATCCTTATTTACTATAGATCTGTCCTCTATGTAGAGTAAGATAGTTCTTTCCCCAAATGACAAAGAAGCTGTTCCCAAGACTTACTTGGGCCAGGAGGTTAAGGCTCAAGCTTCATTGTTGAGACAGCTACAGCTTGCTGGTAGATACAGCATGTTAATAGAGATTCCCATTCATTTAAGGGCAAGAAAAATTTCCACCCACATGAGGTAAGATCTCTTCAGACTTGTTCCATGTAACAAGGCCAGAGGAGTCAACACATTCTGCCCTGACAATCAGACCCCATCTATTTGTGCTGAGTGCTGTATTTTTGTTGACTATCCTTTTTAAGGTGTGGCTAAATAAATATTCATTTATTAACTGTTTCATTGAACATTGATAATCAGCTTTAAACTGTCAAAGAGCCAGCCCAATTTAGGGCCTACCAGTGACACTTTCTTTCACTGCTTTCATTATACAATCCTTTCTGAAATTCCCACTACAAAAGGATTATAGCCTTTATACCTGAAAGGGACCAAAGATATTCTAATTCATTGTACTCCTATGGCTGATGTAAAAAGAGATTGCATTGATATTACTATATTCTCCATACCTTGTGTTATTTGTCTGTTTGCATGATGTTCCTTTCTCTCATTTAATAGAATGCAAGTTCCACAAGGAAAGTATCATTCTTTATCTTTGTATCCCACAGGGCCCAGAATGGTTCCTGATATATAATGGACACTTAATTATATAATAATAATAAAATAATATCTAGAAGATAATTTGAAAATAGGTGGCACAGTGGATAAAGAACTGTTTCTGAGGAGAGGAGCAACTGACTTCAAATCCCATCTCATACACTTTGTGACCTTGAGCAAGTCATTTAACTTGTCAACTTCATTGTCCTCATCTGTAAAATGAGAATAATAATAGCATCTACCTCTTAGTATTACTATGAGGAAAAATGTATAATAGTTATGAAGCAATTAGCAAATCTCAAAGTACTATAAATATATTTTTTATTTTTAATAAGATGTATGACTTGGAAATAATCATAACTTCTTTGTATTGAATCTATCATCAAAACTGAAAGAATATTGCTTTCTGTTTATATAGTAGTTCATATTATATGAAGCTTCATATAATAGTTTATGTTATATGAAACATAAGAAAAGTAGCAAAGTATAGTGGAGAGGGTGCTGAATTTGGAATCAGAGAACCTAAGTCTGGTAGTGACTCTATCACTTACTATATGACCTAGGGTAGTTCACTTAATTTCTCTAGGCCTCAGTTTCTTCTTCTATAAAATCAAGGCATTGAACTGGATAACTTTTCATTTTCCTTCCAAACTCCAAATGCACATGTCCAGATATACATACATAAATATATACATTAGTTACTGTTATCACAAGATCATAGATTTGTTATTTATTTGTATATATGTGCATATGTATTTTTAGAGTTGGAAGCATATAAAAATATATATACATATGTACATATACTTACATTTTCAAAAAGGTGGAGAATTCCTATCATGAGAACTCCTCATACCTGTTCAGAGGGTCACTTAGCTTTGTTGCTGATTTATTTTTAGTCATATCTAACGCTTCATGAACCCATTCAGGATTTTCCTGGCAAAGATACTAGAATGATTTGCCATTTCCTTCTCCAGCTCATTTTACAGAAGAAAAACTGAAGCAAAGAAGGTTAAGTGACTTGCCCAGAATCACACAGCTAGTAAGTGACTGAGGGCAGATTTGAACTTAGGAAGGTCTTTCTGACTCCAGGCCTGACACTCTATTTAATGTACCTCCTAGATGCTTCATCACTCAGCTAGTTAAATTAAAAACCAGGTTTTAATGACATTAATTCTAGAATTTGATCTAGTATGCCATATTACTTCTACCTAAGGACACCAAATACTCTTGAATATTAAATAATTCTTTTTTTTATTCAAAGATATTTTATTTTCCCAATTACATGTAATAACATTTTCAACATATATTATAAGATCAAATTGTCTCCCTCCTTTCCTTCCCTCTTCCCTCTTGGAGATGGTAAGCCATCTGATCTGTTTTGTATATGTTTTATCATGCAAAACATGATTCCATATTATTCTAAATAAGATAATTCTTATGAAACTAATTAGGAGAGTTGAAAGCCCCATAAAGGTGGATGATGTGACTATTGTGACTATAAAGACTTTCTTCTAAGTCACACAAAAAAAATCAGTAGGTGCAATGGATAGAGAGTTTGACCTGGGTTCAAATTCTGTCACAGACACTTATGTGTTCCTTGAAAAGTCAATCAATATCAATGAGTCTTAGTTTCTTCCTATGTAAAATGAAGCTTTCAAGCTTAGTGACTTCAAGCCCCCATAAGCTTCAAATCTGTGAAGCTATGATAATAACAGCAGCCCATTTTAACATATCATTTTACAAAACAATTAACCACAACCATATTAGTGTAAATCCTTTTACACTGTGTAGATGAGGAAATGGAAGCCCAAAGAGTTTTTGACTTATCTGAAATCACTTATCAGCTAAGCCTTGGAGTTGGAACTTCAGACCAGGTTTTTAATGATGCCATACTGCCTCTCTAGACAATAGGTCCATTATGTGTGCAAAATTATAATATGCTCTCCTGGAGACAGGGGAACAAACAAGCCTTACCACTGGACTATATTGTCAAAGATTTTGAGAAAAGCTGAGCCCATAGGGCCATGGTTACAGTAAGGAAGAAGTCGAATCCATTCTAATTCTGTACCTCTCCCAAGACTGTGATCTCTATTGGCTACGTGAAATTCAAGCATGAACTTTTCCACATTTTTCTGAGTTAGAGACTACTTTGAAGCAGAGAGTAGACTCTGCATGTGGGAGGCAACACACTAATTAGGAGGCCAGCAGCTATAGATTTGAAAAGTAATGCAGGAACCCATCGCCTCCCCCTCATAGCTCTCACATAACAGGAGTTAACTACTGTGCTTGTCAGCATGAGAGATGTCAAGCAGACTTCTTTTCCCCTCTGATGCTGATGGATAGCTGAGGTCTTGTCTACAGAAATCAACAATGGGTCCAATCGATCAGCTTCTTTGCAAGTGGAGTCTTAGGAAATACTCTATGCCTGTGACCAACAACAACTAGAGCATTGAGATAAGGTGATGGCACTTAGAAAAAAAAATCAAAATACTTTATTGTCCAGTCTATAACTAGAATAGATTCTAATGAAATCAAAGGGTCAAATGTTCTCCTCTGCCTATTTTTTTCTTTTTTTAAAATTTCATTTCTTTATTTGTTGCATTAAAATACCCTGGTAACTCCCTCCCTCCTTCTCCTCTGCCATTGGAGAAGATAGTATTTGTCTTCCTTAATTCTATTTATTGGTTTTTATCACAGGAGGTGGACATATGCAAGTCATTCTTCAAACACTGTTTCTGTGGTTGTATATAATACTGTAGTGCTTCTGCTAATTTTATTCTTCAAAATTTCATGTAGGTCTTTCTATTTTGTTTTTTTTTTAATTACTGTTAGTTATTTCTTTAAATGGAGTAGTATTCCACCACAAATAATACAATTTGTCTACCCATTCCCCAGTTGATAGGAATTCTTTTGATTTTTTGTTATTTGCTACCACAAAGAGCTGCTATAAATATTTTAAAACATATAGGCTATTTGCCTTTTTTCCTGATAATATTAAGAAATAAACCTAATAGTGGTATTCTTGAGCCAAAAGATATACAGTTATAACTATGTGGACATCATTTCAGATTGTTCTCCATAATGGTTGGATCCATCCACAATTTCACCAGTGTATTTCTCTCTTTTACCACATCGCGTCCATCATTTGTCGTTTTGCCCTTTATCATTTTAGCAAATTGATATCGAAATGACATCACAGAGTTACTTTGATTTACATTTTTCAAATCAAGAATGTTAGAGCTTTTCTTTTCTACATACTTACATATAGCTTTGATTTTTTTTATCCAAAAACTGTCTATTCATATCTTTTTACCATTTATAATTAGGGCAAGGGTTCATAATCTTATACATTTAACTAAGTTCTCTATATATTTTAAGCTATGAGGCCTCTACCCAAGAAACTCTTTATAAAAATTTCCCCCAGTTTGTTGCTTCCATTCTAATCTTGGCTATGTTCATTTTATTGGTATAATTTTTTAAAAAATTAATGTATTCAAAATTATCCATTTTATATTTCACTGTATTTTCTATCTCTTCATTTATAAATTCTTCTACTATCCTTAAATCTTATAGGTAATATGTTCCATGTTCTTCTATTTGCTTATGATGTGCCTAAATTAATTATGGTGGCCCTTTTAGAAACTAAACACCCAAACTGCACACTCATGCCACATGTGAGCCACCCCCATAATTCAGACAGGAAAGGGAGGGAGGAAATGTTTGCATTGTTCTGCTGGGCAGAGTAGCATGTGCTTTCCCCAGGTGCAGTAGAGAGGGTAAAGAGGGTAAAGGGAACAGTCCCCTTGGCACATGTGCCATAGGTTTGCCAACATGGGCTTAGGCAATGTATCCATTTTGATCTTCACAAACTTTTATTTTTCCCATTTCCTGAGGAAATATTAATGAAAGGATATCTAATATTTCCTCATAAAATAGGAAAAAATACATGATTGAGAGGTGGCTAACTCTGGGATGATGTTTTATAAAAGAGGTGACACCACCCAATGTTTGATTTATTCATCAAGTAGCACTAACTGAAAGTGACTGTGCAGGGGGAAAAATGCATGATGTCTGAAATTACACTGGATATGGACATAGATAGACCTGTAACAGATCCTGGGGTGCCATTTATGTATCGTGGACTCTTAGGCAAGGTATATAATGACTCAGAGCCTTAACATCCTTGTCTGAAAAAAGGCAAGCCATAAAATACTTCAATGCTTTTCAGAGGGGGGAGTGTGTATTTGAGGGTATTTTATTTTATTTTTAAATTTAATTTTTTAAAAATTATTTAATTAAATTAGAATATTTTTTCATGGTTACATGATTCATGTTTTTCCCTTCCCCTCTACCCTCCCCCTCCCAGATCCAACAAGTGATTCCACTGATTTATACATTTATAATTGTTCAAAACCTATTTCCATATTATTAATATTTGTACTAGGGTGATCATTTAAAGTCAACATCCCTAATCATATACTCATCAAACCATGTGATCAACCACAGGTTTTTCTTCTGGGTTTCTATTCTCACAGTTCTTTCTCTGGATGTAGATAGTGTTCTTTCTCATAAGTTCCTCAGAATTGTCCTGGATTATTGCATTGCTGCTAGTAGTCCATTATGTTAGATTGTGCCACAGTGTGTCAGTCTCTGTGTACAAGGTTCTCCTGATTCTTCTGCTCCTTTCACTCTGCATCAATTCCTGGAGGTCATTCCAGTTCAAATGTGATTCCTCTACTTTATTTTTCCTTTGAGCGCAATAGTATTCCATCACCATCAGATATCACAATTTATTTAGCCATTCCCCAATCAATGGACACCTCTTGAGGGTATTTTATGAAAACTAAGCAAACGAATGAGTTATGAGGTAGCATTATAAAAATATGTATGCAAACAGTATGCTACTAGGCAAGAGACCTGCATATTAGATGAAATAAGTCAAGACTGGTCTGTGTGGTGATCATTGCATTAATTTTCCACTTCAAGTAAATTCAACAAACATTTATTCTGGATCTTCTTTGAGCTAGAGTATAGATAGTCAAAGACAGAAACAATAAAAGAACCTGTGCCCTCAAAACATTTTATATCCTAGTGGGGTGCAACACATATAGAGATAATTAAATATGAAATAATCTGTGGAGACAGTGATCAGCAAAACCTTGGGGTTTCAGAAAAAGGTTTCCACTAAAGAAAACATAAGATAAAGATTTTAAGAGGCTAGGTGGAGTGTGTACAGATTAGCTTTGAGATTATTTTCAAGGTTTTGAATTTATGTTTATGTAACTCTCTTTCAGGTCCGTGATGAGGTCAAACAGGGAACCAGACCTTGTACATCTGGAGGCCAGGACTGTGGATGGCCGTAAGTACCCCAATATCTACCATTATATTAGTTGAATGAGTAATTTGTAGGGAAATTAAGGTGATAATTCATTCTCAAATGAGTGAAAATTTTATCTCCCTCATTCTACCAAATCCTGATTTGTCTTGTGATAATAGTGAGACTTCTTTTTAGGCACCTCTACCCACATCCACTTTGTGAACAACTTTCTTGAACAAAAGAGTTAGTAACTTTGACTCACAGAAGTGTTCACTTTGACTACCCAAATTTTTCATTCTACAAATTAAGTTTTTCTGCCAACTTTCTTAATTCCACATATAGAATATCCATTTAATGCCTAATTTTCCCTTTTTGTGATTCACAATATTCTCTTTCTTCTCTTTCTCCTTGCTATTCACCTTAGATCCGATATATTATTTCCAATTCTCTCTTTCTGAGGTGAAGTTCTAAGGAGAGAGAAAAGGAGAGAAGGAAAGAGAGGAGGAAGAGAGTTTTGAGAAATGGGCAAAAAAAGAAGGAAAGTGTCTGCTAGTTCATTCAATGTTGTAATTGTTTATCTATTTAAAAAAGCAAACCAGCACGCCCCTGCCTTCTAGCAATTTACATGACACCTTGGGCAAGTCATACAGCTATATTTGTAATATGAGGGTATTTAACAAATGATTGTTCAAGTGTCTTGCTGCTCAAAATCTGTGATCCTGAGGGGAGGGATAGGTATGCTATTCCTTTCTGCTTTCCATGCTTTCCAATTCTGACCCCTCATCCATTTTATTTTTATAGATGGATATTCTCAAATTGAGATAACCTAGTTTCTTTGTGGAATGGTCAAATGGGCAGATCTCCTTATCCTGGTTTGAGGAATAGAAAACTAAGAATAATCTTTATAGAGATGTCCTAGGAATCAGGGAAAGTAATATTTTTAAAATAGTGCCCTCTCCTGTCCTGCATTTTATTTTCTTTCTGCAGTTGAAGCCTGTGTCCAGTGCCTGCATTGTCCCCATCCTGTATTTTGTATGGATTTTCATTCCCTGGTAGTGGCTAAACTTTGTGTGATTTTCATATTTTACTACATGGTAGACATTTTAGTACACCATCAACCTTGTTTTGGATGGTTTATGGAAGCTCCATAACACTTATTGGTATAAATGTCATCTTCACATTACAGAAGGGTATTTTAAAGAGTGTTTGAGTTAGGGACCAGGTGATTTAGAATCAAAAGATAAGGACACAAATTCTGGATTCAGAAGGAATGAAGTTGGATTTTTTCTTGAAGTATAATTTTCTTTATTTTTTTTTTGCTTTTTTTTTGAAGATGTAGCCAATATCAAAATATGTTTTTTCCCTTTGATTTTATTTCATTTTATTTTTTTGTTACAATACTCACTTTATTTCCCTCCCTGCCTTCCACCAACCCTTCCCACAGCTGACGCACAATTTCATTGGGTATTACTTGTGTCCTTGATCAGAACCTATTTCCATGTTGTTTGCACTAGGATGTTCATTTAGAGTCTACATCCCCAACGATATTCCTTAGACCCATGTATTCAAGCAATTGTTTTTATTCGGTGTTTTTACTCCCAGTTTTTCCTCTGAATGTGGATAGTGTTCTTTCTCATAGATTCCTCCAAGTTGTTCAGGATCACTGTATTGCCACTAATGGAGAAGTCCATTACATTTGATTGTACCACAGTGTATCAGTCTCTGTGTACAGTGTTTTCCTGGTTCTGCTCCTCTCACTCTGCATCACTTCCTGGAGGTTGTTCCAGTTCCCATGGAATTTCTCCACTTTATTATTCCTTTGAACACAATAGTATTCCATCACTGATAGATAACATAATTTGTTCATCCATTTCCAATTGAAGGGCATCCCCTCATTTTCTGATTTTTGGCCACCACAAAGAGCGCAGCTATGAATATTCTTGTACAAGTCTTTTTCCTTATTATCTCTTTGGGGTACAAACCCAGCAGTGCTATGGCTGGATCAAAGGGCAGACAGTCTTTTAGTGCCCTTTGGGCATAGTTTCAAATTGCCCTCCAGAATGGTTGGATCAGTTCACAACTCTACCAGCAATGAATTAATGTCCTGATTTTGCCACATCCCCCCCAACATTCTTTACTTTCCTTTGCTGTCATGTTAGCCAATCTGCTAGGTGTGAGGTGATACCTCAGAGTTGCTTTGATTTGCATCTCTCTGATGATAAGAGATTTAGAGCACTTTTTCATGTGATTTTTAATAGTTTTGATTTTCTTAACTGAAAATTGACTACTCAAGTCCCTTGGCCATTTATCAATTGGAGAATGGCTTGATTTTTTGTACAATTGGTGAGTGAAGTTGGTTTTAATTGTAACTCTATCTTGATAATTGAGCCCACTCGGGGAAATCATCCAACCATTATAGGCCTCAGATTCTCCATCAGTAAAATGAAAACATTGAACTAAATGCCTTTCCTATTCTAAACTTATGGCTTTGTCAAGCCCACCAATATTATTTTATTTTATTGATATTTTTTGCTTTTAATTCATGTTAAACACTCCTTTCTTTTGCTATAAAGTGGTTTTTCCTTGTAAATAAGGGTAAAGTTTTAGAATTTTAAAAATCTGACTGATACATAAGCATTATCTGACCACATATACAATATTCTAGATTCATAATTCTTTCAAATGAAAAGAAAGAAATTCATATCCCAAGTTTTTTTTCCACCCTAGGGCCGATTGGTCATTAAAATCACATCTGAGTATTCTCTTAGTTAACATGGTTTTCACTATGAATATTGTTTGTTTAATTCTAATTACTTCACAGTCTGTCAGTTGATACAAACCTTCCCATGTTTCTCTGAATTTCTCATATTTATCATTTCTTAGAGTGCAAATAATATTCTATTATTTTAATTTGCCAAATTTTAAATTCATCATACATTTGATTGGCATCTACTTTGTTTCTGATATATTTTCCTTCATTGCTTCACACCTTTCTGTGTAAAAGATCCACAAAAAACCCTAACTATGCTCCTCACTCAAAATAATCTCTCCATCTCAAAAGTGTGTAGTTACTCACAAGCCCTTGAAGAAAGGAAGAACACTTGTCAATAGTTTAGAAAAGGTTCATAGTGATCATAGTTCAATATCAGAGAAATAGTTGTGGTTAGTTGACCAAGAGAAATCTTAGCTTTGGAGAGTGATTTGGAGACATTATCCTAGACACTCTAGCTGCTAATAGACAGCCTTTTATTTAACTCTGGCTATCATTTTTGTAGATAAAATAAAGTAGATAAACCTGATTCAGTTATTTGAATCTCCTTTTACAAGAACAGCAGAAATGGCCCCAAATAATATCTTTACAATGAATGAAATATTTTACAGCTTCAAAAGTCTATTGGGTGACTACCTTCTAACAGACCTTCCAGTGCTGATAATTTTCATTTTTGTCACATTTATACATTTGATTATTGAGAGGTAAACCATCATTCTCTGGGCAGAGCCAAGATGGTGGCTTAGTAGCAGCAAAAACTGAAATCATTCTGATAATCCTTCTAAACAAATCTTTAAAAAGTGCCTCTAAATGTCAAAAGCCAATAGCAAGATGGAGAGAAGGATCTCTCCTGTGGAAAATCAGTTCATTTTCTTGGGAAAAGGGGGAACTTAAAATGAAATTGCATATAGAGGAGTGCTGGTTGACCACCCCCTACCTAATGGACCAGCTACTGAACCTCGGCATAGTCCAACTTCTGGATCCTTGGACCCTGCCTACAGAAACAACAGAGCATGCATGTGCGCGCGCGCATGCACACACACACACACACACACACACACACACACACACACACATCCCTCTTGATGTTCCAAGCCCTGGCAGTAACCCACAGTGAGGCCCGGAAGTCCAAAGCACTTGGCGTTTTCAAACCTGTACTTTAATGAAGCACTAACCCCAAGGCGAAAAAATAGTACAGAATACTGATTCTTGTAAGCCATCAGCAGAGGAGACAGAATCAGGAGCTTTCAAAATTCTCTATTCACAGGGAAGGGGAAAAATTATAAGAAAATGAGCAAATAGCTAAAAGAACACCTAACCATGGAAAATTTCTATGGAGATAAAGAACAAGTGATAGAATCAATAGGGAATGGTGAGATCCAAGTAACCACATGTAAAATTTGAATGAAAAATGCAAATTTATCTTAGGCAATGGGAGAACTCAAAAAGAAATTCAAAAATCAAATGAGAAGTGGAAGAAAAATGGGGAAAATAAATTAAAATTAAACAAAAAGAAATTAACAGCTTAAAAACAAATTTGGTCAAATAGAAAAAGAGGCACAAAAATCTGAGGAAAAGATGTCCATGAAAAGTAGAAGGTACCAAATGGAAAAGGAGAAACAAAAGGTCATGGAAGAAATTCATTCTTTAAAAATTAGAATCGCACAAATAGAAGATGATAATTTCATGAGACATTAAGAAACAATAAAACAAAATTAAAAGAATGAAAAAATAGAATAAAATATGAACTATTTCATTAAAAAAAACTGACCTGGAAAAATGATCTATTAAAGAGAACTTAAGAATTATTGGACTACCTGAAACTCATGATAAAAAAAAATATAGCCTAGACATCATACTACAAGAAATTACCAAAGAAAAAATCTCTGATATTTTTGAACAATAGTGTAAAAGAAAAAATGAATGAATCCACAGATCACCTCCTCTAATAAATCCCCAAATTTCAACTCCCAGAAATGTTCTAACCAAGTTCAAGAGCTCCCAGGCAAAGGAGAAAATCCAGCTATCAGCCAAAAAGAAATAATTCAAATAACATGGAGCCCCAGTCAGGATTACACAGATTCTGGCAGTTTCTATATGGAAAGTTTGGCAGGTTTGGAATATGATATTCCTGGAGGGAAGGGAATTGGATTTACAAACAAGAATCATCTACTTATCAAAACTTATTATTTTCTCTCAGAAAAAAACATAATCATTTAATAAAATAGATTTACAAGCATTTCTGAAGAAAGAACTGATCTTAAACAGAAAATTTTGTGTCCAAATACAAACTTCAAAAGAAGTATATAAAAAGATAAATAAAAAAGGGAAAATATTTATTAGCTTCAATGAAGTTAAAGTGTTATATTCCTTTATGGAAAGATGATATTTCTAACTCTTAAAAAATCAGTATCATTATCATAGTAGTTAGAAGAAGCCTACATAGACAGAGGGTGTGGAAATAAGCTAGTTAGGATGATATGCAAAAAAAAAAAATTAAGAGTTATAAAAGAGGATTGCACTAAGAGAAATGGGAAGAGAGAAGTAAAATGGGGTAAATCATATCACATAAATGGGGGCAGTGGGAAAAGCAACTATTATGGTGGAGTGGAAGATGAGGGTGGTGATGATGAAAGCTTAAAGCTTTCTTTGGAATTGGCTCAGAGAGGGAAGAACAGCCAGATTCATTGGAGTATAGAATCCTATCTTACCCTATCAGAATTAGAAGGAAAAAAAAGGTACAGTGAGAAGAGAGCAATATAAGTGAGAGAGAAGTTGGGGGTGGTGTGATTAAAACAGTGAGAAGAGAGCAATATAAGTGAGAGAGAAGTTGGGGGTGGTGTGATTAAAAGACCTTATTGAGAAGTAGAAGGGAAATAATAAGGTTGCTGGGAAAGTTGGAAAACAGTATGGCAAGAATGAGGTTTAGATTAATATCTTAAAACCTATACCAAGATGAGGTCAAAATGGATATACAATGTAAATGTAAAGAATGATATTATAAGTAAATTAGGGGAACATGTAATAATTTGCCTGTCAGCTATATGAAGGAAGGAAGAATTTATGACCAAATAAGAGATAGAGAACATTACAAGATATAATAATGAATAATTTTGTTTACCTTAAAATGATAATATATATAATATATAAATAAATATTATAAATATATTAAAATAAATATCGATTATATCAAATTAAACATTTTATGTAAAAATAAAACCAATGCAGCCAAGATATAAGGGAAGCAACAAAACTGAAAAAGTTCTCATTTCTCAAATATACAAAGAACTAAGTCAAATTTATTTGAATCCAAATCATTCCCCAATTGATAAATGGTCAAAAGACATGAATAGGCATTTTTCAGATGAGTGGGGAGGGGAGAAAGGAAAGAGAAATTTGGATCATTTAACTTCAGAAAACTTATGTGGAAATTTATAATTAAGACAAAAATAAATAAATGAATAAATTAGATGTGAACTTGAAAGAAAATAATTTATCTTTTTTTAATTGTTGTTTTGAAACAAACTTTCATTTACCTCTTTCTCACTCCTTTTGAACTATGGTAGGCAGCATAAGGGTATGGCTAGAGAAAAGATCTTAAAGTCAGTAAGATCTGGGCTTTTATATATGTATATATATATGTCAGGTATCCATTATGAGCTTATCATTCTATATAGCATAAAATATTGCTCTAAACTCAGTTTTTGTCAGACTCTTGTCCAGTTTCCTGAATAGATGTTGTTTAGTCATTTCTTAAGTAGCTTGTGTTCTTGGTTTCAAAATGCACTGAACTGTTGGATTCAGTTGTTTATGATTCTTATTCATCTACTTTTCTATTTGTGACTCAGGATTGAATAGATTGATAATTATTGATTTGTAATATAGTTTGAAGTCAGGAGGTGATATTTATTGTAACTTTCTTCATTATTTCTCTGAACTTTTCCCCCATCAAACTGATATTTTGTCTGATTCTCTAAATTGGGTCCTACTTACTTTGATCAATGTCAAAATTGCCCTAAAAGTCAAGTTAGGTAACTCTGGAATTTTCTTATATTGGTAGAAGCCAACCATGATTAATAATTTGTCTCCATTCATTTCTGTAGAGTTTTAAATATTTGTATTTATAAGATATGAATGTATTTAATTAGACCAATAGATATTTTATATATTTGGAAGTTATTTTGAATTTCATTTTTCTTTTGGGCAATTCTGTTTTTATTATTGCAATTTTTGTGCCATTTTATATCCTGCTATTTTATCAAAACTATTAATCTTACTATTTTTATCTATTGCTTATTCTCAGTAGTTTTCCAAGTAAATCATCATTTTTTTTTGCAAATATGGATATCTTTTTTCTCTTTCTTTTGAGGGAATAATGAGAATAGTCTCAACCAAACTAACTACATCTCATACCTGATTTCTGAGTCTAGTGTAATTCTCTTTTCATGCAACTTTTGTTCTAGTCCCATTTTTGTCTTGTGAGAAAACTTTATTCTATTTTGGGAATTGTGAGAAAACTTTATTGCACTGCCTATACCTAGCCCTGTGTGGTTAGGAAGGGGGACCACCTCTTGCTTAGAGACCCTTAATTAAAGATATAGGTTTTCCTGACTAGAAACTATCAGCTCCAAAGACTGATACAAAGAACTCTTACAATTCAATATTTCAAGTGCCTTATATGTTTTATGTGAAAACTAGTCCCATGTTGGTCAATTAGTTAATGTTTTCTTGTCCCTTTGATTGAATACAGACTTTTGAGAAGGAGTAGAAAACTTCCTTTTCTGATTTCAGGGAGTTCTAACTATTTGTTTCCCCTTCCCAACACAGAAAGCCCCTAAGATTTCCTCCAATTAGAAATCAGGTTACCTAATCTTATATTTTGGTTAATATCTTTTTGTTTGCTTTTGATGCATCAAAACATGCCTCTCCCTGGATTTTAGTACAAGTGCCAAGTTGAAAAGACCTGGATCTAATTTGTTATGTAATTGTCATGTATTACTTAATTATTCAATATGTTCAGAAATTCAAATCTTTGTTTCCTCCATTTGTCAGTGTTCATGCCATTGATTTTTGTTCCTGTCTTATTCTTGTTACTAGAATTACTAGAAGTATCAAATAAAGGGAAGAGAGAATATCATCCATTTATCCTTATAATTTGGGAAATGTTTTTGAATGTTGATGACATTTGGTTTTAGATATAAAATTTCATCATATTGAAATGACTCTTTAGAAGTATATGTTTCAGATTTTAATGGTGATGAATGATACATTTTCAAAAAAATCTCAAAATTTTTCTGTATCTAATAATTTGGTTTCGATTGTTTTTTAAAAATAGGATTTCTTGTTTTCCTATAGTTGTAAAAATTATAACTTGTGTAAGTTCAGTTTCATTGCAGTGATTGCTTTGGACTATTTTTGAAGTTCTTTTGATAATACTTCATTAAAATAATTTGCATCAAAAATGCTTTGTAAAATTGGTCTCTACATCTCTTTCTCTGATATATCATTCTTTGGTTTAAATTTTAGGGCTGAATTTTTCTAATAAGAGCAGTTTTTAATGTTTTGATTTTGAGAAGAAATTATATAGTTACAAATTGCTCTTTAAACATTTGATATATTTTATCTCTGAAACCATCTGTACCAAAGACTTATGTTTTCCTCCTTTGATAGTTGCTTTATGATCCTTTGATTTTCATTTTATTGGATGAAGCTGATGAAGATTAGAATTTCATGTTTTGTAATTTTGAGTAATTTGTATTTTTATAGATAATCATTTATTTCCTTCAAATCCTCTGTCTTGCTAGCATATAATTATATATATATATATATATATATATACATATACACATCTGGGTAACATATTTCTTTTCTGTGTTTTTTTCCAAGCTAATCTTGTTCATGTTGTAATTTTGGTAATCTTATTTTACTTCATTATTTATCAGATTAGTTAAAAGCTTATAGAATTGTTTAGACTTTTTAATAAATCATTTTTATCAGTTCTATAATGTTTTACTTGTATTGTTTCAATTCCTCTAACTTTTAGGAGTTCTCTTTTTTGTGTATTTTTAATATGTTTATTCTATGGCTTTAAAATTGCATTCTCAGGTCATTAATTCACTCTTTTTCTATTTTATTAATGCATATTTTCGGAAATATGGTTTTTGTTTCCTCTGAGAAATTATTTGGCTACAACTCCAACATTTTGGTATATTTACTCATTATCCTTCTATTGCATACAGTTGTTTTAAAATAAATTTTTATCAAAATAACTTGCTTTTAATAAGACATTTATTCTCAGTATGCCTCCTTTTCTCCCTCCAAAAGAGCCATCCCATGTATAATAAATAATATTTTTCAAGATACAAACAAGAGAAAAAATTAGCAAGACAGTGCAATAAAAAAATCTGAAAATATGTGTAATGCATCAGATCCATGGATTGCTACTCTCTACCAAGATTTGGGGTATAGTGTCTTTTTATATCCTCTTTTTAGAGACATTTCTGTCCTACATAATTTTTCTGGACCACCTTTTGATTATTTTGTGATAGTTCTTTCCATTCACATTGTTATGAACTTTGCATATATTGGTTTCTTCATTCTGTTTACTTCATTTTCTATCTTATAACAAAACACTTTTCACATGTCATTTCTTAGATTACAATACTATTCCTTTGTATTAATGGATCATATTTTATTTAGCCATTCCCTACTCAATAGGTATTTACTTTGTTTCCAATTCTTTCCTATTATGCTGCTATAAATATTTTTGTATCTGTGGGGACCTTTTCTTAAATCAATGACCTCCTTTCTGCCATAATCCTCACAGTAGAATGTCAGGGAAAAAAGTTATGAATAATTTATTCACTTCACTTTAATAATTCCAAAAATTTTTAAAAAATGATTTAGCCCCATTAACAATGTTCTAGTGTATTTATCCTTTCCACATTTCAAAAAGCTCTTAATTGTTTCAATGATTCATTCTTTTTTCTAGTCATTTTTCAGAGTGTCATTATTAAGTCTCCATTTATGATTGCACTAGTGCTTGTTTTCTCTATATTAATTATTTTTATTGTGGTTTGGTCTGTAGAAGATGTGTTTAATATTTCAAGTTATCAAGCACTCATTAGATATCTCTTTTTTTGCTAGGCAGTGTGCTAAGTTCTGGGAAATTTTTTTAAAAAGGCATTTTTACATTTATTACTTCATTAGAACTTAACTTATGGTTAATTTTAATAAAGGTACCAGGTTATTTTGAGAAAAAAAGCATTTAAAAAAATTCCTAAATATACATTTTTAATTTTTTCTGGCTCTATAAATTAACCCCATGGCAGTTCTATTAAGTAAATCACATAAATCTTTCCAAGCTAATTTTCAATGTATCCATTTTTAGAGATTCCTTTTTGTTTATCTTTTTGTAAGATGATCCAGCTATGAGAAATACATATTAAATTTAAATAATTGTTATTCTGTATATATTTTTGCCCATCATCTTTTTGTTTATGAGTTGAAATACTGTAACATTTAGTATATATTTATTCAAGAGATATTTCATTGTCTTGGATACCTATTTGCATATTGTAGTTTCTTTTTATCTCTAATGACACCTGCATTTTGTTATTTGTTTGTCTGATAATGTTATTATAACTTCTGCTTTTTTTGCTATAACCTGATGCATAATACATTTTGTACCAGCCTTTCATTTTTAATTCAATGTGTGTCTTTTAAAAGCTATATTTCTTAAATACAGAAAAATATTGGGTTCTGTTTTTAATCTATTTTGTAATTGTTTTTCTTTTTATTAAATTTAAATCCTTGCACATTTAAAGTTACTATTGTTAGATGTGTATTTTCCTCCAATTACTTCTTGTATGTGTGTGTATATAGTTTTACTCTTTAGTCATATAAGTCAATACTATGTCCTAGAAATGAGTTTGTCTTATATTAATTTTTCATTTTCTCTCTACTGCTGTTTATCCCTATCCTAAGTTCCTTAAATTAATTTAAGTCTACCTCCCTTACTCTTCCTCCCTCCCTCATTCTTTCCTTCTTTCTCTGTGTTTACCATCTTCTAACTCTCCAACGTGGAAAATGCATAGGTCACAATCCCCACCTCACCTGAAATAACAGTCTTATGTGACATTTTACTATTGCATTTTCATTTACTTTATCTTCCACTTTATTCATATCACCCTCTAGTCAGTCATGATTTTTTCCTCCTATATGACTCATACTCTTTATTATATTGTTTCATGTGCCTATCATCTTATGCATGCTCTCTTTCTGTGTGCTTTCCACCTCCACTAGCTCTATACTAAATACAATTAGAGATTATAACTATTTCTTTCATTTTCCCTTGTATTTCTAAATGAGGACTTATGCAAGACCTCGCTCATATAAATAATCATTAATGAAAGAAATAATTTTATGTAGTGAAATTCATTTTATAAATTGAGTAATGATACCTGGTTCTAGCTCTTGTCCTTAGCATGATACCTCCCTGTTCCTACAGCTAATACAGTCTACCTTTGTAATTGTGGTTTCCCTTCCAAACTATCTGCTACCTAACACAGGGTCTGATTTTACCTTTTCTTCAGATGTGATACAATACTGGAAGCTTAGCCTTTGCTCAGAGAAGTTATCTAATACTGTGTCCTTTCTCTCTAATTTTCAGGCCTCTGTCTCTCATCAAAGAGTATACCTTTTCTCTCAATGAAAATATTATTTAATTACTACCTTTAATTTCTCTTTTTGAGATGATACCTATCTCTAACCTCAACCTTAAACCCTTTATGATATTTCTCTGATTCTATTTTTCTTTGGTTTCTTGATTACTCATATTATTTAAATTATTATCATTTCCCTGCTCAGCAACACACTTGTCTCTTGTTACCTTCTCTCCCTGATTAAATGACTTTCCACTGTATTTTCAACATCATAAAACATATCCATTGTTGGGGAATGAGGAGTTTAGTCTTAATTTCATTCTTCCTCCTTGTTTTTTTCCCGACTCTTTAAGATTACTTAAAATATTTAGTCCCTTATATCTTTTGTACTTTTGATGATCCATCTGTTTTTTTTTTACTCTTCAAACTACTTAATATATTTTTTAAAATGTTACCATAGGAACATGTAAAATATTTCATTTTATAGCCTTTTCTTGAATAATTGTACTTAAATTTCCTTGAGGCCTTTTGTTGATTTTTTTGCAAGTTAAGTTTTCTGATCACTTTTTTTTTATTATTTTATATAAGCACCTGAAATGCCTGTCTTTTAGGGAAACTCCACAATTTTCATTGATTATTAGGGTCAGACTTCCTTAATATGCTTTTTGGGGTTGAATATTGAACTGTTATTGCTTTGTGAGGACAGTAGTGTATTTTGAATCATTCAAATTGAGATTCCCAAATAGATGATTTTATTCTTTTTGGCTGCTTGCAAAATTTGTTTTTTGCCATTGAATTTCTGAAACTTTAACATCTTATACTTTTAAGTTTCAAACATGTTTTTTCCCCCTAGTAATCAGCTATGAATTCAATCCAGTACTTAGTTGTCTTCATTTTAAAATTTTAGATAGTGTTCTTATTTTCTCATATATACATATATGTATATACATTCCTCTCTAGAAGTGACATTCAGTATTATTCCCTATGTTTATCTAAAGGCAAAATGATGAATGAAAATTGTTAAAATATCCTGTTCTCTGTGTTGGGGGTGGGGGAAGGTAGTAAGATCTTATTTAAAATATGCAATACAAAAGTATATGCAAAAATGTGAATGTACAAAGCCTTTTATCATGGATATGCCTATGGAAACAACCATTGGGTTATCCATATTCTTCTTGTTTTCAATTTTTGTTCCTTTGGCTTATTTTAACTTTAGGAGATCCGGAGTGAGTTTCCATCCTCCCCTAGTACTCTACTACTTGTGTGAGAAAGTACTTCTGGTGTTTCTAGAGTATCAAGACCTTCTATTCTGTGTCTTCTGACTTATAATACATAAATTGAAGTGGTCTAAGAACATAAGTCCCTCCCTCCTAATGATTTGCATGCAGTGCCTTCTCACCCCAGTCATATTCTTTTCTACTCTGGCATAAATATTGTTAATGCATGACTATCTCTACTTGCTCAGATTTTACCAGGGATGAAACATACCACTTTCAATTGCATTTATTTTCTGCAAAGGTAGCATCTTCAGAAACTAACCATGGGTGGAAATCCAATAACGGGATTTTATTTAAAAAGGCAACTCTGTCAAAATAAACCTAGAACCCTCAAAATTATCTATCAATTGACATATGAAATCTAGTATGTATTTAATAAACACTTGTTGAATTGAATTGATTTTGAGCACAATACATGACCAATATGTTTTTTTTAAAGATTAAAGATAATTTCATCCTTTCCATATATCTATTTCTCCCTTCTAGAAAGCAGATCAGCAGCTCATTAACTCTGCCTCCAGATGAAGGAAAGAGAGAGAGAGCAAAAAACAAGAAGGGAAGGAGAGAGTAGAGATGTCAGAGTAGGAAGGTGTTAGATGTAGTTGACAGAATGTCAGAGTACTTTTCAAAATGAAACTCTGGGCTGACCAGATGCTGCAACAATATCGATATCTTTATATTGCCTCTCCTTGCCCCCAGGTTTCTTGATAATTATTTGTTCTTCATTATTTCTCCATCCAAAAAAAGTCTTTAAATATTAGAGGTTGGAGCAGGAAACATTGATTTATATAGCAAATTATTTCAATATGAAAACATGCAGTATTTATTATATGACAAGATAATGTTTTAGCTTTATACATGGCCATAGTATGTCAGTTTTATCATGACTGCTTAATGAAAATCCAACCTCTACAGAGTTGCTGCTACCAGAAAACAGAAATTAGATTAAGGAGAAAATATCTTACTTTTACTTAATCTCTTATACAGTCTATGATCCTTTCCTAGGTTTTGCTCTTCTGAATTCATTGTCTTGATTATAAATGCCCCCATCCCTTAATTTAAACATTATGATTAATTTTAGCTTATATTGTAACTCCTAAATTTTAGGAGATTTGGAGAATATCCTACTCCCCTCCACTCACCCACACCCTGGTATGATGTGATGGTCTGTGACCAGACAGAGTGATTGCTATGCTCAGTGCCCTTTGAAATCAGGGTGTCTTGCAGGTTGCCATTGTGACAGAGACGCTGCTTTTACTTGTACTCTCTGTCTGCCTAGGGAGGCATGCTGAAAAGAGCAATCTCAGATATAATCCATCATGGGCAGTATTATTAGAAGATTTTGATCATATTTATTGGAAGTGACATTCGCTTTTGGGCCCTGTGTTTATCCAAAGGAAACTGACAAATGAGAACTGTAAAAATGCCCTATTCTCTGGGACAGGGGTCTAAAAAGGAAATAAGAAATGTGACCTAAATTTTATAATATGATGGTATTTGCATATATGTGAATGTACAATGCCATTAATTATAAACATACCTAAGTAAATGTTAACATGGTTATGCATATACTCATATACATATATCTAGGATACAAGAATCCTACCTATAAAGCTTGACTGTTATCATTTTTCCTTCATTCTTTCTTTCCATTGAGAAGCCCAGAGATCAGAAAGCGTTTGAGCTTTGGTGCCAATTATTGCTACAGAATCATATGAGACAATTACTCATCTCCATGTACTTTTACATGAGTTGAATAATCTCTAACCTTCCCCTGCTGATGATCTTTCACTTGCTAAGATTCATTGGACCAGCCTTTTAAAGGGGAAGTTTATTCCCTGTGGTTTTATTGCCACTTACATTAGAAGTTCTTATTCTAAAAACTTTGCTTGAAATAATCCCCCAGCTGGAATTTCACAAGCCAGTCCTAATGAAAGAAGCTGTTCCCCACTCTTCCTCGCAGCCCCAAGTGTACAAAGAGGGAGAAGTCAAAAAGCATCACACACTTTCTTCATCTGTTCAATAAGTTTTCCATCTGTCATGGTAAGCGTGTGCTCCTTCATTTGTATTGGAAAAGAATTGCCAAAGTGCTGAGAAGATATAATAGTAACCTCAGCCCTCATAATTTTTCTATTCACAAAGTTTGGGATACTCAAAAAAGTTTCTTTAACTTATCAGCCTTTAAGGACCCCAGAATCATTTTTATATCCATCAGTCAGTCAGCCAACAAAGATTTATTAAAACTTACTCTGTGTCAGACACTGTGTTAAATAAGCCCCGAGATCCTAAAACAAGCAAAGAGAAAGATAGTTCTAGCCCTCCAAAGAACTTGCATTTTAGTAGGAAAGAGGGTTGGAGGGAAGGACAATACATGAAAGGGACTTGAAAAAGGCAGAAGAGGTTAAAAAAGGAATAAAGTGCCTGAAAGTATTCACAGTAGTGAAGCCCAGTGAAGGAATCAGAAGCAGACCTGGGAGAGGAATAACTGGACTGGGACCCTTCCTCAAATGGAGATTCTAGGAGTAACTCATCAATAAGTGAAGGGAGCCACAGAGGCAGAGATTGTTCCAGGGTGAGAATTCATGATTATATCAGTGAAGAATCTTTCTCTTTAGAGATATTCCATTTACATTGAAAACAACATACTCTCTCACCTTAAACCCCACCCCAACTTCTACTTCAACACCATTCACCAAAATTGAATGCAATCATTCTGATGCCTATGGGAAATTTCTTTGTAAGAACTGTGGCTATATAATTCAGTGTTGTTTAAAGGATTGTAGAGAAGGAATTAATAGAGGTAAATATAGTTGGGATTTGAGATCTTAATAAATAGGAGGCTGAGATGGTTCTTGGAAAGAAATGGAATTCTTTCATCTCATAATTGTTTTTCTTTCTTCTCCAGTTATAAATTCCATAGGAAGAGGGATCAAGTCCCAGGAGACTTTCCTACTTGTCTATCCACCTGTTCCTTAGATCAGCTTTATATTGGATACTAGCCTACTTCTCTAATATATTCATCATAGCTAAAATCTTTATTTCACTAGTTTAAAGACTTACAAAGTGCTTTGTAGACATCTTATTTCATCCTGGTAATAACCTGGGGAAGTAGTTGCTTTCATTAGCCCCATTTTGTAGATGAGGAAATTGAGACAGACAGAGGTTAGGCAATTTGCCTGCAATCACACAACTAGTAAGAATCTGAGTTTATATTTGAATTCAGATCTTCCTGACCATAGGTGTAGTGCTCTATCCACGATTCTACCTGACTAACTGCAGCATTTGCACCAACTAGACTGCAAATTACTAAATGTCCAGGGTCTACAATATATGGGTCTTAGTACATTCACCCACCCTGCATAAGGCAACACACCCAATTCATTTACTTTTCTGACATATTAACCAATCTGATAAATATGAAGTGGTGGTTCAGAATTGTTTTAATTTGTATTTCTCTAATCAAAAACAATTTAGGGGAAAAAAAGCAATTTATTGTATTTTTCCATGGGATTATATATAGCCTTGATTTCCTCATCTAAAAACTTCCTATTTATATCCTTTGACCATTTATCAATTAGAGAATTATTTGCATTCTTATAAATTTGACTAAGTTCTCTGTAATATGCTCCTCATTTATAACTTCGTATAGAACAATAGTGTTCTATCACAACCATATACCACAACTGGTTCAGCAATTGTATGCTCCCATTTTGAAATTCTTTGCCATCTGAAAAAGAATTGTTATCAACATATTTTTAGATATAGGTCCTTTTCTTTTTTTTTTATCTCAGACATAATATTGATATTACTGGGCCAAAAGCAATTTGACAGGTAGTTGACAAGTAAGTCAACTACTGACTAAAATGGTTTGGGGACTCTTTTGGTCTCCTCATTTTGGTAACTAATTTATATAGGTTAAATGTTCTTAGGAATGTGCTGGTATCTGTGTCAATGACCTCTCATACATCCCTTTCCAATATTCTGGGGTAAATAGCTGACTTAAGTAGGTCATTTTGGAGTTTTGATTGTATACCATACATTTTTCTTTATTTTTTTCTTTCTCGCACAGTTTTAAAGCTCTTTAGGCTGAGTTCCAAATTGTACTCCAGAATTATTGTATCAGTCTGAAACTACACCAACAATGCATCGGTATCCTAATTTTCCTACACCCCCTCCAACATTTGTCATTTTCCTGTTCTGTCATTTTAGCCATTTGGATAGGTATGAGATGGTACCTCATGGATTGTTTTCTATCACTCAGGGCTCTGCCTTCTGTGCCAAAACAGGAAAACTCTAATCCATCTTCTCTATGATAGCCCTTCAAATACAATGAGAGTTTAATTCTGCTTCATTCAGTCCCCTAGCCTTCTTCCCATCTCCTTACCCTCCTCTTTTCCAAGCTAACTATTCTCAGATTCTTTAATCAATTCTTCCATGGTCATAGTTTCCTGGATCTTAAAGGGGAAATGGGCAATAAGTGAATTCTCAATCTGTGAGGATTTTAAGATTTAGTGCTGGAAGGTATCACAGATCATTTAGTCCAACTTCTAGTGTTAGAATGGAGAAAATTCAGAGCCTCTGAGGTTAATTCACTTTATCAAGGTCACATGAGTAGATTAGAATCCCAGACTTCTCATTCTTGGTTGAGATTTGTTGGCTGCATTGAATGTTCCCAGCCCTTACCACTATCTCTTCTTTTCCTGCCTCCCAAAACATATATTATAAATATAGGATTTGGAGAGAGGAGATGGTATAGTTCAGAATTTTTAACAATGCAGTTTCCAGTTTTTGCTGATCTGAGTAGGCAGTATGGAGTAGAAAAGTACATAAGCAAATTTCCAGTTCAGCTACTCATACATTCTCATCTTTTAGGGCCTGCATATGCTCATCTCTACAATGTGTGTGGTGGGGGTGCAGAAAAGAAAAACAGGGTAGGACAAATCACTAACAAACTACTTACTGCACTTAATCTTTATTAGTATAGATTGTACTCACATGACAGTCCCTTGGAAAAGTTGTTAATTTGACAAGTTTTGCTTTGTTGTCTCCAGCTTTTTAACTTGACATTTCCTTACATGGCCTTTTCCTTTATACTTTTCCACTTAATAATTCTCTGCCTGCATTTTCTTGCATTATCTTCTCTTTGTCTTCTAATCACAGCCTGTTCTCCAATATCATCCAACAGCCCCTTAATACTATGTGCTTTTAGTGACCCTAGGAATATTTGCATGTTCAGCCTAATTTCCAGTTGGAATTAAAATCTTTGTGATTTATTGTGGATTTCTAGCAGAAATAATCAAGTTGGAAAAGAGACAAATAGGAAGGGGGCATTCTTGCATCCCTTTATGTTATTCTAGTTTTTATTTGAAAACCCTGGTGACTTTATCTAAGAGTGAGAAGGAGTCAATTTTCTCATTTGTAAAACGAAGGCAAAAGGATATATAGTCTCTAAGATCCCTTCCTCCCTTCCAACTCTAGTGGTCAGTTAATTTTTATGAAACTTAAAGACTATATATCCCAGTAAGGACAAATTTGATAGCTATGTGATGTTTCAGTTCTCCCTTACCAAGAATTGGTTACCAAATTATGTTGCACATGTGTACAAATATTCAGCAAAAATGAAAAAAAATATCATGTCACTCCTAATATGTACTAATAAAAAAAGAATCAGATAATCAATCCCTCCCTGCCATATATCTAGTTAATTGCCATGTTTGTCTAATCTACAGCAACATTTCTAGCATAAGCCCCTATCTCTACTCCTATGGCTGTAGCTCAGGAATTCATCCCCTCCCACCTGGATTATTGCAATGACTTTTTAATAGAATGTCTTCTGGCTGTATTATTTATCAGTCATTTTATACACACACATTACATAAATATGTATATATTAATATTAATCATTTACCTGTGTATGTATCAAGGTGTAGGAATATGTGTAGAGGTAATATGTCAGGTATGTGTCTATAAAGGACATGTATTTATATATTTACACACTGGTACAATGACAATTATTTGACAGTCAGCACAAATATATATTTTTCTATATGTACATGAATATACATACATAATACACTTTTAGTTTAATTTTCATTAACTCAATTATTTTCTTAAATCTAAGCAATCAAGAAAACAATAATTCAAGCCCCAATTTGTAGCATTTGGCAATTTCTTGGGCATAAATCTTTAAACTGAAATTTTAACAGTTAATTTCATGAGGTGATATGCACTGGTTCTAGTAAACCAATGGGTCTATTGTTTGTACATTTGTACATATTAAATATACATATACACATGTATATTCTATCTGTCTCTATTTCTCCTTTTTCTTTTCTATCTTCCTCTTTCCTTGTTCCTCTTACACATATTTTAAAATTGAAAGTATTTATTGTAATCACCGTAAATTAGAAAATAAGTTTAATAAGTAGATACTGACAATGCAGAGGGACTATACCTTTTTTTAAAAACGTGCTTATTGCATATAATATATTTTATTATTTCAATAATTAACTGAAACATGCACTAATGATGTTTTATATATCTTGATCTCATCCTCTTCATCATTTCTAGCAGATTACCTCCCTGTAACCTATCCTCACCCTCCTTTTCTCCTTTCTCTCTTTCTGTCTCTTTCTCTGTTTCTTCCTCTCCCACTCTCTCTCTGTGTCTTGCTTCCTCACTCTACCTTTTTGGATTTTTTCTCTCCTTTTCCCTTCTCTCTGTCTCTTTCTTTGTCTCTTTGTCTCTGTCTTTGTGTTTCTCTCATGGTTTCTCAGTCTCTGTCTTTCTCCCTCACTCCCTCTTTGCTCCTGCCCTGCAATTAGTAAAAACTCCCAATTCTCCCCATTTTTGGAAAAAAAAAACCTACCTATATGTTACCACCCCTGTACACTGTCATCATATATATCTCTTTTCCCTTGCTCAGCCAAATATGAAATTTGAGGCTTTTCCTTCTTAAAAGCAAATGCTGATTCCCTTTTTCCTTTGTTTGCTCTAGAACCTCAATATATTTAATACAGATTAATTAATTAATGTATTCTTATCAATTAATAAAAATTCCTAACATTTACATAGAATACACATTGTGTCAGATACATTGCTGATATTCACACCAAATCTAAGACTAAAGAAATTCTGGGGCTTTTTTTGTACTCTCATGCATTGATTACTATTGATATTTTTATTTATTTAAAGCAGAGAAGTGTGGTAAGTGATCTCCTTGTTGAGCTTCTCTGTGCCTCTGCTTTCAAAATTAGTATGTCTTGGAATAGCCTTACACAAGTTTCTTACAATGACAACAGCAACAAAAAGGGAAGTTTCCATAATAATAGAACTTTATACCTGAAAAAGACCTGGAGAATCATTTACATCCAACTTTGTCATTTTATAGAGGAAGAAACAAGGGAAGGTTCATGATGGGCTTCAAAGAGCTAATTAATAGAAAACCTGGGACTAGAATCTTAATCAGAAATTCTGGCACTTGAAGCAGATTTATTTATGTCTTGAGTTGGAATCCAAGGCGAATGGATAGTCATTACCATATTAGATGGAGTCCTGTTGGGTGCAGTCCCTCCCATTGGTATCCTCCTTGGCTTTCTGAAAAAAAAAGCATATTTATCTGTGATACTTTATTAAGTTTAAATTGTATAGTCAATCAACAAGACAATAAATCAAGCCCTGGTTTGTGGTGTTTGTCTATTTCTCTGGTGTAAATGTTCACAGTGAAAAATTTAACAATTAACCCTTTGGAGAGCTGGTTTAAGTTGGCTCCAGCATACACCTGTACCTACCATAATGGTGCATTATAGTATGTATGGGAGTATGCCATGAAAATGGAATCCTAGCTCACCAGGAGTGCAATTAAGAACTCTATGAATGAGCCTCGGTGATTAAAGTTAACATGGTATTGGAATGATATACCAGGAAAAAACAACAACTAACTGCTGCTGAAATCAGTTATCTTTAGTGCCCTTGTACATAACCAAACTTACCTTGCATTTATTATTGCTCCAGTTAGGTCTAAAATCCAGGTTTCTGACTCCCTTTTTCAGTGTTTTTCACTACTCCAAATTCATTCCTCTCTCTAGTTTTCTAGGCAATTTGGGTGCCTTTGGTGCAACTTCTGAAAAAGCCCAAAATATTATAAAGATCTTCCCCCCGTGTTTCATTTCTAATATTGGTACAACTCTTTCCTCCCTCTCCCAACACATATACGAAGAAGAAAATGAAGATGAAAATAAGCTGGAGCAGTCTCTTGAAATTCATATTGGAATATTTGGCTCTTGAGTTAGGTCACTGGTTACTGGGGAAGAGGAACTGGCTTGACTTTGTCTTGCCCCCTTCCTCAATATGTAGCAAAGTTTCTTTAAGGGGAGCTGGTTATTACATTATTCAAAGCAGCAGCTGTTATGGAGGGTGAGAATGCTTGAAAAGAGAAGCATAATGTCCTAATTACCTATGGCAAGAAAAACATCTGTGCAGGAAAAGTAATGAAATTAATTCTGAAGCTTAGCAGTTGCATATATTAATTGACGTTAATTAATGCCAAATTACAAGACACTTCCTATGGAATCACAGCATATATCCACAGGAATTGAATATGGAAAGAGTTCATCATACTTAATGCTATTATGGTGAGCCCCAAGGGAAATAAGAGTGATTGGTCTCTCATTATGAAGTACGGCCAATTACTTTGTATTTCCATTAGGAGGAGAAGGGAACCAAATTGGGAGCACTTTGCCACAGGGGCTGCTGTTGAGATATTCCCTTGGAATCCATCATTTCCCTCTAACTTAGGAACTTCACATTGAGTGAGAACTGGATATGGGGCCCAAGCCTGGGGCCTTTCTAATAAGAGCTGCTCAATGAAATCCCATACCCCACAACAAAGAGCAGTCATTTCAAGGAATTAAATTTTGGGGTCAGGAAAATTATTTAACCATTTAGCTTAAATCTACAAGTATTTTAAGCACCTGCCAACTACAAAGTACAGTGCTTGTGTTCAAAGAAAGAGAAACAAGAATAAGAATAATCCTTCACCTCAAAGGGCTTAGATTTTCCATTGAAGGGAGTCAGGGTGCATGAGCAGGAAGAGAAGGGTTACTGCATTTATATAGATTAAGAAAATAGAAGAAAATTGGAGGAAGGAAAGGACATTAACAACTAGGAATATGATGAAAAGCTTCATAAATCTAATGGCCAAAGAACTGAGCCTTGAAAAAGGAAGCTAAGGATTCCAATAAATCTTTCAATTAACAGAATTTTATTAAGGATCTACTCTGTTTTCTAATGCAAAGATAAGGAGGGCCTTCCCTAGAGATAATAATAGTAGCCATTCTGCATGGAAATCTTTATTAAATGTGTTAAGGCCATTCTTAACTTCTTATCCAGAGTTTACTATACAGAATTTAGCCTATTCATGATTTCTCATGATCACTATGAGTGTTCAAATCCTGCCTCAGACACTGGCTGTATGATCCTGAGCAAATCACTTAAACCCCCATGTGCCTCAGTTTCTTCATCTGTAAATGAGAGATAACTTCTCCAACCTGTATCATGGGAGTGCTAATCTTTATTGAGATGTTCTCTGGGTCTGCTGAGATCTATAAACCCATTTTTCCATTATTAAAAACTGGAATATATGGCTTGTTGAGTTGTTTCATTGTGTTTTTACACTTGTTCTTTCCCTTTTAACCCAGGTCAGTTTGTCAATTGTTACTTCTGACTGTTATTCATTTTGCCTCTTGTAGTTTGACCTCTCACTCCCTTCCAATTTGCTTCTTCTAATCTGTAGTTACCACCAGATAAGCAATTTAGCAAGAACTAATCTAAGAGGGATTATAGTCTGAATTGACACTTGAAGTGTTCATCTGTGATAAAGGCACATCAACTTTTTGATACTTTTTTCCACTGTAGAGATGGTTCCCCCCCCCCTTTTTTTGTTCCTGTTTCTCAGCTGAACTCCAGATAGGGGAGAAGCTGTTATATATTATATAGATTGTTTGGGTGTCATTGAGGAGGTGAAACTAGAAGTCTTAAGAGAAAAAATGATAAGTATAATTGGGCAAAAATCATTTCCAGAAAAGGCAGATTTAGGACAGGTTGACCATTAAGCCACATTTAGAGGTGCCTTGTGAAAGAACCAGGGGGTGGCCATTTGACAGAGTGATTGCCATGATTCAATTCAATCTATTTTGTTTCAATTTAACTTATTCTTTTTTCATTACCCTATGCATGCATAGTATGCTTTGGGCTGCTGGGGGTATAAAGATAGAAAAGAGAAAACTTACACCAATATGAAGCTTGCAATCTAGAAGGAAATTTCCTGCTTGTGTTATAAAATATGAAGCCAAATAATAGTGAATAGGAGAAATACAAGGATAGTTAGTGCTATACTATAAACATTTAGAAGAGGGGGAAATCAATTCCCACTGAAGAGGTGAGGAAAGAAGTCATGGAGGTAAGTATGATCTATTTCACAGAAGTTTGCAGTCTATAATTAGAGGCCTTGGAGAATGGGAAAGATCTCCATAGACCAATATACATTTAGAAAACTGGATAAAGCTTAGAGAGATAATCAGAAGTGGTCCAGTGCAATGTGTTTTAGGATTTTTGCAAAAGAAGATTGCTGGGAGTTGAGTCTTGAATTGGGCTTCAAAAAAAAAAAAATTAAGCTTTTGGTAAAAGGAGGAGAAATTCTGGGTCCTGACATGAGGGTGAATTAAAAAAGGGTGGGGGATCCACTAGGACTAAATGGTTAAATCAGAAGATAATTTATCCCTCTCAGGCTTGTGAGTAAGTGGGGGGGGGGGAGACTGATGAAGCATAGGAAGCATTCTGTGGAGACACAACTGCAGAAATGTCTTTCAGAAGCTTCTAATTGGCTGGGTAGACTATATGGGCATATTTCCCCCTAGTGGCTGACATCTAGAGTGCAAGGGATCCCTTCATCTAATACATGCAAGTGGAATTTGGAAAGGAAATCTATAATAAATTATTATTTTTAAAAAATTAAAGTCTCTATTAGTAATGGGAATTGCCACCTCATCCTTATGTTTTGGAAAAGTTTGGAATTTCATGTAGTTTGAAGTGGTATCATCTAAGTTAGTTAAAAGCCCCAAAAGCCAGGGGTACCCATGGAGTGAGGAAAGGGAATGTGGTACTGGTGTTGGTGAGAGTTTCCTAACGTTTTATTTAATAGAATTGTCAAAGCAGAAATGTTGTCGTTCTGGTTGTACAAGACACAATGCAGAATTCTGAGGAAGTCTTAAGATCTCGAGTTTCCTCATTTTGAAAATTTGGCCAGTGTTCTTGAAGATCTTCTTTCTCCATCATCTTCCCTTTTTATTATGAAGAGGAAAAATGGTATCAACAGACTCTCACTATGGAAAGTGTGCCAGTGATCTAACAATAATGCAGAGGTTTTATTTTTTTTCTTTTTTTCTTTCCCTGTCCAGTCAACAGTCAAACAAAGCCTGGAAAAGAGACATTCATGGAAGGAAACTTGAAATCGCCCAAAGCTGCCCATTGCTGGGTATTCCTGTCTTTCCAATTCTTTACCTTCCTTCTGTTTCTGTCTCTCTGCTTCTCCCCACCCCCACCTCACTATGGGAATAATTACTCTGACCCAAGAACTGTGACAATACACCAGGGGAAATAAGAATTAGAAGTAATGAGCTGTGGGTAGAACTGCTGAAGAAGGTGGATGCTTGATGAGAAAAGAACCCAAGAAATGGCGATCTTTTGGTTCTCACTATAATATATATCTTTTTCTTTTTCTTTGTGTTCATCCCTGCTTTCCTTCCAGATTCACAATACTTAACCTGCCGGATGCAGAACTGCTCAGAAGCCAACCGAAATAAGCCTTTCCCTGGCTACATTGACCCTGATTCTCTGATTGTTCAGGATGATTACGTTTTTGTTCAGGTGTGTAGCATCTACTTCTATTGATTGGTTTCCAAGAATTTTTTCTTTCTACACATCAGCTTTCTTATGTATCCCTTCCCCCTGGCCACACTGAAAGATCCTTTAAAAATAATAAAAGGCTTGTGATTTTCAATAAAAGGGACAGAGTTTAGTATGTCAGTTTCCAAATCAACAGCATACTAATTAGCTGCTTCTGACTGTGCTTGGAGGACCTTATCACTAGGAGGTCACAGGGGTGCAGCTCATAGGATCAGGCATAGACATGGAATGATCTGAATCTCCAATCAACCTCCTCATCCTGTATTCCATTGGCAGCTCCCTATTATCATCGAGATGGGCAGATATGTCAGTCTCTTGCTATCAGGAGAGCAGCAGACCAATCAGACTTTCTTCTTTAAACACACATACACATACACACACACACACAGCACATGGTATTTTTTTAAGGAAAAAAAATAGGCTGAGGGATAGACTATGAAATAGCTAAAGGTAGTAGAAGGGAAGATAGAGACAGAGGGAGAATGCAATCAGCAATCAGAATGTTAGGTGCCGATTATTATTAGGATAAAGAGAATTTAGATGAGATTCATTGAGGCAGCTTTCTCATTTCAGACAACCATTTTTGAAGTCAGGATTTCATTTGGATGACCACCTGAGTCAAAGAGCAAGGAAGGCCACTTAGATTATTTTTACTTATTACTATGTAAAACATTTATTGGAAAGGGTTTTTTAAAAGAAATATTTGAATTGTAGAATAAAAATAATTCATTCAGTGCTTCTTGTGCTTTATGACAAAGGGGACCTTTGATTGGGAAAAAAATAAGGAAAAGAAATTTCAATCAAATGAGCACTTATCTTATTTATCAATTGAAGAACATGCACTTACCCTACCATAAGCAAGGCATTGTCCTAGTTATAAACAAAAGTGACTTTCTCTCTCTCTCTCTCTCTCTCTCTCTCTCTCTCTCTCTCTCTCTCTCTCTCTCTCTCTCTCTCTCTCTCTCTCTCTCTCTCTCTCTCTTGCTAATTTTAAAAAGGCATCTTAGGGAAGCTAGATAGCTCAGTGGATTGAGAGTCAGACCTTGAGAGAAGAGGTTCTGAGTTCAAATCTAGCCTCAGATACTTCTTACCTGAGCAATTCACTCAACCCCAACTGTCTAGCTGTTACTGCTCTTCTGTCTTGGAACCAATCCTTAGTATTGATCCCAAGACAGTAAATAAGTTTTGGTTTTTTTAAACCATTCTTTAATAAATTTATATTTGAGTGGTACTAACATTTTTGTACCATAATTTATGAAACTCATATTTTAAAAGATATGCTTTCAGACAGAAAACATGAAAAGTATTCACCAGTGTCTTTCGACATATGCCATACTCCCATTTTCTAGATTGGTATACTTGTATAGGTTTTCTTGCCCTGTGTCTGTCTGTCACATCTTCTAGATAATTGAATACTTAGATATCTCAAACTGATCATATCACCTGGAAACATAGGTAAAGGGGTTAAGTTTAAAGTCCATTTCACCAGTCTCTTGGTTAGCAATATTTCTACATTTTCTTATCACTCCTTAAAATTCCCTGACATTACTTGTCCATTAAAATTCATTGTACCATTTTGAATTTTTACCTTCTCACTTATGTTGGGGTCCATGCAATTAGTAATCCCAACTTGCATCTCATTACAGTTTCAAATTACCACCTGTTTTATCACCAACATACTATTAAAATACAGTACTTTGGAACCACTGATATTTAATGGATAGAGATGAAAAAAAATGTTTGGAAAAGGGAGAGATGGATGGCTATAGTGTGCCTTGAATGAGTATGTGCACTCATAAAAAAGATAGCTATACTTTTGTGTTCTTTGATTTTTTAGCATGATCTCTTATCTTGCAGGATAAATTTCAATGTTTCTATTTTGGAGTGATCTGTAACTAAATGAATATAATCCAACAGATCAGCAAACATTTATTAATCAATTACTAAATGTAGGGCAGTAGCACTAGGTATTGAGAATACAAAGAAAACAAAAAGTTTATCTCCCTCCTGAGGGAACTTATATTCTATGGGGAAAATGTAACATATAAACTGATGAGTAAATACAAGATAATATGAGAAAAGAGAGAGAGTACTAACTAATAGCAGGATCAAGGACATCTTCTGGTAAGAGGTGGTATCAGTATGAAGCCTTAGAGAAAGGTCATTTTTTTATGTTCCTTTTTTTCTTCAGGATAGATCTTGTTATACAGTTATAATGATCAGAGTCCAAGAAAAGAAACAAGAAGGCCTGAATATTTGGGGTCTTTGTTCTGTCAATTCTGGATTTTAATCATTACCTTAAGTAACAATGGGAATATAGCTTTATGTTTATGCTTCTTAAACTTGGACATCTAAGGCTCTGGTTGACTTTGAGCCAATCTATACCATAAATCCATATCTTCTACTACTAACAAAAAAGGTTTAGTAGGACTCCACACTTGAAAGACACATTGAATTTTGAAGAATCTGTTTTATGACCAAAGATACACATTTGGCTGCTTAATAACATGAATATCAGACTTTTAAATTACTGTATGGTAGTGACTTTCTTGTCTCTGCTTGTTCACTGGCCCCAACTAATATTAGTAAAATCTATAGTTATAATCTGTCTATTTATGCCTCAGTTGACTTCAGGAGGACGACCACATTATTACGTGTCTTATCGTAGGAATGCATTTGCACAGATGAAGCTACCCAAGTATGCCCTGCCTAAGGTACAGTTGGATAATCTTATATATTTTCCCTTTTCCTTTCTGCCTTCAGCTTCCTATCAATATACCCCCTTGTCTTAATCTATTTATTTAAATATCATAAAACTATATAAGTATTCAAATTAGAAGGTACTGAGGAATCATAGACTCAAAATATATAACACAGGAATGAAACTCATATATCATCTAATACAACCATTTAAAACTTTACAAGCAGGGAAATTGAGGCAAGGAGAAGTTAAGTGACTTCTCTAAGATCATAAATTAGTGGCAGAAGTAAGACTAGAAAAGACTAGGAGCTTCTTCATACTAGGTCACTATTTCTGTTAGACCCCACATCCTCTCTGAGTTTTAAAGATTATTTTGTTTGGTTTCCTCAAATAGCACATATAGCATCTAGGGAACTCTGCCCACTGACAGGCTGGGTCCTCGGAAAAGCTACCTTAGGTACAAATTAATCTATGATTATACATTTGCACAAAACCTCTGCTCATGAACCTTCATTAATATGATTAGATTTAATAGTCATCCAGAGAACACATTTAAAAACAAAGTTTAACCTAGTAAAAAAATTAGCAATTGGACATCATTCCATAGAAAATAGGTAATACTCTACCACAAATACATGCACTGTCATTAGGAAGACAGATAAGCATAGAGATCACAAATAGAGTCACACATACAGGGAACATGTGTAACTTAGGATCATTCAAAAGAGAGCAACCCATGCCACTAAAAAGTGCAATCACTGTTGGTTTTTTTGAGTATGCCATTGTGCTGCTTGTTCTGGGTCAGCACACTATTGTCCATTGATAACTTCTGGGGCTGTGCCTGGCCATAACAATATAAATATGTTACTCTTCACAGAGTATCACATTATTAATTTTTCCTCTATATTGTTCTTTTCCCTCTCCTTCTACCTTTCCCTCACACTCTTGCTTTCTGTCCCCCTTTTCTTCTCTGTTTGTCTCTCTCTCTCTGTATTTATTTCTCTCTGCCTGTCTCTCTGTCTCTCAGTCTCTCTTTCTGTGTCTCTCAGTCTCTCTCTCTCTCTTTCTCTCTCTCTCTTTCTCTGCCTTTTGTTTTCCATCCTTTTCATTCTTGATTTCTTTTCCTCTCTAATTTTCTTCTCCTTCCCTCTCCAGTCATCTGCCTTTTCCCTGTCTCATCTTTCTCTTCTTCTCCTGCCTGGGTATCTGCTGATTAGCTGTTCAGTTGATCTCTTGGATATTATTTCTAGCTACCCACTGTTAGGCAAAATCCCTTCAGGGCTACCAGTCAGCTATCTAAATTCTGATCTCCATTCTGCTAGTGTGTAGTGACTAGAAAGCCTCTCTCTAATAAGTATGATCTGATAGCTCTTGAGCCATACATACTATGAAATTATAATTTACCACCTAGCTAAAAAAAGTAAAGGATATCCATAGGCTAAAATAAAGGCTTTTCTTCTAAAATCTTTCTTTGGGATTGAATATTAAAAGTATTATTTTCCCCAGACAACAATTTGATTAAGGGTAACAAATGTCCAGGTACTCTCTAGTTTGACAGATAGATTAATTTTATCTCAGAATCAAAGATAGATAAAAGAAACACCATCCACCTGGTTTGTATTTTTGGCGTTACCATGTACATCTGTCAATAGCAAAATCTACTAGTTTTGCAAGGGCATATTGACCAAAGTAAAACATCTTTGTCTTCTTACCTAGTTGAAAGGACAGAAGCCAATAGAGTAGAAATGCTTTGTTCAAGGTTATACAATGTGTAAATGGCAGAATCAGGACTGGAACACAGATTTACTGACTCATAAAGTAATCTTCATGATTCTCTGGGTAGATAATGATTCCTGAATCCAACTACTAAGCATTTTTGCAAACATTGGTCAAATACCAGATGTCTACACATACCCACCTCTTCATTGTACCTCTTCAAAAAAATCTGTTTTCATACTGTGTTAAGGTATCAGCACCACCTAGTGGAGGGCATACTGATTCAAGAGATAAAAACCCTGCATTTACAATCCTAGTTCTATTAATAGTGCATTGTAAAGCTGAAATAAGTTTATTTTTACATATTAGCATAGAGTTTAAAGTGGAGAGACATTAGACAAAATCTTCTAAAATCCTCTCTTTTTACAGCTAAAAAAATTAAGTCCAGAGATATTAAATAATGTCTCTAATATCATACAAATAGGAAGGATCAAAGCCAGGATTTATACTTATGTGCTATGAACATAATATGTCCAATGTAATTACTATAACATGTTGCCCCCTTTTTGGTTTGTTTATTTCCCTGGGGCTGACATATCTATGTTTAGATCTACAAAGAACATAGGATAAGAACATAAATTAACATAAGGGTAAATATGACAGATTTGAAATCTTTATAGGAAAAGGCCATAGATAAAAAAGAGAGAGACCCCTTTTGTTTTATCATCTTTCTGGAATGGATCATTCTTTTTAAGGCAGTATAGTTAACTGCGAGCAAGATTTGGAGCCAGTAAAAATTGGGTTTAAACAAACCCTCATATACTGAACTAAGTATCTTTGGTGAAATTACCTAATAAACTCTCCAACCCTGAGTTTCCCTACTTGAGAAATGAGCTTCCTGGTTTGGGAGGTAAGATTAAATGAGTTTGTATGTGCAAAATTACTTTGTAAACCTTAAAGTGCTAGATAAATATATATTGGTTGAAGTTGTGATGGCATTTGTCATTTCTACAGACCCTCTCATGGGTCAGTTTTCTACACAAGAATATTTGATGCTTAAGCAATTAGCAGGTACGGGATCCTTAACAAGAGCAGCAAGATCTGTTCTTCCAGGTTATTAGTGATGGGAATGGCCAAACTCTTAAATAAAATTCTCACCTTTTACCTCCTGTCAATGAAGCAAAAAATAGCAACTTGTAAGCTGTAGCTCAGAGGGACTCAAAGCCCAAAGTTTTGCTCTGTGAACAACTCAGAGATGGCTATGTTGACACAAATTCTATTCCTAGGATCTCTGATTCATTTGAAGTTCTGTCAGTCATTCTCTACTGGGCTATCCCCTCTCTTTATCTTGCTCCTCTGTACTCTATCTTTGAATGCTTTCATCCCCTCCACTCATGGAGAAAAGAGCCTAATATAAAGAAAAGCCAATTAGAAATCCAGAGATATGATTTTTCATTAATTAATTGTGTGACCTAATCTAAGTCATATCACCTCTTTATGCTTCAGCTTTCATACATTGGAAAGAATTCTAGATTAGTCAGAGGATTTAGTTCAAATTCCAACTCTGCCATTTAATATCTCAGTTTCTCCATTTGTAAAATGAGCAAGGTTCCTTTGTTTGACTGTAAGGAATCTTTCAATTTGTAAGCTGTAAAATGGCAGTAGTAGTTCTCTTACCCACTTCCTGGGATTATAGGGTGAGGGAAGAATGTGTAGAAGCTTTGAGGGATGTTAAAAGCATTGCACAAATGTCAAACTTGTCCAAACTGCCATTCCAGTGCTGTTTCCAGTATGCTAACCTGGCCCTATGAACATTGGGGGATTCTTTCATAAGAATTGCACAGACACACAAAGCCAGATGTGTATTCAATGCTGTCAATAGAAAATACCTTATCTTGACCTCAGCAGCATCAGAGGAGTGACTTGAAATAGATTTTTGAAAGCTAAAGAAAACTCTCTCACCCCACTACTAGGCAACTTAGAATAGGTGCTTTGCAGTTGCCCAGGTGCGGTTATCACCCTGATCAGCAAAGTCTTGTTGCTCCCAGTGGGTGAAGATTGGCCAATCTGGACTGAAATAATTGCTTCTGAACACCTGGCACCTACCTCTCTCCTTTCTTCATGTCTGGCTCTCATAGCATTCAGGTAGTGCCTCTTCTGAGGTCTGGAAAGAGGACATTGTGATTAATTTAAGTCATTTTCAGAGAAAAAGGAGTCAGAGCAGCCAGCAAATGTATTATTTTGACCAAGCTAGTGTATAATATTTAAAGTGATGAGCAATTTCATTAGCACCTCATTACACCTTCAAAGTGGAAGCATCCTAAGTCTGGGATAGAAGGTCTATTTGTGCATATATTTAGAGGTTCCATTCAAAGGCAGGAACTGGCCTGATTGGAAAGGAATAAATAACAACTTTTATACATAGATTTGTTTGTTTTCATCTTATCTTAGCATTAGAAGGATCCAAGGAAGATAGAGTCTGTTGGGTGGCAAAGAAATTAGAAGGTGAAAGAGTATTAGGAAATAGAATTTTAGTGTTTGCTTGAGACAATCCAGTCAAGTAAGTTAGACAGTAGGGAAACCCAAATAAAAGGGAAAGAAAAGCCTCCACCCTCAAACAGCTTATATTCTCCTAGAGTCGTATAATAGGTAAACAGATTAGTAAATATCAGATGATATAAGGAAATGGAGAACCCTAGCAACCAACCATAAGAGTCAGTAGAAGCTTCTAGTAGGGGATACCACATGACCTGACTGTTGAATGATGCTAAAAATTGTTAAGAGAAGAGTGAATTTTAGGCTTGGGGAATGTCAACAAAAATGAGGAGATAGAAAAGGAAGAGAAACGTGACCAGTTTGGTAGGTCTATTATGTACGTGCCTGGAAATAATGTGTAACAAGACTGGCACAAAATATGTGGTCATATTGTGAAGGTGGTTAAGTAAACTTTTGAAGAATCTAGACTTTATTCTTAGAGAATCAAGAACCCATGAAAGGTTTGAACTTCATTGACTCAATGACCTTTTATCTGAATCCCACTGTGTGCCTTGAAGAGCAACACCCCCCTACAATGAAACCTTTGCTTTTGGCATGAAAGATGTAGATTTCTCATGATTTGCCTTGTGGAGGCATTTCCTCCATCAATTTACCTTGAGAAAATTTAAATATATTTTTCAATAACCTTGCAAAAAGTGAGGGACCCAAGAGAGTTGAAAAAATGTGAGGAATATTTCCATTGGAACTGTATGTTAACATCATAGGCAAAAATCATTTCCTAAATTTTATTGTTTCCCCCATAATACATAATATATTTTGTTAGCCAAAGAAGAAACTTAATAAACATCTGATGGTTGATTGAGAAGAAAGAGGCTTCAGTGTGCAAAGGCATTAACGTTAGATAGCAGAAAGAACTTCCTAACACTTTCAGGACCATGAGAGAGACAGTGCAATTTGGGCCTGAGGCAAATAGTGGTATACCATTTTTTGAAGTTTTATTTATTTAGTTTTATTGAAAGGCTGTAGAATTATCTGTCTGGGATTATTTGAGAGTTGCCCCACAGAGAAGCAGGAAGATAACATGGATGATATCTACTTGTTTACTTCTCTTTGAAACAAGAGATTGTTAGAAAATATTTGTTATCATAGGTTAGAGATTGCAGAGATAATAAGAAAATGTACCCCAGAAAATCAGTAAACCTTGGCATGTGTGAGCTGCTTTCTCCTTGTTCCCACTTTACAGAACATCTTCCTAGAGGAAGAAGAGTGGAGAAGGTCACTCCTATGTTAGGGATTATTACACAAATATTCATTGAGTACCTGTAGTGGATATTTCCTATGCTCCCAAGTATTGTGAGTGAGATAGAATTGAATAGGATGGAGGCACTACCTTTTTGGAGTTTACAATCTAGTAATAATTGTCATTCAAATTTACATTTCTATTGGTGCTATAAGTTTTACAAAGTACTTTCCTCACAATGACTCTCTGTGGTTAGTACAGGTGCTTCCTTCCTTCCTTCCTTCCTTCCTTCCTTCCTTCCTTCCTTCCTTCCTTCCTTCCTTCCTTCCTTCCTTATTCTTCTCTTCTCTTCTCTTCTCTTCTCTTCTCTTCTCTTCTCTTCTCTTCTCTTCTCTTCTCTTCTCTTCTCTTCTCTTCTCTTCTCTTCTCTTCTCTTCTCTTCTCTTCTCTTCTCTTCTCTCCTTCCTTCCTTCCTTCCTTCCTTCCTTCCTTCCTTCCTTCCTTCCTTCCTTCCTTCCTTCCTTCCTTCCTTCCTTCCTTCCTTCCCTTCCTCCCTCCCTCCCTCCCTTCCTCCCTCTCCTTCCTTCCTTCCTTCCTTCCTTCCTTCCTTCCTTCCTTCCTTCCTTTGTTCCTTCCTTTCTTTCTGAAAGCAAAAATTGGGGTAAACTTTATGATTATTAAAAGTGACTGACCAAACTGACCTTACTGTTCATCTCATATAGTATGAGAAATCTTTGGGAGATACTATGATAATCCACCTCAGGGGAAAAGTTGTGATCTAGCTCTGCTGAGAATAGCTCAGTGCTCTCTCATTTTATCTTTTCCTTTCCCCCTCCTCTCAGCCTTTTTCTCTCAATATTATAAGCCTTTTGAATAAGCTCCATATTTGTGCTTGGCAAATAAATCATGGTGATTGATTCTCCAAAGTCCTACTCATTTGAGAAAGCATTTTTCAAGTTGTTTAATAAGATATCCAAATTATATGTAAGCTCCCTACCCCTTTCCCCCATTAATTTAATGCCCATCTCCAGAAGCACATCAAAAGTAATGTTTGATTAACACTCCTTCAATTAATTAATAACTTGCATATATGCAAAAGAGAGACTATTTGCAATCATGGTGTCTATTATAGGATTTCTTATTAGACTGCAGGTTTCATTTTATTTTCCAGATTTACAAAATAACTTAAAGGAGGATTGATAGAGACAGTTGAGCTCCTGTACTCTCGTCTTCTTTTTTCCTCTTTCCAGGATATGCATGTCATCAGTACAGATGAGAATCAAGTATTTGCAGCAGTCCAGGAATGGAATCAAAATGATACCTACAACCTCTACATCTCGGACACACGTGGCGTCTACTTCACCCTAGCTCTGGAGAATGTGCAAAGTAGCCGAGGGCCTGAGGGTAACATCATGATAGACCTCTATGAGGTATGTCATGTCTGTTAGGCTGACATCTTCACACAAAGCCTTTTATGCCTATTATAAATTTCAATTTTTCATATTTTTACCAATGCAAATTACTTCCATAGTCCTCTTACATTAAAGCAGCACCAGAATATGTATTTTATTGTTGCTCAACCATTCAGTCATGTCTGACTCTTTGTGATCATATTATGCCAATACTATGTGGAGGGTTTTTTTGGCAAAGATACTGGAGTGGTTTGTCATTTCCTTCTCCAGAGAATTAAAATATGTAAAAGCTAAGTGACTTATTCAGGCTAGTAAGTGGCTAAATCCAGATTTCAATTCAGGCCTTTCTGATTCCAAGCCTAGCTCTCCGTCCATTGAACCACCTAGCTGCCCAAAATATTTATTGATAGACATTAATTACTTGCTTACAGTATAAGTAGTATATTTTAAAAGAATTTTAAAAGAAATAATTATTCAAATTACCTATACTTGAGCTCCTTAATAAATGGACCCTCAAAGGAAAGTCTAAGTGAATTAGGGCAACCTAGCCTGGAAATTAGTGATGAGGCAACTCAGTAGATAGAGAAAGGCTTGGAGATGGGAAGTCTTGGGTTTAAATATGACTTCAGATTCTCCTAGCAATGTGTCCCTGAGCAAGTCACTTAACCCTAGCTGCTTAGCCCTTACCACTCTTCTGCCTTGGAATCAATAGTTAGTGTCAGTTATAAGATAGAAGGTAAGTATTTTAAAAAAAAATAAGTGATTTAAAAATAGTCTTAAAACCACATCATATAAAAAGAGATGAAAAAACTGGGGATGTTATCTTAGAAAATAAGAACTTTTATAGACCATGTTTTTAGTTTTTAGAGAAACAATGTCATACAGAAGAAAAGAATGCCAACATTGAAACTAGGAAGGCCTAATTGTAATTCATTTCTCAAAGATGAAAAATATCAGAGAAAGTGCCAGTTTGTAAAGGGAATTTCCTCTCTCAGGTATGCCTTCTACAAATAAACCATGTACTCAAGTCCCTATGCCTTTATTTATATTTAAGTTACTTGAAGATCTGCTTTTTGGAAGAACGGGTACAGTAATTCCCTACAGCAACAGAGGGCTAAGATTAATCAGTGGAATTTGCACAGAGGTAGACTGATTCATTATTAATCAAGTACTTTCTTAAAATTACGATTGTCAAACAGAAGAATGGTCAGCTTTATCAGGTAGTGAGCTGTCATAAACCCAAGTATGTCATCAAGTATGTCATAAACCCAAATATGTCATCAGCTGTCATAAACCCAAGTATCAGAATGGTATAATGACTGAGCCATGGTAGTCAAGGGGGATAAAAGAAGTTATACTTAGCTTGTAAAAAACACTTGTCAAATACAGGTCAAGGATAGGTGTTTATAATTATGGTTCTGGTTTTTGGTTTTCATTCAGTTGTGTTGATAAGATGAGCACCAAGAACTTTGCTTTTCTTTCTTTTTTACCATTAAGACAATATTCATGTGGTGACCTTATGGACCCTTCATAGAGTCGAAAAGCCATTAGGTCTGACAAATTGGAAAGTTGCCTTGATGGGGGCTTTTAATGGGATCAGGTGAATACAAGAATCCATGTCACCAGTGCTCACATTCTAATTGGCTGAGCAAGATTTGACAAGGTTGCCTGGTAGGCATATATTAAGTCTTCTATACATGAAATAAAGAAAACTCTAAGCTCTAGCTAAATAGTCTTCTGTACACTGGAATCCCCTAATTCCTAAATGGCTTGTAATACTATTTTTCCACAGCCCAGGGACTGTTTAAAATTCTGTCTACTATCTAGTGTCTATGTCCTCCTTTGTAATGTTTATAGTCCCGACTATAGTCTACAATACCCCATCACTATAAAATATTTAAGAAGCTGTGTCTATTCAGTATACAATAGAATCTTTATATGTTACACTATTTTGATGCATATTACTCCAAAATCTATATATTTATTCTATATAAACCCTCTCCTGACCTCCATCGTGCATTTCCATCTGTCTCCTAGACATTTCAAACTGAATTTCCCACAGGCATGCCAAATTCAGCATATCAAAAATGATTGTTTTTCAGTCTTTTCAGTTGTGCCTGACACTTTGTAACCCCATTTTAGAGTTTTCTTTGGCAAAAATACAGGAGTGGTTTGCCATTTCTTACTCCAACTCATTTTATAGATGAGGAAACAGAAGCCAACAGATTTAAGTGACTTGCCCAAGATCATATAGCTAGTAAGTATCTGAGGCCAGATTTGAACTCAGGAAGATGAATCTTCCTGATTCCATGCGTGGTGCTCTATCCACTGTGACACCCAGCTGCCCTGACATCAAAATAAAGAACACTGCTTTTCCTAGGGATAATAATTATCCTCTCTCTTTTCCTCCATTGATCAAAGATTTGAGATGGCAATATGTTGGCCTTAAAGTTTCTGGGATGCAGAAATCCTCAAGGTGTATTTTTTTCATGTCATCAGGTCCCCCTTTCCCCTATGAGTATTAGCTATAGCATTTATGCCCCAGTCTGCTCCACTGATTTCTAGGCTACTTTTCTTTCTCCTTCTCTCCCTCCCTCCACCCCCCCTTCCCCTAATTCCTCAGGGCAACATGGAAGCATTTCTCTGGGCTTTTGCCTATTTCCTGACAGACCCAAAGCCCATTTTAATTGGCCCCAAGATGATGTAGTTTGACAGGCTTAGACATGATTGACTTTGAATTGTTCTGTTATTGAGAAGCTATTCAACATGCAACTGTAAAGTTCAAATGCTTGTCCTGGATGCAGAATGAGTTGGGGCAGGGATCAAGATGACACACGGACACAGTTCAAACTTTCCCCTTTTCCCTCAGATTTCCCACAAGGCTCTGCCTGGGCATTGGCTGTCTACAGATAGATTGCTGCATCCTGTTATCAGTGGTCTGAGCAGTGGTTTGACTGCATTATGTAAAGGTATCTCATATCAGATGTGGGGCAGAAGGGGACTTAGGGAGGAAAGGCTTTGTTTTATTTTACTGACAGTTCACAGCAACCTGGATTGAAATTGATGTGATCAGACTAGTGGTGCCGTATCTGCTGATTACCTAGATGGAAAGAATATTGGCTGACACTGAACCTGGCACAAATGTTCCCTTAAATCTGATTGTTCTGGCTAGAAAGGAGCTGAAAGTCATCCAGAGAGAATTTCCCAGCTGAATTGCAATGAATGATGAGTGCTTAGTGATAAATGGAAAGTAAGGCAATCCATAGATGAATTAATAAGGGGCAGGGAGAATGAAGCATCAGTGGTGTGGGTGAAGGGGTAAGAGTATATAGGATATACCAGTCAAAGCTGGAAGAAATAAATAAAAAAGACAATCTGAGTGTGTAAGAGTTTGCAGAAATTTTGGTTTGGTTAGATATTGCTGAGCCATTCCTATAGAAGAGAATTTCTGAGAGAGAGAGTGAGAGACAAACAGACAGACAGACAGATATAGACATAGATATAGAGAGACAGAGACACAGAGACAGAGACAGTGAAAGACAGACAGATGGAGAAACAGAGAGAGAGAGAGACAGAGACAGAGACAGAGAGAGAGCATAATGGAATGAATTGAAGGGAAGATTAGAATTAAAGACCTGGGCTCATGTACTGATTCTGACACATAATGACTATATGACCCTGAGTACGTAATTTGATTAACGAATGCTAATCTACATTGGTAGAGGGAGTTTCATCATTGGGAATTTCCTATACCAATGGTATTACAAGTCCAATTTAATCTTTATTATAGTTGGCAATGGACAATGTTTTATTTGATGCTATTTCTTTGTGATTTTTTAAGAGAATAGCATGTGATTCATTAAAATTGTATTTTTTCTTCTCAACCAATACCCTCTGACCCTTCCTATATCACTTTTCAGTAGACATACTGGAATTTATTATGAGTTCCAGCCTATAGTAGACACTGTCCCTTGAGTATTAGACACTGGAATTCTAACAGAACCAATTAGGAGACAAAACCCAGACACCACCTCCAAAAACAATATCAGAGTGAGACCACACACTTAGGACTTAGTAGCTTAGTTGAAGTCCTTTTTCATCATTTCTTGGTCTGTTGACCATTCTTCTTGCTACCCTTAGTGCAGAAGGTTTTCAAAAATGAGCAATCTAATATTATTAAAGAACACCATCTCTACCTGTCTTAAAGCTCCTTTAGAATAGTGATATTTACCTACCTTACACATAGTAGATACTATTTTATCTCCAGTACCTAGTACATTATGTGGCACGTAGTTGGTGCTTAATGCTAAATGATTGAGAATTTTGTTGTTGTTGAACTGGCTTGAATTGAACTCTCTGCCTAGTTCGTGACAAATTCAGGAGATGGGGCACAACTTCAGTTTACATAAGAGAGAAGAAAAGTATCTGAGGACATAACCTATAAGATGAGGGAAATAGTCTTGGTAATTATTCATTCATCAGGCATTTGTTGATTGCTGTTTCTGTATAGAGCACTTATGCATTGGGAAATGTAAAGATTAAATCAGACATTGCCACTATTCTTACAATTGGGGGTATAGTAGATAAATCTACTATAGATAAAAATAGTAGATAAACATAAAAAAGTACAAATCAGAATACACTAGGTGCATGAGAAGAGTACTAAGGACTAAAACATGAGCCTTTGGAGAGATTCTTCAGAATATATAGAATATTTCATGAATTTACATATAAATGCAAATACATTTGAGTTAGGAACTATTGGTTTCTATGTGATTTCTTTCGGTCAATACAATTTGAACATTCTAAACTGTGAGGGATACACTGAATAGGCAGCAGATAGATATGTTATGTGATTTTATTATGCGTCGGACTAAGAGATCTCTGGGAATAGATACCCCTTAGCTTCTGTGCCCTGGAGCAAAAATACCAAGTGATAAATTCCTTCTCCTGAAAGGAGTGGATAACAGAGGGGCCTGGCCAGTGGAGCCAGTACAGAAAGGACAGTGATATGTGTTTCTGTGACGTGTGTCACCTGGTATGTTTGCACTGGTGTGGATGATGAGTGGTGGTTTGACAGAGCTGGAGAATATCCACCTTCCATTGGGAAAAGAAGATTAATTAATGATGATGAAGAGCACTATGGCATAATACGTAGTGACAGTTGGCCCAAGAAGGATGAAAGTGGTTGTGATCATGCAGAAGCCACCTGCATGGCATATACAGGACACACAAATCCTAGGCAAGGCAAGGCTAGTGGAACAATAAATGTATATAACGAGTGAATGGTGTGTATGTATACATGAACATGAGACATGTTGTACATGTTCTCACTTTACAAAATGAAATCATGTAGACATGATACTATAACTCCAGTGAATTTAGTTCAGTTAAACAACCCTCTATAAATGATTTGCCACATGGAATCTCCTTGCTAAGATCTAGAAAATGCAAAGAGAACACACCTTCGTAGCTGCCCTCTAGATTCTCACAGTCTATTTGGGGGTAGGGGTTAGGAACACAAAATGTATTTGTCAATATAACTATAAAAAATTAGAACATGAAAATAATTACAGATTTGCAAATAAAAGAAAAAACCTATTTCCTAGGAAGTCTTCTCCCCATTTGTTAGTATATTGTTCCTTCTCAATTTATCATTATTATTTATCTATATAAGTAGTTTTTACAGAGATAATTAGAAGGCAGAACCTTCAAACTCCTAAAGGGAAGAGGATGTTTTATTTTTATACTTTTCTTCATATCCCCAGTGCCCAGCACAGTGCCTTGTGGAAGTAAATACTATATAAACATTTATTGAATGTATCACATTGAAGTTTAATGAAACCAGAGGTAAAGACTGTCTACGAGTTGATTGCTTTAAAGAAAGGCTGTGAGTCATAGCTCAGGATGCAACCTAGAAAAAATGAAAGACATATTTATCATCAAATATCTAATTTTGCCTCATCATTTAAGGCTATCATCTTTTTGGGACTATCAGTGTCATTTTAGGAAAGTAGCAAAGGGAGATTTAGGTGAAATTATAAGCTCAGGGATTCTCTGACAACAGAAGCAGCACTGGGGAACCATGGTCTTAAGCCTAGCTATTTATAGTCTCTGACACTAAGCCTGTCCCTAGATATTTGTCGACTTTCACAATGAAAATAGTCTATCATCTCCAAATCCCCAAATAAATTGTAACAATTAAAGTATTACCTTATTTGGTATTAATCTTGGCATTCTCTCTCTCTACCATTTCCTTTGTCACTTCAAATGTTGATTCTTGGATTTTTAAAATTCAATTCTCACAAAAATCTCATTGAGAGGAAGAATATTTTCTTTTATTTAGTAGAGTCAGAAATTAACAAAATCTTTGGTTATGTAAGTCCAACAATTCACTGTAATCAGAGATCAGGTTAGATAAGAGTAAAAATGTTTTCCCATGAGAATCTTACCCCATATTCTATAAGATTAAGAGTCTTCATGTCTTGACACCTCCCTTCTATAATAGCATGGTAAAGAAATATCCTCCCCATCTCATTTTTTTACTCCAAACAGGTGGATATTTCTGTTGAACAAGGTGAATTTCCTAATTAAACATGAGTACACAATTCAATTCAACAAATAACAAGAACCCACTATTTTCCTGACACCGTAGGGGTATAGAAGAATGATAAAGATGTGACCTCTTCCTTTAAGGAGATAACAATCTAGTTGAGAAGAAGTATAAATATTTGAAAATTTAAACAACAATGAGAATTAAATAACACCAGAAGGAATAATGCAAAGAGGTGAAAAAACAGTTCAAGATAAAATGTCAGTGAATGGTATGAACAATAAAAATAAAAAGCAATATTTTCAGCATCAGAGAATCACAGAATTTAAGAATGAATGAATTAAGAATTTAGTCCATGCAAAGCACTGGGGATTCAAATAGAAAAATAAGGCAATCCCTTCTCTCAAGAAGTTCACATTCTAATATTGTGAGACAATTGAAGAAGTGTAAAGGTTCCCCCAAGGCCATCTAGTCTAACCCATTCCTGAAAAGAATATCTTCTATAGATTTCCTAGGCATTATTTGGCATTTGGAGATTTTCAGGGAAGGGAATTGATATATTCAGGATCTCTCAAAGTAATCTAGTTCTTTTATGGACAATTCTTCTTTTAAGAAGTTCTCCTTACTCAAAGCTCCCTCATTTAAAATTCTAGCTGTAATTCCTACGCCTGGCTCAAGGGAACACACAGAACAAGCTCCATGACTTTTCTGTGTCCCTGAGCATAGAGTATTTGAAGGTAGCAATCATGTCCATCCTAAGACTTGTCTTTTATAAACCAAGTATAGGATTTCATAATTTCCTTCAGGGTGCTTGTAATAAGGAAGTATGGAATATCTAGTGAGGAAGAAAGATTCTACTTATGTTAAATCAACAACAAAAAAGTCAAAGAATGGTGTATAACAAAATGTCATATTGTCAAATGTCTGGCGAAGGAGAAGGAAGAAGGAGGAGGAGTGAGAATAAGAGAAACAAGAATAAGAACAAAAAGAAAAAAGAGAAAAAACAAAATTAAACCTTTATATAGGGCTTTAAGTTTTACAAAGCACATTATAAATATCTGTTTATCCTCACAACAATCCTGCATTTAATGCCATCTTATAAATGACGAACCTGAAGCAATAGAGACTAAGTGACTTCCTCATTGTCACACAGCTAGAATGTGGCAAATTTTTAATTTTGATCTTCTTGACTCTATGTTTAGTGCTCTATCCACTAGGTGCCTCTAGAATTTGAAATGGGCCTCCAAGGGTGGTAGTCTATGTGAGGAGGTCATTCTAGGAGAAAGGAGAAATGTGAATAAAAGCACAGAGGTTATAATAAGTAGATTAGGTCCTATTTTTTTGAACATTTCCAGTGGCTAGAGACTATACTGTGAAAGATGAACTCTCCTCTCCTCCCACCCCCATCCCACTAAAAAAATAAAGGACTTGGAACTTCCAAGTCTTCTGAGGAGAGGGGTGGAGAGATGAGCCATATGTGTCCCCTAAAGAAAGGATAATCAGACTAGGTGAAAGAGGAAAAGGAGGGTACATTTGCAGGATGGCAAATGTATAATGTCACATACATACATATCCCTCATCTCCTACGTCTTATCATCACCATCTTAAACATTGCTAGTTCCTTCAACAAACCCTTCTGTGGCATAAATTTAACCATCCTGATTTCCCTCCTTAGGATTTATTCCAATTTGTTCAAGTTCCTATATAACTGGTACCCAAATTAAATAAAATGTTGTCTGACCAAGGAGGGGAGAGTAACAATCTATTCCACAATATTTTCTCTCCAATAGTTGACATTTCCTCAGTTTCAAAATCTATAATGCAAGGAAACTCTACTTGATGAAATCTAATGTCCTTTTCAGCTCTGGTATTTTATTCTTCCATAAAATAGTTCCCATCTTGTAGGAAAGGGTCTAGAACAGAGGAAAACAAAGTGGATCATGTTAGAAACTGTCTTCATAATTCTGAAGAAAATGAATAGCTCCTCTGTCTTGTATTGTCTATCCCATATCCTCTCAGTTTTGCCAGCATATTATTTTTTTAAATTCTGTGAAATAAACTTGAAGGCTATACTCTCAGAGCTGAATTACAAAGAGAGCCTTTCTCCTCAAACAGCATTTGAAGTCCAATAAAGTGGAAATGACTGCAAATAGAATGAACAAATTCCAAATCATATTGCCCAAATATGACACATTTACCAGGAGAGGTTAGAGTTAGGGGATTAGGTACTATCTAGATGGTTTAAAGTTATTTTCTTCTATAATTTAATGCACTAACCCTCCAAGCCAGCATATATGCTCCTGTCTACGGACTACAAAATATAATTCATAGAGAACAAGTATCCAAAAATAGGGAATATTAGTCCAACTATTGGAAAGGAAGCATAACAGAGTAGATTATCACTACACTTTGCTTTGGTAAGATAACATTTTATTCACTTTGGGTGCCAGTATATGGGATCTTGAAAAGTTGGAGAACATCCTAAGGAGGAAAAGCAGGATGGTGAAATTAATGCCACAGAAGGATCAGTTGTAGGAACTTGCAAAAAGATAAGACTTTGGGGATGAGGATTGTGTATGCGTGTATGATGATCATTGTCAAATATAGTACATGAAGACTTTCAGATGGAAAAAGGAGATTTATTCTCAGATGAAATTATAACAGCCTAATGACCATTTGTCAAGTATTGATAGAGAGGAGATTGATTTTTAAGTACAGGTTGAAGTACATAAATAGCTCTTGAAGTCCTTTCCTTTTAAATCTATGAAATAATTACTTTGGATTCTATATAAGAAGGCATAGGAGAGCTAAGTAGAATATTAAATAGAATACCAAAACTAGTATCATGATGACCCAAGATCAAATAGCACCTCAATCATACTAGCTGTGTGATTCTGGGAAAGTCACTTAACCTTCTTTTGCCTTAGTTTCCTCATCTGTAAAATGAGATAGAGAAGGAAATTATAAACTATTTAAATACTTTTGCCAAGAAAATCCCATGGAGATTTGGACACAACAGAACAACGAAGTGACAAAAAAACAAGGAAGCATAATATGAATTACTGAATAGTACAATTTATGGAATATTTTTGAATGAAGTTCTGGATTATAATTTTTAAGTTAATAAAGTAACTACATATAGCATATATTAATTGAGTTTATTAATTATTTTAATAACTATTTACTAAAATCCTACTATGTTTAAAGACATATGCCACCTAGCTACTCCTAAGGTCACCACCTTGTTTGATGTCATAGTGCTCACTCAAGGAAAATTAGGAAGAATGCACAGGACTTGCTAGGAAAATACAGCATAATTTACATGTTGATATGAATCTAAAGGGTTTTTGGCCAATGGAATCCAGTGCCCAGGCTCTCTCTAATTTTGCAGACTATTCAAGAACTACCTAGTCATGCTCTCTAAGCTAGATCTGAGAGTCAGTTGTTTTGTTTCTGGGAGAAAAAAAAAATCTCTTCAAATTGATGTATTTTTCAGCCATGTCAATTTCTCCCAGGTAGCAGGGATAAAGGGAATGTTCTTGGCTAACAAGAAGATTGACAACCAAGTGAAGACTTTTATCACATACAACAAAGGAAGAGACTGGCGGTTGCTGCAGGCTCCTGACACTGATCTGAGAGGGGACCCTGTGCATTGCCTCCTGGTAAGTTGCCACATTTAAACAAACTTTTCCCCAGGTACCAGTGTGAATACACTGAGATTTAGAAAGGAAATTGGCCAGTTTGCCTCACCTTCGGAGAAAGAACTAACTTATTCAGAACAGGGAGGTAGAAGGGAATATAGTCATGGTAGATATTTGCATCCTCAGTTCCTTAGCATAGGGCTTGGGACATGGTAAGCACTTATCCAATATAACCTGAATTGTGGTAGATCCTTTCAGTAGGGTATAAATGACCAAAGTGACAGAAAAATATTTAGTGTCATATTGTTTAGTCTCTTGAATTGTCCAACTCAGGATTTTCTCTTTGAGGCACTGAAGGAAGATGAATAGAAGAATTCAATAGTTCTCCTACATAACAGGGACATTCTGCCAACATTTCTGTCTTTCCATTAATGCCAATTTATGACTTGATCATCCACTGAATTTGCCTATCTATTCTTGAACTTGCCCCTGTATAGCCTGCACTGGCTTTTTGGCTAACACAAAACATTTAATTGTTTTTATTTATTTTTTTTTATTCTCCATGGTACACATTAAGGGAGCAAGCTGAGGTAGTAGAAAGGAGACTGGATTTAGATTTAGATTCAGGAAGTTCTGAGTTCCATTCTTTCCTCTGGTAATTCTTAGCTGTTTGACAAAGCCATGCAGCCTCTCTGAGACTCAGAAAATTTTCTTAAGACTATTTAAGTATATAGATATATTAGAATATGCAGATATGGAGAGAAATCATAGATCATTAATATATGCATTTGAACTTCATTTAAGTTGTCAATCAATGTTAGGTGAGAGAGAGAGAGAGACAGAGAGAGAGAGAGAGAGAGAGAGAGAGAGAGAGAGAGAGACAGAGAGACAGAGAGACAGAGAGAGAGAGAGAGAGAGAATATGAAAGTATTTTTTTTAAGATAGGATCCTTGCCTTGAAGGAGCTTCTGATCTGATTGAGAAAATGAGACAGATGACTGGAGAACAACATGAGCCAATGAATAATTAAGAACTAATTGCGTGAGACAGACTAAAATCAAGGCAGGATTTTTAAAAAAAAGAGATTCTTTGATGTCCAAAGAGTAGCTTGGAGTCTTTGTAGTCTATGATTTGATGCTTAAGGTCACATCGAGCCTATCAGCACAATTACTTAGACCTGTGGTTTTTAACCTAAGGTATATGACCTTTTTATAAATATTTTTGATAACTGGATATCAGTAGAATTCATTTCCTTCATAATTCTATGCATTTTATCTTAGGCTTTTAAGGAGCTTCTGAGGAGTCTATAAGATTCATGACAGTGGGGTCCAGGACACAAAGAAAAGTAGGGGATACTATCTACACTGATCACATCTCTATTCAACCTCCTTTGTTTCCAGAGAGAGGATTCTTTTTGGAAAACAATCTCATGTCACAGGAATGGAGTCACTTTTGCCCATCATGAGAAGCTGAGAACAATGACCTGACTTTCTTGTGGTGAATATGTGCAGTGTCAGTGCATGTCATAGGAAGATTTCTTATGCAACTTTCATCAGAATCACTGCAACTATGGTGGTGGTGGTGGGGTAGGCTACTCACGCATTTCTGTGAGTCTGTTGTCCCAAGGGAAAGACAGAATTGTTGGAAGAACTATAACTAACCATTTCCCTGGATAGCCATTCCATGCTGGCCTATGCAAAAGGCCAGTAAAGGTTGCATTGACACAACGATCTTGGATCATCAGTATTATCCTTCATGCCAGCATATAGTGTGGAAAACAATTGCCAAAGAGATTTAATTGAACACAGTGGGGTAGGGCCCTAATTAGCCATTCTGAGATAAGACATAAGACCAGAGCTGAAGACTTGAAAATTGTGATTATACTTTATATTACCATCTAGTATGGGGGATCAATCTTTATTGGATGACTGATTAGTAACACAAGAAAGGAGCTTTGCTGAAGAGAAAGACCCAAATATTAATCTCAGGAGACTTAACCAGGGTGTGCTAAATCTGAGTTCTTGATCTTAAATTGACCTTGAAGTTCAAAAATAATTGTTAGGGTCATTAAGAATGGAGAAAAGATTAATTAAAATGACTAAGATAAACTGCTCCCAGGAGCCTTCTTCTTCCCTCCTCCCTATTAACCCAGCCACTTGCCTGCTTTAAATTTGTTTCACCACAGGCTTTGGAAGAGGCTGGGAAAGAGGGGGCGGTGAGCTGGCCAGAGAATAAAATCACTTTGCAAAAATCTGCCAAAGACAGGAAATAGGATCGAAAATCTTTGAGCTCTAGGAGATTCAGAGTGTTAACAACCTACTTTGGGCCCAGGAACTGGAGGCTGGCAGCAAAGAGATAAAAAGCGATTTGAGATTGTGAGTACTTGGAGAGTGACAGTGTCACTGCCAGCCCAGCCGAGTGATTAGAAAAGAGATTTTCCAGCAGGGCTGCCTTAAATGTGGAACAAGTTCAGAATTACAGCTCCAAATGGAAAGTTCCTTGTAAAATGCCTTCTATAGAAATAAGACATCCAGGGTAATTTGGGACCATATTTTAAGGCCTTTTAGACTGATTACCTGCGGGGCTCAGCAGGGATTCTTTCCTCCACAGACTACTTAGTGCAATTAGAGAGGGGTATTACTAGAGCAGGGTTCACTTCCTTCCAAGGTCCTGGGAATGGACTCCTGAGGGGCAGCATGTGAGCCCAGCTGAACCCTTGGTCCCTGGAGAAAATAAAGCACTTAATAAAAGGAAGCCTCATTTTTCAGTAAATATAGTCACTAGTTGCCTGAAAGGGCTGGCATCAGGAAATTGGATGCCCTGGGGCATACCTTGGTGGTATATCTCATTTCCTCTCTTTTCCTTCCCCCCATGAGATACAAATTAGTGTTAGAAAGGAGATATGAGTATGACCCATATCTAGGGCCTTATTTGGCCCAGTTAGGGGTACAGTTCTGTTTCGCAAAATACCTGCTGCTGCCTAGTATGATTTTCAAGTATAGTAACTTTAAACCCATTCCCTTACCTCAGTCACATTGTTAGCAAATGGAATAATGGCCCTAGATCCTCCTGACTGCAAAGGACAAACTGGGACTAGGGTAGGAACACATGAAAGTTGTGACTCCAGGTGGGAGACTCTTCTGTCTCTTTAGTGGGCAGGGTCTACATCTTCAACCTTTTTAAATCTTTGCATGAAGAAAAATAAAATACTATGATCTAGCAGAAAAAGATGGAGTAGGAAGTTTAGAGCCCTGAATTGTATCCTGTCTCAATGTTGACAATCTGTATAACCTGAGACAAATCATTTCTTCTCTCTGTGGGCCCCAATTTCCTGTTCTGAACAATAAGACTGGATGATTGCCAAGGCCCCTTCCAGATCCAACAGCCTTTGACTCTCCAACTAGCAAAGGACCAGATCCATAATAGAGGTTTAATATTTGATTTATTAACTAATTCTTAAAGCAGAACCCCTTTTAGAAAGACATCGCTGGTTGCCCTGGTTGTAGGGGTGCCACTCTGGTTGGGGTTACTCAATCCTTCCTCTCCAGGCTCACATTAATAATGTGGCTTCTTTACTCAGTCATTTTCTGAGGTTTTTGATCTTGATGGGGAGGAAAGAGAAGAAAGTTCCCTAGAATTCTCTGATAATCAGCATGAACTAGGAGTATTTCTCTACAGGCAAAATAAATGGCTACTCCTACTACCATTGACAAGGTTTCCATGATGTCTGATATAATATAGTACTAGGCTTGGATTCTGGAAGAAATGGGTTCAAATCTTAGTAGATTTGTTATTGTATGATTATTATATAATACTTATTAGATACAACCATAGGCAAGTCATTTAACTACTTCAAGGAAAAATTAGCTTAGAATTTTAATTATTGGATTGTGATCTATGGTGTTGAAGGCAGTTGTCACTGGAATGTCTAATTCCCAGTGAATTCGGATCCTTGACAAGTTTGCCTGAAAAGTAGACCTTGACAAATCAGTTTTAGTTTTTGTCTTCCTTTCCAGATCATCATTCAGGGGCTGGAACGTGATTTCCCAAGTATTTATAGAGACTCTATACTTTGGTGCAGAGGAAAGAAAAGAAAAGTCACAGAACATTCTCCTTGTACCAGCTGGGGGCAATCCAGGACCACAAATGAGAGTACAGAGGAGAGAGCACTGCAAAGATCATTTATAATGTTTCTAGTCGAGCTGGCATCAATGCCTCTTAGAATAGCAGATCCAGGCAGCCAAAAGCCATGGCAACCACACCACGCAGGAGACACGTATTTGAAAAGGCAGCTACCTTTTAATGTCATTTTTAGTTTGCACATCAACACAATGTCCAGGGTCAGATGTCCATAGACCTGTGGGATCTAATGTGATTGGGCTGCATACTAGCTCCACAGAGGAGGAATGGTCAGAAAATTCCAGTAAAGGCATCTCTTTTATGGGGGATGCTAGTAATTCCAGTGTTGTTGCATCCTCAGTGTGACAGTACACATGATTGTCCATTGTGTCTCAACCCTAATAGAACATTACTTGTATCATCCTGTATGTTATGCCTTAAGTCTTGAGGACACTCAGAGAAGTTCAGAAGTCTTAACTCTATGATGGGCATCTAAACCCGTGATTGCCCAGAGTATTTGCCCAGAATTAAAAGTTATATTGATGATTAACCTTTAAATATGTAAAAAAAAACAAAAACAAATAAATACACACAGAGAGAGTCTGGAGCACTGGGGCTTAGAGTCAGGAAGACCCAAGTTGAAATCCAGCCTCAAACACTTACCAGCTGTATAATCTTGGGCAGGTCACAATATCTACTTGATTTAGTCTATAGGAGAAGGGAATGGCAAACTTCAGTATTTTTGCCAAGAAAACCCTATGGATGTACTACTGTTCACAGCATTGGGAATATTCAAATCTGACTAAAGGACTGAACAACAACAATATGTAATAGAAATGTATGTGTCTATTTATATATACATATATACATATAAGTAAATACTTGTGATTTTATTTTGAAACATATCACTTCAATTCCAAAAATCTTTATCAAATTCCTGATTCCTAGAACACATGTCCTCGGTGCTTTCTGCCCTCCCATAATTAGACTTTCAGTGGGGAAATATTTAAAAAGCTCACATATACGCACAGGTTAAATGAAATTCAGAGAAGATAAAGATAAGTAAGATACATTTGAATGTAACATGAATTTATTATACACTTTTAAAAAGCCAAACTATATGTAATAGGTATTAATGGTTTCAAATAGAAATCTATTTTTCAGTTCTTTGTATAAATAATATTCATCTGTTCCTATTTTCAATTTCATAATGAAATTAAAAGGAAAGAAATACAAAAGAGCAATAATAGTTAAAATGAAGACATATCCAGGGAGTGTCATGATATTGGCAGAAAAGAATGTCTGACCATCATTTCGTCCACAGTGGGAGTTGTTAATCCTGTCCCTCAGAGTACCCCGCTTCCACATTTGTGTATATTATAGAGAAAGATCCTAGGAGAAGGGTACTACAGCATCAGAATCCTGAGTGGGAAACTATATAGTATCTTTGGTCAAAAAAATACAACATAAGACAAGATTTAAGGCAGTTATTGTTGTGGGGAGAAAGTATCACTTTTGAAGAGAAACATTTGCACCCCCCAAAATGTACTACTACCTCCTTAATGTTGGTGACCTGGAAAAAAGCCTCATGTGTCCCATCTTAGTTATAATTCTAGACTTGCTCATTTTGATTAAAATGGAAAATATCATTTTTTTTTAGTCCAACAGAAAACTGTCAGGCAGAAGACAATCTTTGTCTGAGTCTATGCTGGTGTTGGCCAAAGACCACTCCTCTAATTCAGTGTCTCATTCCATCTCCTCTGCCTTTTTTTGTTTCTCTCTTCCTTACATTCATTTTTAGTTTGTCGTTTATCCTATCCCATATAAATTTAATCATTGTAATCTCTGCTGCGCTCTGAATTTTTCCTGGCTGTAACTCCAACAGAGCAGAATAAAAGTAATAACAGAGCTATAGTAGTGATTCCAAAAACCCAAGCTGATAAGATTAGAAAGTAATCATCCTGATTGAAGAAAAGGAGTGGGGGTTTCAAACACAAACTTTTTTTTTTTTTTGACAACTTAGTAGCAAAGCACTTCTCAAGGAAGTTTCTGTAAGATTTATTGTGCTTTTTTTTTTAAACTGCTGGTATTTTAATCAAAGAACTTGATTAAAACTCAGAGAAATTGATAAAAGTTATTTAAAATTTCACTGAAATTGTTGCTTACAAGTGCAACCTGTTTATCAGCTTCTATGTTGAATAATACTAGTTGTAATACAATCCCAGTACTACTATATCAACTGAAGTTTTGCACTTGTTTAATCTAAATTTGATTCATTTCACAGGTATCTTTCTGTCTGTCAGATTTAAATGTTTAACATTGCCTCTCAAAGTCAAGTTATCAGCCACATGGCTTTGAGATGGATATTGCCATTAAGTTGTACTTAATACAAGATCTTCCTTTGTTATAAATCCAGACTTTTTATTTTTTTACTCTTCCATCTTGTGATTATTGTGTATTGATTACAAGGCAGAAGAGCAGTAAGGGCTAGGCAGTGGGGAGTGGGTGTTAAGTAACTTAATCAGGATCACAGATCTTGGAAATATTTGAGATCAAATTTGAATCCAGGACCTTCCACCTCTAAACCTGGCTCTCAATTCAATGAGTCACCTAGTTATCCATTAAATCCAGACTTTTAGAGGGACACATTAAATCCCCTTGTGTCTTTGGTGCTGTTTGTTCTTTCTACAGCCCTACTGTTCCCTGCATCTTCACTTAAAGGTCTCTGACAACCCGTACACTTCTGGAAACATTGCCAGCCGTGACACAGCTCCAAGCATCATTGTGGCTTCAGGTAAGGGAGTCTTGGTGTTCCTGCTGTTGTGAAGAACATTTTAGAAGACAGTATGTATCTCTGTTTGGTTTTTGATCATCAAACTGGAAAGGAGAAAAATCAGATTATTTTATTTTAACTGAATCTCTCCACTTAGCTACTACATATCCTTACTCAGAATAGTGTGAGGGACTCTTGTGTACTACTAACTGAGGGTCATGGCTATTCTTTTTTATAAAATTTCCCTCCTTTAAGGGTGGTGTTCTCTTCTAGGTAATATTGGTTCTGAGCTGTCTGACAATGATATCAGCATGTTTGTGTCTTCAGATGCCGGGAACACCTGGAGGCAGGTAAGTGACGCATGTCAGGTCCCTGTGGTACAAAGAACCATGTATCTTTCATCACCAGTCCTCCTTCTGGGAGGTTATTCTGCAGTACTTCAATGGACCTCTTTTGCTTTTCCTTTTTGAAAGAGAACTTAAAACAAGAAAATAATACATTAGGATTGGGCAGCAGGCGTAGAGGCAGCAAGAGGAAGAGAGGGGGGAAAGGGAGAGAGAGGGAGAGAAGAAAAAAAGTGAAGAGGGAGCAGGAGAGAGAGAAAGAGGTAGAAGCAGAGGGAAAGAGAGGGATTAAGAATGATGTGAATTCATCAGTGAGAACATGAGTAATATTAGTTTAGATTTTGCACTCTTCAACCTCTTAGTACATAATCCCCCCCCCCCCCCATGAATGGCTTTCCTTCATCAGACATGGCAGAGCAGGCCTGTAGTGCCTACTGTTGGGGAGGTTGAGGCTGGTTAAACTCTTGAGTTTGGAAATTCTGAGCTTGAATAAGGATAAAGCTGATCAGGTGTCTGCAAATGTCTGGCAACAGATGGTAAACCCTTAAGAATGGAGGGCTAATAGACTACCTAAGGAGGTGTGAACTATCACAGGTGGGAAAAAGAACAGGTTAAAGCTTTCAACACTATCAGCCTTGAGATCAGGTCCATGCATGACAGTTGCATTCCACCTGAGTGAGATCAGGAAAGTTGGTTTAAAAAAGTAAAAAGGCTTTCACTAAAAATTAAAATAAATCCTTGTAGACAAGGCTTATATTTGAAGCTCCTCAAGACCAGAGCTTACCTTTCCTGTTGACAATAAATAGGCACAATAAAAGCCTGTAAATTAATAATTATATGCATGTCTAAACTTGGTAATACTGACCTACGGACAATAGGCATGCATGTAGTTCATTATCCAGCCTGTATTTGAAGCCTTCCGAGTTGGTGTAGCTTTGGGACAAGAACCTTTAAGAATCCAGCTTTGCCACCCAAAACAAGAAATCAGAGTTGAGTTTCAGCAGGACTTAGAAAGTCAATAATGACTCTAATAATCCCAGTCAGTTTTATTTAGTATTCATTTCCTGACTTAGTTTGGTTTTTATTAAGAGGAAAATCTGTAAGCGATAATGAAACAAAATTAAATCGGAATGAAATTTTCTCATAAAACAAAGTCGGAAACCCAATGGCTTTGTTGTTCAGGGAGCCTGAAGCCTGAAGGGCCTGATTATAAGCCTCTCTCTGAGTTACCTCCATAAATTCCTTTTGCCTTGAAGACAGAACATTGTAAGAATTGCGGCATAAAGAAATAGCCATTATACAGGTGGTGTTCTGAGATGTTTAAATCTCATGTGCAGAAGACAGAGTAATAACCATCAGAGTGCATATGTCAGGAAAAGTAGAAATGAAATCGCTTTAAACCAATGTGTTTAGCTCAAATGCCTCCTGTCTGTCTTCTGCATGTAAATTAGGTATCCATTGCTTATAAAACAGGCACTTAATGAGGTTTAGCAATCATAACAAGATATGTGTCTAATGCGTGGTTGTTACACTTCAATAAATATGTTTTAATAACCCACTGACGTTTAATTATCATACAATAACTAGCATCATAAATTGAAATCTAACATGCAGGTGAGTGCACTCAACAGTGAGAAAAGTCTGTATTGCATTTCCTGCTGAGGGTGACCTGTTTTAGGCTTTCTCTGGCAGCTCCTGGATCCAGATCATTTTTTTTTGGTGCTAAACTGTGCTACTTGGGGCTCAGAGGATAGAAAAGTACTTTAAAAAATAAGAAAGTGGTTAAACTTAGAGACTGATATGTAGGTGTGTCTAAGAAAATGAGAGTGAGATTAATTAAGTAGTCCCTGGGAGGGAAGTTAGAGATGTAATTAAGAGGACATAGTGGTTCTTTGCCCCACCGTACCCTCTAGTCCTTTCCTCCCACAGAAAGATGCTGTCCAAGTGGAGGGTATGTTTCAGGATATGGTGTTACTTCATCTTCTAATATCTAGAATGTTCCCCAGGTGTTATTAGGAAAATTGTCTAAGAGCACAAGAATAAGGAAAGCATGTGTCTAAGGAATTTCCACAGTTTGAGGCTCTTTGAGCAGTATTTTAGGCAGGATAAAGTGGACATACGACTTAGTGGTGGGGATTTATGTACCTTTGAGCTTAAAAGAAGTTTCTCCTTATTTAGAAGGAAGACACACAACACATCTTGAAAACAGAAGAATGAACCCCACATCTCCTATTTCAAGTCATGTAGTCCTGTGATTTGGCAGGACAACAGCATACTTGTCAAGGATACTTCCCCTCAAAAATACTTTTCAACATTTAAGGAGCAGGAGTGGGGGGAAAACACTAGACTCCAAGGCAAGACACCAAAGATCTAATTCTAGCTTCCTTAGTAAGTAAGCTATCTGACCTTGAACAAATCACACAACTGTCCATTAGTTAGGATCCCAGGATTGTAGGTTTAGAGATGGAAGGAATATCAGAGGCTATTGAGGCTAACTTTTCAATTCATAGATGAGGAATTGAGGTCCAGAGGTGTGAAATGACCTGTTTCTAATAGGTGACCTTTTCCCTGATCTTACATGTACTCTCAGCCAACCCTGTTCCCACTTTAATTTTCAGATATATGTTATCTTCCCCTATTGTAATGTAAGTTCCTTGAGGGCAGGGGCTCTCTTATTTGCTATTTAGATCTCTAGTTATTCTCACAGTGCCTGACACATAGTAAGCACATCATAAAGGGTTTTTTTCCCATTTATTCATTTTCAAACATCATATAGAGATAAGCAACGAGGAATTTGAATTTTGTTGTCTGACTTTGAATCTAATTCTTCCCCCCCCAACCTGCCCCATACTATAATGTGATCAGATTGGTATCCTGGAAAATGAAAAAACTTAGATAACAAACACATCAATCCTATAATCCTTTCCAACTTAAAAAGTCCATTCTGTGACTTTTATACATTTACTGAGATTTAGGGGTGTGAAGTAGAAGGGGGAGACTTATCTCTACAATATCTTGCTGATTCATTGATTGGAACCTTCCCTGACATTTAATTTTTGATAATGGTGTAAAATGGATACATCAGCTTTCCTATGTTGTTATTTTTTTCTAGATCTTTGAAGAAGAGCATAGTGTTCTGTACCTGGATCAAGGTGGGGTCTTGGTTGCTATGAAACACACATCTCTGCCGATCCGACATCTCTGGTAATGGTGCTGCCTGCTGTGACACAGTGCTGATCATTGTGAGCTACAAAACCCATCCCAGAGTCTTGCTATCAGCAGACAGATTGTGCCTGTGTTTGTAGGAAAATGCCAGAATCCATCAGAACATAATTTACACCCTCGCTCTATTAAAGTGAAACTGTTGAATGCAGTTTCACAAAATAGAAAAAAAAGTCTGCCCTTGGGGTAAAAGAAAAAAAATGAATTATGGTTTTCAGAAATGACAATTCCTTTCCCACCCCAAAGAATTATGGGTAAGAGGGATATATTAATGAAGATCCCCAGATATGTTTTCTGAGCAGTTTAACTCATTGTAGTTAATGTATTATAGTCAGTTTTCCCAGAAGGAACCTATTAGAATTTTAACAATTCTCAGTCCCTTGTCTGTCTTATACAGGTCTCATCACCTGTTCTCTACGTGTTACACCTAAATGTAGGTTCTCAGATTCTCTATCCCTCTTGGTTGGACAGTGTTCCTGAACCCCTTGGTCTATGGTTTAGACCCAGGAGCACATGTAAGACCTGCCTTTTGAGTTGTGCATATGGATAAAGGGCAGGTTTTAGAGCCCAGAGATTTCCCATGGTTTCCCACCTGCTTTTACAAAAGAGGATCTCAGCTGCTCTGCTTCTCTTGAAGTCATAATCCTGTTTTCAATACCACTATGAGTTGCTGTGGCAATGAATTATTTAAATGCTGCAAATGGAGCATCATGATTTCAGTTGGGGAACAGAATACTGAAGCAGCAGCCCCACTGCGAAGCAAAGGCTTGGCTCTAAGGCACATATAGCAAGAGGAAAGGAAGACTGCAGGATAGGTAGCATGGCAGTTGGTGAACCATAGGCTATGGGTGAAAGGATGTTCACCAGCCATCACTTTCTCTCCACTTTCCCAGGTTATCCCTCAGATTATTTCTTTCATATAGTAAACACAAAACTCCAAAGAGTTAAGATCTTTAGTGACATCTAAATGAAACTGACTAGGGTTAGGTCATTCATTCAATAACTAGTTTATTAAGAACTTACTATGGATAAGACTTGGTTTTGTGTGCCGATGGAGATTCAAAGATGATTAAGACTAGAGACTGATCCTCAAGGAGTATAAATTCCTTTAGCAGATTTAGCACAGCAGAGGTATCACAAGTCACAGAAGCACACATAGAATATGATATAAAATGGAATATAACAATGGAATGAGGGATACCACATGATGTGAAAATTCAGAAGAAGAAGAGTACATTTCTGGGTTTGGGGTACATTGCGGAACGTCATTTGGAAATCAGAATCGTATATAGTGCATGAATTCAGTAAGTGTGAAATGAAAAAATACATGAAAGACAGAAATAAAATATATGACATTTGCTTTTATTTGAAAGCCAGCCCTGAAGTAGTCGTCTCTGCCTACTGGGAAGCAAACACTATACATTTTCCTAACTGTTTATCATACATACATTTGAGTTGTAGTGGGATTGTGAAAAAGGTCTCATTGACATCTAAAATCTGATAAAAGTATTTCTGCCAGTATATTTCTTTTTTAACATGTCTTATTCCTCTTAAACACCATTTTCCCTGGTTGAGAGAGCTTCACATTGCCTGGGTCTCCCTAGATAAGCAGTCCTCTTATGTCAGTCTCTATAGATGAAATTAAGCATAATTTGTGACCAATTATCAGTTTGCTGATGTCACTTGGACTTTAAAAAATTCCTAACTTGCTCCTTCTTGTTTTTATTTGGGTGGGTAACTTCCTTAATTAATAAGCTTAATTACCTATTTCTGCATTTCTTGCTACTAGGTTAAGTTTTGATGAAGGGAGATCTTGGAGTAAATACAGCTTCACTTCCATCCCTCTTTTTGTGGATGGAGTCCTGGGTGAACCTGGGGAAGAGACCCTGATTATGACGTAAGTATGATTCTGTGAAGAGTTACTATATTTTTATCCTCATCCTAGAGAGCTGCATAGAGAGTTTTCTCCACATGGTGAAGGGGTTAAAGCTTCTAAGAGTGCTTGTTAAGGTTTCTCCTCTCCATCAGCGAAGAGAAACTTGTTTTTTTGTAAAAAAGTCAATGGATGTGTTACAGTGGATGTTACAGTGGATAAGTTAGAGAGTGAGCAGAGCCAATGTGTCCAGATAGGAGGTAGTCATTTCCCATTGTCATTTGTTCCCGATGATAAAAAAGTATAATATTAAGAATGAGAGAGGGCCAGCTGTGGAGCCAGGAAGACCTAGATCCAAGTGTCACCTCAACATATACAAGAATTGTGGTCATGAACAAATTACTTACTGTTGCAATGCTCCAGGAAACTGTCTAAGAGTTTGATTTATAGATGAGTCATCAACTTGTACTGGTAGAAGTTTTTGTACAAGAGGCAGTTAGGTGGTACACTGGATAGAACAGTACATTTGGAGTCAGGAAGACTTAACTTAAATCTAGCCTCAGACAGTTACTAACTTTGTGACACTGGGAAAATCACTTAATCTATGTCTGCCTCAGTTTACTCAGCTATAGAATGGGAATAATAATAGCACCTACTTCAAAAATGTTGTGAAAATGGAAAAAATGTTGTGAAGATAAAATGAAATAATACTGTAAAGCATTTCATAAACCATAAAGTTATGTAAATGTTAGTTATTATATCATGGTAGTCCTTAACGTTGAGGAAATTGCAGATCCAACTTCCTTATGCCCCACAGTCCTAAAATGAAGATTCATCTCATCAAAAAAAAACTTTTCTATCTGTCCAATAGATACTTATGCCTTTTTATTGAAATATTTTAATAACCTACAACTTTGAACTGTAACAGACCTGTAGCTACTGAAGCACATGTGTTTGTATCTCATTTTGATTATAAGAAAATGAGTTTCTTAGTTAAATTGGATATATATATATATATATATATATATACAGATACACAACATGTACATATATATAAACACAAACACATACACACATATATATGGATACATATCTTTTGTTTTCTCTTTTTCTCTTTTCCTTTCTTTTCTTTTTTTACTCTGGTCACCAGCCATGCATGCACCTAACACAATCAGAAGACATATTTGAAACAATGAGGTGGTCTTTCTGCATCACAATCAGTAATTTGAGAAATATAACATTAATGATTTGGATAAATCTGGTCTTTAAAAATCTGTATTTAATTTTTCTAAATATAAAGATGCAAATTGTACCTATTAACAGAAAACTAGGCAAGGGAAACAGTGAAATAACATATATTGGCTAGGCAAGATGTTTCAATAGTGAAATTAGATTTATTTGAATCTGCCCCAGCATATTTTCATTCTTTACCAAAAAACATCATCAGTCAATACACAAATAACTTTCTCTTATCTAAGGACAAGTATAGAATTTTTCTTTGTTTTAAAGCTTGGTTTCTTCTGTTTCTTGTATTTGCAAAATTTACAGAGCACACTGATTGAGAAAGCAAAAAACATCCACATTTTGGTGACACAGTATCAGCAATACTCAGCCTAAATCGTGACTCCTTCTCTGAATACCTTAAAATAAGGAAATATATTATGACTCTGAAGGCAGGGAACTTATATTAGCTAATGACAAATAGAACAGAAGATTGGACTTCAGCTGCATGAAGGCAGTATGGAAATTACAGTAGAGTAGCAACCAGGATCCGAGAATTGTTAGTCACTGACCCAATGGGAAGCAATACTTTGTCAATATTCTAACCCACCTACACTCCCCATTGCTGTGCTCTGTAGAGTATTTGGACACTTCAGCCATCGTTCTGAATGGCAGCTGGTCAAAGTAGACTACAAGTCTATATTTGATAGGAGGTGTGCTGAGGAAGACTACAGACCTTGGCAGCTTCACAGCCAGGTAAGTGGAAAGAGGAGCAAAGCTGGAACTGGGCCTAATGTTGAGGGAAGATGCACCAGTTCACAGAGTCATCAGAGTTGTATATTCTTCCTGACAGCTAGTGGTGAGGTGTACTTGGGGTTATCAAGACCATATTTCCTGTCTGGTGCTTCCATATGTGCTTTGTGTTCCACAGGAGTGAGCAAACTAAGCTTTTATAGCTTGTTGTGAAGCCATTTCTGTTTTTATTATGCTTTGATATAATGAGAGAAAATTCAAATATGCTTGGCTTAGACTTACAACTCAAAATGAAATACCAGCTCAGCACCAAGATCCAAACATAATTTATCTAGGCAAGTCATCTTGCGATGGGAGGGGGACTGGAGAGGGGAACCTCAACTTTATCCAGCAATGCAAAAACAGGCATAAAATAATAATATTATCCTGGATAAATGGAACAGAGAAGCACTTCTTTATTATCCTAATTCTCTTGTATTCTACAATATCTTCCTGTTCCTTCTAAGAAAATTTAGGTGCATGCAATGCTGGCTTTGATTATTCTTCCCATACTATATGATCTCTCCCTCCTCCAATCTCTCTAGGCAGAAGAAAGCTCTATATGTTCTACAAGAGACTAAAAAGAATTTTACTATAAAATCATTGCTTTATTTAGGAGTCAGCATGTAAATAATAGCAGCCAGTATACAATACAAATGTTCTATATACATATAATTACATTATAGATTCTGATAAAATGAGTTAGCCCAAAGGAGGGAGAGAGAAGTAAATTGAGTCAAACTTTTCTTTTGAACTGCTGTCCTCTGAGAAGCTGGAATTGATAGCATTGTTGGACTGATTTTCAAAGATGATTAGGTCACAGTTGTTTTCATAGTCTAAAAGATGAAATAATGGTGGATTTCAATATGATTGGTATATTTCCCTTTGGCATATATTGTCATTGAGTGGTTTTAGCTTTTTATTTGAATTTCTTTTTTTAAGACTACAGCATCCTGATCTCCCATTGCAAAGAATGACATTAAATTATTGCATAAGGTCATGTGCTCAGAAGTGTCACTATGGGGCATGATGATGATTACATAGCTTTAAAACACGTCTCAATGAACCTATGTGACACAGTTTATTCATAGGTTACATCATGATGTAGACAGTATCTTTGATTTTACTACTTTCCAGGTATATTTTGGGATATTTCTGTTGCTCTGTGATGTCAAATTAGTGGAAATTTCCTTCAGAGATTGAATTCCTTTAGCAAATTTACCTATGTCCCTATTAGTAGGACTAATGAATCCCTTGAAGTGGTTATATACATATATATTCAAATTGTACTTTTCAAAGTTCCAGTTATAGAAAATATGTAATTGTCTCTAGTCCACTAGATATATACAATGTAAATTCAAATAATATAATCACTTTGGGGTTATTATTATTATTAATTTGCAATAATCAAAACCTAGTAATGAGTTAAAAATTTTTAATTAAAAATAAATGCCACGCACTCCATAACTTAATTATATAAAGAAATTTTAAAATGCCTGCTCAAGCTAGTCAGAACTCTATTGTACTGTTTTTTGTTTTTGTTTTTTTTCTATTGTACTGTTAACAGAGGTAAGTAGAATGGTTATTTAGTATTTCTGTATTTCTTCATAGGGAGAGGCATGCATTATGGGAGCCAAGAGGATATACAAAAAGCGTAAATCAGAGAAGAAGTGCATGCAGGGAAAATATGCAGGAGCCATGGCTTCTGAACCATGTGTTTGTACAGAAGCTGATTTTGATTGGTGAGCTTCCTATCTTCTTTTCAATTTGTTAACATGTTTATTTTAGTATTTATATGAGTGAAGTAGAGACATGAAGTAATATTGTCAATTTACCATATTTGTCTATCTATGAGATGTACTAGCATTATTATAATGCTTGAGGGCCTGTGAAATGAACTCAGAATTCCCCAGAATGCAACTTGTTGAGAGAAGAATATAATATACAATAAGATGATATCTGGGATTCAACTATCAATTTCACCATCACAAACACTAAAAGGAAGGTAGAGAGAGTATACATATTCATGGAGTTAAGTTCTCCTTATCACTTTCTCCTTAGGATGGAATTTTCCATGGTTATATTATGATGAAGAAGATGACTCTACTATCACCTAAGAAATCTTTTATAACTTGCTTCTCTTTTTCTTAGACAAACACCTAGATTAAGATATCTACATTTATTTCCTCTAATTCTTTTCCTCTCAGTTATCATTCCCCTTCTTACTTAATCATTAAACTGAAACTGTGCTTTCCAAAGTTAATAGTGATCTCTTAGTTGACAGATATGATGATGATCTTGACTTCATCTTTTTTTTTTCTTCTCTGATTCATGACATTAGGGTGGACAGTATTAACCATTCCTCTCTTCTTGGTTTCTCTAGTCCTTGGTTTCTCTCTATTTTTTTTTGTAATACTACTCTTTCCTGGTTATCTTTCTACATCTTTTCCCTGCTTGTTCTCAGTTTCATTATCCATATTATGTCTGTCTGTCTTTCTGTTTGTCTATCTATCTATCTATCTATCTATCTATCTATCTATCTATCTATCTATCTATATTATGTTCTCTAATTCTGAGTATTCCCCAAGGTTATCTCTCTCTCTCTCTCTCTCTCTCTCTCTCTCTCTCTCTCTCTCTCTCTCTCTCTCTCTCTCTCTTTATACTTCCATCTCTACACTCTCTCCTGGTCTCCAGATTCATATATTAATAAATGTCTATTGGCCATTTGAAACTAGTTGCCTTGGAGACATCCAAACACAATATATCCAAAGCAGAAATAATTAGTACCAATATTAGACTATGCCTAACACATGTGGCTAGGCATTACATGACCTGGTTCTGGTTCTGGCGAGGAAGTCATCTCTCCTTTCCTTGCCTTAATTTCCTTATCTGTAAAAATAATAGTTTAAGATAGCGCCAAGATCCCATCCAGCTCTACATACTATGATGATATAGTTCAGTTACCTCTTGGTTAACCAATCCAATGGCTTTTTATAAGTTTTCATCCTCCTTGAATGCTCTGAAGAATTTTAATTTATTTAGCATACCTTTCATTTTCTTCCTTGACTTGAATAACTGTCCATTCCTGATGAAATCTTTATCTCAAGTCCTATCCTACTTCATAAACTCTAGGCTCACATTTTTTTTTTTTCATCTGCTAGATATCTCCACCAAAATCTCAACCAATATGTCTAAGACAATTTGTCATCTCACTTTAGCTCCACCTCAATCTATTCCTCATGACCCTTCTGATTTCCTCAGTTTTGTTAAGATCATACCACCATTTTCCTTGTTACCTAATCTTCAAACCTAGGGAACATTTTGACCTTTTCTCTGCCCAACTCTTTCAGGCATCAGTAATTAATTCAATTAGTTTCTACTTCTGAAATCTCTCTTCTGTTCTTTCTATTCCCAGTGATACTACCCAAGTTTAGACTCTGAACATCTTTTGTTGGACCGATTGTATTATCCTGGTAGTCTTCTAGTGGGTCCCTCTGTACAGAGTTTTTCCCATATAAGCCATTGTACTAATATATATTATTATTCCTAAAATACTTCTTTGGTTATGTCGCTTGATACCTGCTCACAAACCTTTTGTAGCTTCCTATTCTCTAAATGAAGTCCAAACTTCATACCACAATTCAAGGGCCTTGGTGATATGGCCTCAATTGACTTTTCTAGCCTTGGCTTCTACTATTTATCTATATTTGGGCAAGAGTACTTCAATTAAAATAAACTAATCATTCTTTCCTTACCACTCAATCAACAATCTTTTTTTTATCTTCATGCCTGTGTTTATTTGTTTCCTTCCAAATATTTCTAACTCCTACTCATCTTTCAAGGCGTAGCTGAAATCATCCTGCTTCCATTAAACCTACCATGATCTTCCTGCCTGAAATTGCTTATTTCCCATTGCATTTTGTTAGCATTTTATATGCATCTTATTTATCTTTCATATTCTGACATCTTTTATATCCATTGGAGTCTATCTTTCCTACCAGAAGGTAAGGTCTGTAAGGCTTTGTCTTATTTTTTATATCTCTTACAAGTCTGAATTGAGTGCTTAACACGTGGTAGATGTCCAAATATATTCTGGGTAAGTTTGTATGGGGGTGTGTAGTTAATACATACATGTTTATGACAGACACATGTGTATGTAGTATGTTTTTAAAATGTATATGTGTGTGAATGTAGTACATGTTCATGATATATGTATATAGTACAGCCTCTGAGTTATAACCTCTAGTAATACTCCTAAGTTGTGCTTATAGAGAGACTATCAAAAGATAGAAAGTACTTTATTGGTGCCCATTCTTCGTAAACCCCCCACCACTGAGTTTAAATTTACTAGTCAACTAATTGATAATAATTAGCCTAAAGCAAAAGCATTTCCTGGAATAGCATAACATGATAAGTAGTAACAAAACATTTGCCCTAAACTTTATACCTGTTCCCCTTAAATAAACAAGTTCATTGAGAAGATGAGGCAGAACACACATGATGGAAAGGCACATACTCTATGAACACATATAGTCAAGACTATTCAAATCGCCAATACTACATAGCCCTGATGTCTTTTCTATTCCAGTTGTATCATCTATCTAGTGGATGCTTAAATAACTCTGCTTTTCTCTCTGAGCTTTCTTTTCTCTGCAACTTATCTTTCACTTGCTAGGGATAACTTTTCTTTGAATTGCAGAAATGATTCTCTGTGGAATTGTGGAGATTTTTACTAGCACCTTAGAATAGAGTGTGTATTATATTTGAAGAGCTGGCAAGCTTTTTAGAGACCTTAAATGTGGTTGATCCATTAGGCAGAGAATGGTTAACATCCCTAAAATTCTATCTGATTAACAGAAAAAAAAAACTTTCCTACTCCCAAAGGATCAATAAAGTATGCTTCTTTACACTTGATTTTTTCTGGTACCTTCTTATAGCCTATAATTTAACCAAGGTGACTTAAAGGCATGGTAGTAAAGTCTGTAGGGTGTCATGACTGATCTGGGTTTCTTCCTAAAATGAAGGTTCCAGGAAGAACACATCAATGGAAGAAGGGATGTGGGAAAAGTTGTAGGGACTGAGGGGGAAAACAGTTAAAATATATACCATCTAAGAGACTAAAAAGTTGAATTCATCCTATATTCTTCCCCTAAACCAATGAGAAACTTTGATTCTTTGCTGAGAGCATTTTTACCCTGCATGATGAAACTAGTCATTTATCACTTCTTTTTACTTCTTTTCAGCCTTGGATGGGACTGGGGTGGTTTCCTGTCACAGCCAAAAAAAAAAAAGGAAGTTTTTGGTAGGAAATTCTAATTATTATAAATTATTTCTATCTCTCTCACTGCTGTTCCTTCTTCCCTCTATACTCCTTTTCTTGTCTTTTCTCCTTCACTCTGCTAGACTCTCTTCAGAGTGATAATTTATGCATCAATTCCTGAGTTTGTCTTCAGCCAATCTTCCTTTTGTATTTGAGCCTAGTGAGATGAGAGTGAATCTATGGATAAAGTAAAAGTAGTGCAGTTTTCTTGATAGTTATCTCAACTGAACGACTGAAACTGTTTTGGAATGCTGAACTGAATGACTTCCCTGGATACATTTCAATCCTCAGGCTTTGTGGTTCTGTGTTCTATTGTATCAAATGAAAGATCATCTCTCCCTTGATTGCACCTGGCATGACCTTCCTAGCATTTGTAGAATAAGCCCTTAAAAGGAACACAGGGGTGCTTATAGGCAGTCATGAAAGCCCTAGGGTTCTTGGAAACAGTAAGCCTATTTTCAAGTCTTCTTGCCTATCCTGTTTGGAACCTGGTAATTGTTCCAGCTGGTCCTTGCAGACTTCCAAATGTCAGGTGGCTGGCAGTTGCTCCCTCAGTTGAGGTTGTACCTCCCTCTCTCTCAATCCCCATATACCATTCCTCATAGTATTCCTGATCAAGCAGATTTCCTGCTTACCAATGAGCCAAATTATGCTAATGTGTCATGATTGTACCTCTCTTGCAGAGGCCAAATTGCAAGCAACAATTTGTTGTCATCATCTCTGCCTGGGATTCATCCTCTTAAAGCCAAGAAGCGTGTTTGATTTCAGAGCATCCTTTCCCAGGGTCTCAAAGACAACAGGGATCCTGGAACCTCCTTCCAGAGTAGTCTGGAAAGTGCTGACATGGCCATCAATGGGGTGTTTATATTAGGAAACCTGGACGGGCTGAGATCAGGACTTAGCAAAAGACTTTTCCTCAGGGGAGGGTTCCTGAAGCACTTTCCATTTTCTCCTATGACTTTGAAACCTATGGGATGAACACAGATAGCTCTGGCTCAGTTCAACCATATTGATCCAGATGTCTTGGAAGAGCAGCTAGAAGATGGTGACTGTGATGTTTCTTTTGCCAGCCTCCCACTGAGATTATTGGACTCAACCACACTTTCCATGGCAGAAGCTCAGATGCCTTCTAGGTGATTCCAGATCTTTTATTCACTTTCTTGCAACTCTAGGCAATTTGCTTAACCTCAAGCATCAGGAAAATGAGGGAATTGTTCCCTAAAATCTATGTCCATTCAAAATCTTACAGTGCTGTCATTCTTTCAGTTGAATTGACAAGCCTGTATCCTGAGTGTCCTACTGCCACCTTGGAAATTGTATACCTATAACAAACTCGCCATCAAGATTTAATTGTAGGCACTAAAGGATTATGATAAGTAAGATAATTTGATTGTTCCTAAGTGCAAGAGAATTGCTTTGTGTGTAGCAGGAAAAACTTGGCTGGCATAAGAATAGTAGTATCCCTCTCCTAGTTCAGAACATTGGTCTTAAACAGGATTTTGTTTCTTTTGGAAGTGCCAAAGAATATCTTATGAAATATCATAGATTTGGTTAATATCATCAACTTTATGAGGTTAAAAATATTTTACAAGCTTTTCTAAGTTACATGCATTATGGTCTCTGTTCCAATAACCCTTGTCAGGAGCATGCATTTGGGGAAACTATACTTATTCACTCAGAAAATTGTGTCCGGGAAGTGGCAAGAGCTAAACCTGTGATATCAGTGATTAGTCAGTGATTATCTATTGATATTCTGTTTTGAGATCTCTAATGGTTTCCTAAAGCAGGAATGGACACTTGTGTAGATATTTGGGACAGAAATGCAATTGGCCTTCCTTTATTCTTTCCCAGGATAAGTGGCATATCAACAGAGCACCAACAACATGACAAAATAACACCACATATACACATACACTCACATGTAGAGGGAAGACACCTGCTGAATGCACACCTTTGAATCTTATTTTTCTAGCTGAAACAGCATCTCTCCTTTCTTCTTTCTTTCTTTACCCCCATACTCTTTTGACCAGATTGTGATACCCAATTATAAGGGAAACATTAGCTACATGCAATTTTCCCTTAGCAATTATACTGAATTACTGCAGCTAGTCCATAAAAATACCTTTTTTTTTTCCATGTCTCACTTCTCAAATTTGTTCTCCCTACAGCTGCCAAATTTATATTTCTAGAGCATGTCTCTGACACTGTCACTCTCCTCAAGGACTGGTAGTATCTCCCAATAGAACTCTCCCCAAAGTTATCAATGACATCTTAATTTCCAAGATCCATTGGTCTTTTCTTAAGTCTCAGTTTTCTCAAATTCTCTTCAGTATTTGTCATTTTGATGACTTTCCTCCTTGATAGTTTCTTCTTGGAGGGTTTTCAGGATACCCCTCTCTTCTGGTTCTCCTTTTGTCTATTAAATTACTCTTTTTTTCAGTCTCCTTTGCTAGTTCCCTCTGGTAACTATGTCTTCCAGCCATAGGTGTCCCACAAGTTTCCATCCTAGGCCTTTTTCTCTTCTCTGGACTATACTTATTCACTTGGTGATCTCATCAATTCCAATTAATTTAATTACCATCTCTGTGATGATGATTATCAAATATACCTATTATGCCCTAACTCCCCCCCCCCAATCTCCAATCTTAAATCTCCACCTGCTTTTTGGATTTATCAAATTGGATACCCAGTAGAAATCTTAAACTCAATGCATGTTAAACAGGACTCATTATCTTCTTCCCTAACCCCTCCCTACCTCCTAATTTTCTTATTACTGTCCATGGTGATTCCATCCTGTCAACCATCTTTGACATCTCACTATCTCTCAACCTCTGTATTAAATTTGTGGCTAAAACCTGTTGATATCACCTTTGCAGCATCTCCCACAAATGTCCCCTTCTCTCCTTTGATACTGCCACCATGTTAGCTCAGGCCCTACTGGTAGTCTGTCAGTAACTTGTTAGCAAATATTTATTTGTTTATTGTCTTCATTGGATTTCAAGTCATTGAGGCTTAGAGGCTGTCTTTTTTTTTAACCCTCACCTTCCCACTTAGAATCAGTATTGTGTATTGGTTCCAAGGCAGAGAAGCAATAAGGTCTAGGCAATGGAGGTTCAGTGACTTGCCCAGGGTCACACAGCTAGGAAGTGTCTGAGGCCAAATTTGAACCCAGAACCACCCATCTCTAGGTCTAGCTCTTAATCCTCTGAGATACCTAGCTGCATTCAGGGCTGTCTTTTAACTCTTTATGTATCCCCAATCTCCACATAGTGCCTGGCACCTAGTAGGTGCTTACTAAGTATTTATTGATAGACTATGGCTTCTATGAAAAAATACTACCTAAACCATTTGGCATTGAAAACCTTTCACAATTTGATTATATTCTGCTTTTAGCTCTGCATGTGATTGTCTTTCAGGCTTTATATTCTATATAAACTGGCATATTTGTTCTTACTTGTTTTGGAACACCCATTTACCATATATGTGCCTTTGTTTAGTCTGTCCCATTCCTCCAATACCCCCTTTCTGTCTCTTAGAATCCATAGCCTCCCTCAAATCTCAACTCAAAGCCCAAATCCCATAAGAGTAGTCAGATTCCAAATTTCTAGTGCCTCCTAAAGTTGCTTTGTATATATTTTGGATCAATTCATCTATATAAATACTTTCCCCCCCAAAAAAAACTATAAATTTCTTGAGGGCTATAGTTGTTTGATTTTTATCTTGGTATCCCCAACACAAAACCCAGAGTCTGGCAAAAAGTAGGTTCTTAAAAAATGATTGTTGTCAAATCTGGCCTCAGACACTGTCTAGCTGTGTGACCATGAGCATGTTACTTAACTCCAATTGCCTAGCCTTTGCTTCTCTTCTACCTTTGAACTAAGACTTAATATTAATTCAAAAACAAAAGGTAAGGGCTTTAAAAAATAAATGATTATTGAATAAATGAATTTAAGAATGAACAGTCCATGACATGAAATGTTCCTTGCCTATCTCTTTCAATCATACTTCCTTCCCTTTAAACACAATGGATATTCATCAAACTGCCTTTAATATATTATAGTATTACCTGAGCATATATGAATTTTCAATTCATAGTAGGTACATAGGTTGCTTTACTCACCAACTTTCCTAATGGAGGAATTTCTTTTCCTTGCCCTAAAGCCACCTCCTTGGAAATGGAATGTTTGTCTCCTAGTTTTAGTAATATTAGTCTGGATGTCTGGTCATTCCCATTTTCTTCCAGGGGATAGCAATACCACAAATAATATAATGTTGAACAAACCATAGAGCTCAGTAATACATAATGAACGGAAAATTTGACTAGGGTCAAATATGAATCAGCAGTATGAAATGGTAGTTTAAAAATGTGATCTAAAGGTTCAATGAAGTCAATAACTTCTACAATATAAGGTTCTAGTCTAACTATTGAATACCTCTGGATATGTATGTTGATTAATGATAGCCACATTTTAGGAAGATTACTGGCCAGCTGAAGAGGATGCCCACAAGGAGATATCTATGATTAAAAGGGTCATGAAAACTAAAAGCATATGAGAATCACTTGAATTAACTGGTACTAATGATTATCCTGGAGAAATGATCATTATGTTCTCCAGGTATCTGAAGGTTTGTTACATGCAAAAAGACCTGGACTTGTTTTCCATGTACCCAGTGGGGAAAACAGAATACGGTGCAAAGGATAGAGACTACAAAGGAACAATTTTAGTTTTAGCAGGACAGGAAATTTCCTTATAACTAGAAGTTATCTAAAGAAAGAATGACCTGTCCCCAAAGGTACAATATCTGCCCCTCAGTTATCAGTCAGTCAATAAAATCACTAAAAAAAGATGGATAGCTCTTTCTTGGATGACTCTTTGTTCAGGTAAAGATTGAATTAGACAACTTCTGAGTCTCCCCTCCTACTCCTGGACATTTTTTAATTCTATAATTGAGAGCAGAGAGTGTATTGCTGATTTGAGGTCAATATAAGAAAAATCTTTCTAACAATTAGAATTGACTCAAAATGGAATAATTTACCTTAGAAGATAATGAGCTTCATTATTCTGTATATCTTCAAACAATGACAAGATGACTTTTTTTAAATGGATGTAGTTATGCCTCAGGTAAACATTGAACTACATGACTTCTGAAGTCTATTCTGATTGTTCCATTGTCATCTTGCAGTCCACAGAAGAATAGAACATGCAAAATTAGTAAGTGTTTTGTATGTACCTAGTCATTTCAATGAAATTATAAACTGAAGATCAGAGACCAGGATTTTTACTTCTTCAATAGTAATTGAATCCAGTAATGATTCAATGAATAATAATCAAATATGATCCCTTAAGATCGTATTTTGATCTTTCTAAAGTGCACATTACAGTGCTCTTTGTTGTTCAGAACATGCCTCATGCTCAAGATGTACCCTTATTCCCCATTCCCAACATTCCTATTTAATAACTACATATCTCAGTCAATAAATATTCACTAGTCATTGTGAGAGGCATGAGTATGTGTAAACAGAAAAATGAAACTGATTTTGTCCCAAAGGAACTTAAATTCTATTATGAAATATAAGATGTACATAAGTAAATTCATAAAAATAGCATAAGGTATATATATTGAATTTTAACCAATTTCTCAATGCCAACTCAACATCTGGCCCCAAAGATTGCCATTTGGCCTCCCTTTATGCTCTACTACTACCCAAATTGTAAGTTATCTCTCTTTTAAATGAACTTCCAGAGCAGTATATGCCTCTCTTGTGGAATTAATTGCATCCTACTCTTAGAATCATTTTAATATACACATCTCACAACTCTGATAGACAAGCTAGACTGTGTCTTAAGCCAGTGATGTAGATGAAGAGCTCACCACCATGCTATAAAAGAATTAGATAAAAGACTAGGGTTATTATATTCAAAAACAGGATTTTGTCCTTAAGTATTTCTGTGACGTGGAAAAGGGATTAGAATTACTTTCTTTGGACCCAAAGACCAAAAAAAAAAGAAAGAAAAGAAACAAACAAACAAACTAGAACCTTTGGTTGAAAATTACAGAGAATCAGATTTTAGTTCAACATAATGGGAAAAAAAAAGCTTTCTTACAATCAAAACTGTCCCAAAGTGGAACTGAAAGCTATATTTGAGCCTTTCTGCCACTGAACATCTTTGAAACAAAATTAATAAAAAAACATTTTTCAGTAAAGGGATGCTATTGAAGGAACTCATATTTCCATAATGACTTAGATTGGATGATCTCTAAGGTTTTTTTCAGTTCTTAAGAGCAACAACTAATTTAAATATAGAATTTAAAATGTTTTTGAAATTTTTTATTTTTTAAAAAATTTCAAATATTTAATGTTAAAATCTGTCCATTTTTAAGTTAGTTTTATAAACTAGATATATATTTAATAATAACACCTCTGTTATTTATCATCCAAGAAAAAATGGGATTTATGAAGTTTATAATAATATATTGGAAATATTTTGCCCCAAGAATTTACGTTTTGTAAACAAGCATATATTTGTATATGTGTGTGTCTGTCTGTCTGTCTGACACCTAGCACCATGCTTTTCACATAATTGCTACAGGTATATTGAATGAATGAATGAATAAGTGGATAGAAAGTGATCAGTGAATAATTCATTTTTATCAGTTGATATAATAAAAAATAAAAAATTTTTGGTCTGAAAGGATGTCCATTTGCTTTTTCCCTCACAGTGACTATGGCTATGAGCGACATAGCAATGGTCAATGCCTACCTGCATTTTGGTTCAATCCATCCTCCCTCTCAAAGGATTGCAGCCTGGGACAGAGTTACCTCAACAGTACCGGGTGAGTAGGCCAAGGGAATGCCCTTGAGCAGCTGACCTTTGCTGTGTTCAGCCAGTGCCTGCAAGCCTGGCTCCTGATCAAAGGGTGTTTGAAGACTTGTTTCAGTGGAACATAATTTCTCTGACTTTGTCCCTTTTAATAATGCAGCAATGCTTTGCATTTATAGTGCAACTTTCATCTGACAATTGTCAGATCCCAACTGCATATAAAGAAGTGTGATATTATCTTTGGGTAATCATAGTAATAAATAATTCTTTGCATAGGTCTGATACTATCACTTTATCTCTTCTGCCACATTTTATCTTCCCCTCCGTTCTGTGAAGAAGAGGTGGACTTAGTCCTATTTTTCTCTATCAACAAAAAAAGTAACAGAAAGGCTCGGTAATTTCCTCAAGGTCACATAGCTAATTAGAGAAATGGACCTCCCTGTGCCACCCTGGGAGTCCCCCTATGGCAAATGGCTGAATCTTCTTGTGTCACAGGGGAAACTATAAGACCTAGCCCCTCCATGTACAGCAAGAGATTGGTTACCTGCCTTATGAGTTGCTAAGCAGAGAGGTCTGAAATGAGAGGTAAAAAAAGATGAGGCAAAAGGAGAGAACCATAGTTTTTGATGAATATATGAATAACATGATCTGATGATGTACAAATGAATAAATAAAATTTGGGAGAAATAATATCTGAATTTTACCAGGTGCATGATCCAACCAGCAGCCCTGAATGCTACCTACACATGTGCATGTCTCTTTAAGCTAGTCCAGCCTTTAGAGAAAAGCATGCCCCACTACAAGAAGAGTGGTTCTGAATTCAACGGGTTTCTTCTTACTAATGGTCTTCAAGCAAATGCTGGAATGACAAAACTTCAACACTTTTTGTTGGGGAGATTAAAGAGGAAATTCTTGTATGAGCTGAAATAGATAGTTTCTGGGTTCCATTCCATATGTGAGATTTGATGGAGCAATGAAAGCCAGTGACTGAATTTCTAGATTGTTGCTTCCCACATTAAATTGATCAGATGTTGCCCACATTTAAGAAATTAGTTTAAAAGAAAGCCTGCTTAAATCAGAACTATATTACCTGGAGGGAAAATTAGAAGGTGGTTAATCTCTTCACAAAATGACTATTTTAGGCAAGGTCCAAGTCAACATGTTCTTTAAATAGCAAAATGCTCCCTAAATACCAAAAAAATAAATTTAGAAAAATATTTTAAAAATGCTTATAGATTACATTTACACCAAATTAAGACACGACTTTTCAGTAACACTATTTTGCTCAAAGTAAGATACACATGGTAAGCTAGTTTGCTAAGTGGCCCTGTATTCATCTCTAAGTACAAGACAGTAAGAGCTCCCCTCATCAGACTCCACAGCACTTTTTCCTGTCTTCATTATCATGGGATATCCCCTAGCAAGACCTGACCTAGGAAGAATTAGCCCGATTGTTTATGGGAAGCTATTTATTTTATGCCCCTTTCCCAAGATTTTCACTCATAGAATTGGCAGTGGAGAGTACACTGGGGAATCAGGATTTATGATGAAGCTCAGCCCTTGATAAAACACCTGCCATCGACCCCAGAGTCATCATTTTAACACACAAGGGCTGTCAGACTGGAGCAAGAGCTAGAATGCCCTATTGATCAGTGATTGATCTCTTTCTGGCCAAGTACTTGACACTTCAAATCAAGTGATCATTAGTTAGGACAGAGACCTAAAATTAGTTTCTTTCAGAAAGGACCTGACTGCACCATTTCTACCTGCTAATACCTCAAGATCTGTTTAAAAAAGAAGTCATGGAAGGGGAAGATCCTGCCTTTTCTAATGCAATGGCCCAGTTGTGCCTGGGCCCTACATTATGCCAGCAGTATTAAGAACTTGCCTTCAGCGTTTAACACTGTCTTTGGTCTCTCGTTATTCTTCAGGCTTTCCGTTGTATCTGACGATGAACCATAGCTATCCGTGGGTTTTTTTGTAAAAATATACTGGAGTGGCTTATCATTTCCTTCTCCAGTGGATCCCTGGATCCTTTTGTCAGGCAGCCAGAGATTAGGTGACTTGCCTAAGGTCAGAGCTAGGAGATATTTGAGGTTGGATTTAAACTCAGGTCTTCCTGACCCCAGACCCAGAGCTGCCTCTTTGTCCAGAAGAACTTAAAATGAATTATTATCACTTCAGGCCTTCCACTGAAGGGAGGCAGGAAACTTAGTTTTCCATCAGAAGAGATATTCGGGTGACCTAAATTAGCATTGACAGTGAATAAAATGCTTGTGTTCAGCTTGGTCAGTGTGACATTTGTGTATATATCAAGATGTACAGGTATATGCATTTACCTTTATTCTGCTCATTTTCTCCATTGATAGGAGGATCATGATTTTAGAGCTGGAAAGGACCTCAAATTTATCATTTTACTAATAAGGAAACAGAGGCTCAGAGAGGTTAAGTGATTTGTCCAAGCTTATACAGATAGTAAGCTCCAGAACCAGTATTGGAACTCAGAGCATTTGACTTCAAATGTGGCAAGCTGTCCTTTGTACATTGCTGAATCATCTAAATATTGGAATTATGTCATTTTTGTGCTGACACCCACAGACACATTTATTCTTTGGTCCAATAAAATATTTCTTTCTTATTGTTTCTGAACCAAAGAAACAAATTATACATAAAATAAAAAATCTCAAGAAGTTGCTGACACCCACAGACACATTTATTCTTTGGTCCAATAAAATATTTCTTTCTTATTGTTTCTGAACCAAAGAAACAAATTATACATAAAATAAAAAATCTCAAGAAGTTGACCAAAATACCATGAAAAAGGTGGAGTTTCTTCATTTCAAGCGATCCAGGGGGCAGCTCATTTACTAATATTGCCTTTGTAATCATAGCAAGCACTGTATGTCAAAGAATTAAAAGATGCTATTCAGAATGTACATAGAAACTTCTTTCTCGGGTATTTCCACATGTATTTCTCTACTAAAAATGCTAAGTAACCAATGATGAGTTTATATAGCAAATAGATTGCTCTTCAGAACTCTTGTATAGTAAACAGTAGAAATATTTATGAAGGGACTCTAGGAAATAAATATAAATTATAGAAACACAGCATGTCATCAACATTAACAGATCTAGAGGGAAATATTACAAAGTGAACTTCATTCTGCTAATGGATCTCCATCCATTGATGCCTTCTTATTTTAGGCAACTCGTCCGTCATATCTTGTGAATTCTCCATTGGAAGACCACTAAATATGTTAGGGTTTTTGCCATGGATCTCTTGTTTTGTGGCTACATCATTCTCCTTTTCCATTGATCTATCTTTTTGATAATAGACTTAATGACACTTGATATTATAAACCTCTTTAGCCTAATTGCCATATATGTTTCCATTTATTTCCATATTTCTAATCTTTTGATTGACTCAATTTTGATTCCTTAGAACTGCATTATTCTATGGAGTTAAGAATACAGCATTTTGAAAAGATTAGCAAAATGGTCAAGATCTGGGATTTTTCTGGTATAGGGCACTCCTAATGCACTCATACCCTTTCTGTAACATAGATTTTCTCTTAGAAAGTTGTCTAATGTTCTGACAGGTTAAATGACTTGCCTAGGTAATAGTGATCTTAAAAAGATGTTTTGGTGTTGCTACTATTTTTTTTAGCCATTATCTTCTGTCTGTGGTTGAATTTGAACTCAAACATCCTGAATTCAAGTCCAAGACTCTTTCCATTATAACACAGTACCTAACTGTGAGACTAAACTATTTTAAGTATATATGAATATTATTCTTTAAAATTTGGCTTTATAATTTTTTGTGGTTTGATCTCATTCTGACAATGTCAGCCACAAACAGAAACATAGTTCTGACCCCTCAAACTTTAAGAGTACTACTTCCCTTTGGACAGCACATTGGTTATTCTCTATCAAGTAGCAAATACCTTTGGAGATTTTAGGACCTCTTGTGCTATAGCTCTCTTGATATTACTATTATTTAATAATTACATAAAATGATGTCATCTGACATAATATACAATATAATAATGTAATACAGCAATATTATAGCACATGATATTATAATGTGTGTTAATAACTAAAGACTATAAAAAAGCTTGTCAGAGCAACTATCAAAAAACCTTACATGATTTTACTATGTACCTAGGAGACCACTTGTTGGATGAGGATCTCTCAGTCCTCATTTTTGTTTTACTAAGTAAAATGCTTTTTAAGTAATCAACAAAAAACCAAGCAGTAGATATTTGTATTCTTTGCATCTTTCGGTTTGTCACAGGACTATAAAGATATGGCATGCTATAATATATATGTAAAAACCTGTCAGTTCCAAGGATATCCTTGATGCATGTGTAAATTATTTTCATAAAGATTTTGTAGCAATGGAAAAATAGTCATATAAATCTATATTTATTGATATCCTCTAGATCTCCTTTTTGTGTAGTAATAGCATCTGTGATTTTTTTCTAGTTGTTTGACATCTTAATAACTTTCAGATTTCATGAGGATTGATCCTTTAACACGCTCAAAATTATGCCACCAACAAGATGTATCTTTTCAGGATATATATGGTCATATCAACATCTTTTCCAACACTTTTTTGTGTTTTTTAATATTTTCTACTTTCTTAATATTTAATAAAATATGTATGCTGATGTATGGTTTTTCTGCTGTCAATATTAATGGAGAAAATAGATTTTCATGGAAATTTTGACAGATCGTTTGTAATTTTTTGTTCTTTTGTCTCTGTGATGAAAATATGACTTTATCAGGTCTTTTACCAAACTTTGTAAAATCTCCTTTCCCACTTACTTCTCTCTGATTTGAGGCAGTATTGTTCTTAGTTTCTCTCCGTCCTTCTACCTGCATGTTATTAAATAGTCTCTTGTCTGACTTATCTCTACTTGGCAAGGTCAATTTCTCTAGGTTTAAGGTGGTTGGTAGGCCTTGTTTCTTCAGTCTGGTGGCTATTTTAATATAGTATGAACCTTTCTGGAAAATAGTGAAAGTCCATGTTGATGTTGTCTTCTTTTTCTCATTCCCAATTTTCTGCTTTAATAGCTTATTCAAAAAGGGTAAGATGGAATTGCCATGATCACTGTAGAATCAGGAGGGGACTACACAGGATTTTGAATTATTTGCATTTTTTTTCCTCTTTGATGGATTTTTGTAGCTAATTAACTCATTACCTTATGGATAGCCTATTGGTAACGAGTCTCTCTGAATTTATTTAAGGTAAATTCTTGAAAAGAAAAAAACAGGTAATCTCTGGGAATATACTCAGAGTCTTTCCATTTTAATAGAACCTGTCAGAGTTTGTATTTCTTTGGCATAGCCTTTGAGAAGTCATAGTTATGCTATGAGTTCTTGCATGACAATTTAGAGTAAGATTTTTGCATGTCAATATTTTTCATCTTTAAAATGAGCATAGATATATGTAGTTTATATTTAATATTTTAATTTTTTCTTCAGTATAGTCACATTTTAAGAATAGATATAGAGCACTTATTACATCTTTATTGTATTCGTTAATTCTTTTATAAATACAAGCAAAAATGACAATACCCATCTCAAGAAGATTATATTCTAATGGACAGGACAGCACATTAAAAAAAAAAAGCTGGTAAGTGAGTATTGTTTGATGGGAGTGATTAGAGATGGAGTGACAGAGACAGTACAGTCATGGAGAGAAAAATTAAGAGAGCTGGAAGTAGAAACAGAAGAAAAGTGAATAATAAGTGAATGGCCATGACAATTCAAGAAAGAGTGATGCCTTCCAGGAATTCACCAATTAGAGAAGAGTCTGTAGGAGTGGGAGACCTCTTCATGGAAAAGACTATTGACCCAAATAAAGAAGTGCCTGACTGGAGATCAAGGAAGCAATTTCTCCTCTAGCCTCCTGTGCCTTGACTATTATTTCATGAAAACATATTACTTTGAGGGTTATGACAGATAAAAGATGTTCTCCCCCAAACTAGTCCTATTTATAGTATTCTTTACATGTGTTAGTATTCATTCTTATTTTCACCAAACCAAATTTATCAGTGGGCATCAAGAAGGATAACACCCTTGAAATATAGGACATGTAGCTAATGAAACTTAAATGGTGCAGTTTATTTATAAATTATTGGTTATGGTAGCTTACAAAATACTTCTTCTAGCACTGAAATCCTACTCACAAAAGATGCTGAATAAATGCTTGTTGATTTGCAGAATATTATCCCATGGTATCTATAATTTCCCTTAAATTTTGCTTTCTGAGTTTTTTTATTATCCTTGGGTCAACTTTGCTTGGAGTCTACTGACAGTCATAGTGAAAAGTTATGTTTGGTCACATTCTTCAGTTATCTTAATCTGAACCATAATATGATTTAGGTCACATGAGTCCAACTTCCATTATTTACTAATTTAATAGGATGGATATGGATAATGGAGATAATGAATTTTTATTAATCATTATCCACAGGTTTTGTGACATAAAGGATTAAGTTCTAGAGATACAAAGAAGGAAAAAAACCCAATCACTTCTTTCCAGTATCCTATATTTTAATAGAGGAGACAGTATATAATAAATTGACAATACAACATACAGAAGACATCCTTAAAAGTGGCTGGAGGAAACAAGAAGATTTCTCAGGGAAGGTAGAATTTGAGCAGTCTCTTGCAGGAATCCAAGAATATTAAAAAGTGAAGGTAAAAAGAGAAAAAATTCTAGATATGGAGTTAGTGCAAAAGCTAGAGGCCCGGAAAAAGGAAATGATTTCCAAAGGTTCAATAGGTGATTAGCAATTTTTACTATGACTTCCCATGACAAATGATTCTCAAACTTTCCTTATAACTACTTATGTTAAAGGGTACTGGAGGAATATTAAGTCTGAAGAAACCCACAGAGAACATACTGAAAATATAAATGTATGATTTATGATGTCTGCTAGATGTCAACTATTTATGTAAAGCTATAAATATAGTCAAAGATTTACATAAACGACTGGGTAATATATCCATAATGATTCATTAAGGAAGCTGCTTTAAGGACATTTGGGGAAAATGACTGAACTTCAAGATTTGTATCACGGGATACACCTGGATGCCATAGAAACAGACTTTTGAAATGCACAGACTGAGAGTTACCCAGTGTTCTGTTTCTGGAATTCTTATAATCCATTAAAAATTTAACAGGTCAGGTGTGGAGTATTTATTCCATTAATTCTAGAACTTTTTTGAAACTTAATTTTATGCCTACTAAAATGAGAGAAGATGGAGATAAGACCTGAGATTTTATTGCATCAGAGAACTCACAGATAAGGAAACCATCTACCAAGGAAAATTGACATGTTCTTTTTAATTTACAATCTTTAAGATTGTTGGTTAAGGGACTTGCTCATAGTAACAAAGCTATTGTAAATCATCCTGGCTCTGAGGCCAGCTTTCTAGTTGTCTGCTCTGCTGCCTCTTATTGGCCTTGATATGAATGTGGCACAGATAATTAGCTACACAGTGATGTGGAGGGTACTGGTTTAGGAGTCTGATGATGAGGACCTGGGTTTAAATCCCAGGTCCATCACTTAGTACAGTGTAACCTTGGGAAATTATTGAACCTTCTGGGTACTCAGTTTCCTCACTTAGTAAATAAAGGATTTGTACTACATTCTTACTCATTATCCTTTTGTTTCTAAATATTTGATTCTTCTATCATCTTTTGGTCTCATATGGAGTTAATTTTTTACGTTCTTTTCCCACTTAAGAAGAAGGACCATGGACAAATCCCAGCATTGCTCTAGGTCTTATTTTTTCAATTTTCAATTATTTTTTTTCTTATTTTTCAATGAGAAAATAATAGAACTACATGATCTCTCAAGTTCCTACTGAAAACAAAACAAAACAAAAAAATGTTAAACTGAAGATATTCCACATAACTTAATACCTCTTTTTAAATCCTAAAATAGAGCAAAATAAAGCTCCATCACATGTTCCTGTGATGTCCTGGCCTCGTAGAGAATGGGCTGCTTTTTATAGAGCTGCCTGCCACAACCGGCCAATTATCATTAGTGTCCAGTCAGTCCCCAGCTCATCAGATGTGTCAATCTCTTTCTGGCCATCTATATGCACCTATATCAGACTGGCCCAGCTAATCAGCACTGCAAGTTTCTAAATCACAGTCAAGATAATTAGCAATCACAAATGCAGGATGTTAGTCCTATTTGGGACATCAAAACAGGGTAATCTCCTAAAGGCTAATCTGTTTGCAGGTAGTAATTTCTCCTGGTTTCCATCACTACCAAACATATCAAGAGGACATTCAGCTATACAGTATTTAATCAGACAACTCACAAACAGAAATAGAGAAAATGGCTAAAGTGGTTTCCATCACTGCCTTTTCCTGTATAAAGAATGCATTTTTACCATTTGAAAACCCATTCAATCTTCTCAAGACCCGACCCCAAGATATCTATAACGTAGAGACATTTGTGATATGAACCCAACTCAGATGAAACTTAGACTGCTTATTTCTCTTGAACTCTCATCAATATCTTATTTCTTTTGTGTATCTTCACTATTAAAAGATTCTTAATTTTTTTTGTGTGTTTGTGTGATACACTCCTTTGGCATTCTAGTGAAACCTTTGGATCCTTCTCAGAATATTTTTAATTACATAAAGTAAAGCATGATTAGAAAGGAAACCTATTGATTGAAATACAGTTGGCAAAAGCAAATTTTTTAAAGTTTTCCCAACTCAAGTTAATTACCTCTCTTTTCTACTGTGTATTACTGCTCATCATGACTAGCTTTTCTTCCTGAATGAACTGCAGTTTGCTGTACAGCATGGACCACACCAGGTTCATCTTTTTAGTTCTCATAGTACCTACTATAATACCTTCTGTATGGCAAACATTTAGTAAAATCTCTGTTTTTGAAATGGAGGTTATATAGTGCTTGAATACTTTTAAAGAGATGTATGTAACATTGCAGTGCATTTTAAACCAAATTCAGGATAAAAATGTGTAGCTCCTGTCCTCAGGGTGCTTAGATTCATAGATAACATTCAGTGGAAATATTGAACATGACCATTTTTCTTCACAGAAGTTGAAGAAGGAAAGAGGACCAAACCCTAAAGTTAGGTGTCTAAAGATTGCAAATGCCATCCTAGTCTTATTTTTGATCTCTAAAGGGCCTCTTAAGAGAGGAAGGAAAACAAAAGGGAAACAAGATGCAGAATGGAGTCAAAGGAAGGCACAGAATCTAAGGCGGCGTCAGAGGAATATCATCATGAAAGATGCATATAATAACTATAAATCAGAAGTAATAGAAGCTCTTCACTGGTGATCTTTGCCTTCTTTAATATCAAAGACACATATACAGAATGTTTCCTTTTCGGTAATAACACAAAGGCTCCCTTGCCATTACAAAGCACTTTTCACCCTTCCCACCCTCTTCCCCCAGTAGATCAAAGAATGCTTTACCTACTTAATGCATCCCAGTAATAATCAATGCTTCGGTCCAACATGATCACAAGTTCCCTTCTTATTACTGAGGTAGAAGCCCCATTTAATGACATATTAAAGGTATTATTCATTTATGCAACTCTCAAATAGGAGGTAGCTGGTGAGACAAAAATAGAATCATCCTATAACACAGAATGCAGGTATATGCTGACTAGTATAAATGGACTCTTATTTTTGAATAATATTCTTCTAAATATCAGGACTAGGTCTGCTAAGGCTAATGCAATGCTATTTTCATGCAAAAAATGCAATTATTTCAGAGTGGCTTTTAATTGGCCTTTTGGTTTCTTTTTTTCTTTTTAAAATTGATATCCTTCTCCTTTGAGGCATATAACTGTGTGGAGGTAGGGATGGTATTTGCTTTGCTTTTAAGTTGTTTCATGTAAAGAATACTAAGCATAGCTTGGCCAAGATGGCACGAGGCAAGAAATCAGTAAATATTTATCAATCATTTACTGTATGCAAAATGCTTTCCCAAGCACTAAGTGATATACTCTATTTAGGAAGGGCACAATCCCTGCCATAAAGGAGTTCATGGTGCAATAGGAAGAAAAGACAGATGTGCACTATAGTAGAAAGTTAAATTTAATTCAACAAATGTTTATTAAGTGTATGCTATTTGCAAGGCATAGTGCTATTCGCAGAGAGAACAATGATTAAAAACAGAAGTAATTCCCCTTAAGGGACGCTTATATTCTACTAGTTATATAGCACAATGATACTGTAAAAGATGTATGTGTTAAGGATATAATTAACTGAATGATCAGGGAAATTTCCCCACAAGAGATGAAGCTTGAGCTGAATTTTGATAAATAGCCAGAAATATAAGAGAACATAAAGAGAAGACAATGCTTCTGTTATGGCAAACACAATATATTGTTTGGGGACAGAGATATGTCCAGAGAACAAAGTGCATGGCAAGAAGTGATTTGAACTAAGAAGCAGGATGATGGAATGGAAAGAGAGCCGGCTTCTGACTCCAGAAGCCCTGTGTCCACATTTTACTTCTGAGTTTCACTAATGAGGAAGAACCCAGTGTTTTGGGGGTAGAAATGATTGGAAGCCTAGGAGAAATTGACCAGTCTCTCAGTATTTTATGATAGAAGAAAGGATTCTTCATAGTCTGATTTTTCACCCTAGGTTTTGAGAGAACAGATGTCAAAGGGTTCACAGGAAAGGTAGTCTCTCATAGATTAAATGCTACAGGGGAAGTTAGACCAGGACTGAGGAGAGACATTTAAGGATGAAACTTGAAGACAAAAAAAGGGACCAATAAACATGAGAAGAAAACATCTGATTCATTTGATAGGAGAAATATGGGTTCACAGGGAAATCATCAACCAACTTGGGTTTTGTTTTTAGAAAGCAATGGATATACATAAACAAAAAAGCAATGGACAAAGTAATCACTAATTCAAAACATTAATAATTAGAAAAAGTTCTAAGCCTGGTAAATGTGATAAGAAAATCAGAATCAAATATTGGGCAGAAACGACTTTCCTTGACAGGGTATATGGTACAAAGATTTTAATTTTTTTTTTCCTTTTCACCTAAGAGAGGGCATTTCAGAGGGACAGAAAATGTTTCTTAATTTCAAAACAAAATTAAATAGAACAAAAAAAACCTGCAAATCATTAATAATTAAATAAATGCAATTAAATAAATTCTTACTTCCTTCCTGACACTCATGTAATTGGCAAAGATGGTAAGAAAATAACCAAAATTGGAGGACTGGATAAACAGGTACATGAATTAATTTGCTATTGGTGAAGCTGAAAAAAGTCACAAAATTTCGTATGCCTTTTAAGTCAGTGATACCAGTAGAGGTTACTTTCCATTAATGATGAAAAATACTCAAGGGTGCAAAAATATAACAGCTCCTTTTTCTATTGTGATATTGAAATCACTTTTAAAGACTGATATATATTAATTTAAGGTCGCCAAGGATTTTACTTATGAAAATCCTAAATGAAACACTCATATCAGAATGGAGTTTTATGGTAGTTTAATATTACAATGGGAGTAAGAAAGGAGAGGGAGAGAAGGAAAGGAGGGCATAAGGAAAGAGGTTAACAACCTTCTGGCAGAGCCAGAGGGAGTTCAGGCCTTGGAAGGCCAAGGCAGGGAAGGGAATCAGTCCTTTCACTCATGTGAAGGACCAATCTGAAGGAAAGCTGCCTATGGGCTTCCTTCCTGCTTGAGCTCCTAGAACAAACTGGCACCTAGCCCTGTCCACAGAAAGTCAGCGAACTCCAGATGCTGTTCTCCACCTGTGCCTCACATGTGCCAATGGTGGCTCAGTCTTGGCTTAGGACAGCCCAGGTGGGCAGTTAGTTATTTCTGATTTGTCATTAACTAGCATATGCCCATGTAGTGTGGGTGTGCACTATTTTGGGTGCAAGACAAAGCAAGATGGAGGTGTTTTAAAAATCACACTATTACAAAGAATTATAGAAAATAAGGTGCTCTACAATAGATCTATGGCTAAATAAATTTTGGTACAGGAATGGAGTAGAACACCAATAGGTCATGAAACAAGCAATTTCAATAAAACCTTGGGTACAGTGGGTAGAGTTAATAACAGTAACAACTTTGTAAAGGCCAAGAAGTTTTGAAAGATATAAGAACTCTATTGTAATGACCAATCACTACAGCAGAGAACACATCATAATCTCCACTTCTTGCCTCCTGAATGAGAGGTGATGGGATCAAGCTATAGATTAAAGTATATTTTGGGACACAGATAGTATAGGAATTTATTTATGTTGATTGTTTTCTTAACAACCTTTTTTATTTCAATTTTGGGTATGACCATGGCAATAAGGAAAATTAAAAGGATTTCCCTTCCCCCACTTAAAAAAGGAAATGGAAATTGATGGATTTTTGAAATACATTTAGTAGACGGGGCAGCTGTTTGACTCAGTGGATTGAGAGCCAGGCCCAGAGGTAGGAAGTCCTGGGTTCAAATCTGGCCTCCGACTCTTACTAGCTGTGTGACCCTGGGCAAATCACTTGACCCCCATTGCCTAGTCCTTACCACTCTTCTGCCTTAGAACAAATATACAGTATTGATTCTAAGAAGGAAGGTAAGGGTTTTTAAAAAATAATATAAAAAATAAAATAAAATACAGTTAGTAGAACAAGAAGTCCAAAAATAATGAGGATATCCTTGACATTGCTGTGCTGAATTTTTAAAGACTCAAAAAGAAAATACAGCCTCATGCAATATTCTTTTCTCCCATCCAATAAATCACATTTTTTCTTCTCATTTTTATTGGTACCCTTTTTTGTTGTCGAGTTGCATTCTTAAATGTCTCTCTTCCCTCCTCGGGTAACTTCCCCTATAGAATTTAATTTATGGCAGCCTATATTTCCTGTGAACTCTTTGATATCTGTATTAAATGCTTTAGACTTTCCTCATTCTAGATCTAGCACTCTATCCACTGATCCAACTATTTGTTAAGTGATTTCCATATTATAGGCACCATGAGAAGTGCTGGAAATACAAACATTAGCCAAAAGAGAGTCATGCCTTCAATGAGTTTATGTTCTATAAAAGAAGATAACACACAAAAGGGATCCAGAAAGCAAGGAGGTGAGGCAGAAATGGTTTTAAAGTACAGAAAGCAGGAATTGATTCAAGGAGAGAATGAATGAAGCACCAGGAGGAACTTACCTCAGAGAGAAAAGGGCAGGTCTTGTGGAAGGATATTCCAGCCTGAACGGGTTCTAAGAGTAGTATACTATTTCCCAGCAAAGAGACCCCAGAAAGAAGAAAGATACAATAGCAGAATGATATTGAAGTCCAGAAAGTCAAGATGGAGTAAGATGGAACAGTAGCTAAATGAACCAGAGGGGTCAAGGAAAAACCTTATTGGAATTGAGGTGATCAAAAATTATTTTTCAGTAGATGGTGTGAAGGGTTAAATTTGAATGGAGTAGGAGTTTGAACAAAAGCCAATGAACAGTTTATTACATGCAAAACACAAATTATTATTCGGAAATATGGATAGGAAATAGGAAGGAGGAAAGTGAGAGTAAAATATAATAGATTATAACTATACCCAACATCCCAGTCCTAACTAAATTTTTCTAGGAAATCCTATATCTGTCTGCCTCAGGGGGCAGTATCTTCTGCTAGGCCAAAGCCTTTGCCTCCTCTAACTACTCTCTATCTGATAATATAACTACTATCAATCTACCTTATCTACCTCAGTTAATCTATAATCAATAAGGCTATTAAGGCCTTAATTCAGTTCTCTGTCTCCAACCAGAGAGATTGCTAGTAGCACAACCTTTCCCTGGGAGACCCAGATACAAAAGCCCTTTCCAAAGGTCTGCAAATTACAAACCACAGGCAGCCACACCCTTCTAACTGTCACCAACTACCAGGCAGAACAGCAGGGGGGTCTCTAACTGCCAACCTGCACAGTAGGGGGTCTCTTACTGAAAAATATTATTTTTCCTTTTAAATATAAAAAGGAGAAATTAATAAAAACTCTCTTAACAATGGTAAAGGGCCATTGGCTCCCATTAATGATCTATTCAATTCAGCAAATGTTTATTTGGTATTTACTGTATTTAGAACTGTGCTAGTTACTGCAGGGAAATATACATGAAGCAGGCTTAGGTCCTTGACCTTTGCAAACTGATAATTAGTTGGAAAGATATACCATGTACTACAACAAATATAATAAAAAATGTGTTTACAGTGCAAGATCTATCTATATGTATATATATGTATATATAGACATAGCATATATATACATATATATATATAAACAATGAGATATAATGATAAAGAGTTAGTTTAGAGCCAGATTGCAGTGATCCTTGAATGTAAAGATAAGGAATTTGGACTTTATTGAGGAGAAAATTAAGAGCTATTAACAGTTTTTGAAGAAAGAAATGCTATGGTGATAGTTGATTTGACAAAGGATTAATTTGACATTATTTTGTGCAATGTGGATTGGAGGAGTGGAGACCAGGTGACAGGGGATAAGAGACTTCACAGCCCTGTAATGAGAAAGATAGTGGCACTGAGAGTAAAAATTAATGAAAAGGAGAAAGAAACATCGATAAGTAAAGAAAATAATTCAGTGTCTGCTCATACTTGAAGAAAATAGAGGTGGACAAAGACAGGAAGAAAATAAGTTGAGAAATGAATTTGAGAATCATTCATTTAAAGGAATTAGTCATACTCATAAAAAATATGTGACATTTTAAGGGCAGGAAATCTATAGCAAGAGAAGAGCAAAGAATAAGCCTCATGGTTAGAGATGAGGAAGGAGTAAATAAAGACAGCAGGGGGAGATAGTAATATTGTAGTTTCATGGAAGGCAATGAAGGCAAGAATTTCATAAAATGTGAATGATAGTGTTGAAGCTCCGGAGAAGTCAAGAAAATGCAAAGAAACTCAATAAATTCTGTTGGATTCATCATTTAGAAGTATTTGGTTTTAATAGAATATTTAATTTAATTTTAATTAATTAATTAAATTTACAATAACTAATTTAAAAGAAATAGAAGCCGTGGGACATTTTAAGAAGGAAGTAAATACTTTCTGTTTCTTTTCTATTCCTTTACCCTGCCAACAGCCTTCATAGGACTTTGGTGAACATTGAATCTACAGATTTAGCTTACTCCCAACACACATCTGCTTTGTTATTAATCAAAAATCTGCTCAAATATCCAGGGCAGTGTTCTTCCAGAAAGCAGAGGGAATCTGAGAGATGGTCGTATTTTCTGAACATGGATCTATCATATTCTTCAATTTACTTGTTTCAATTACTTAAATCAAACTTCCTTTAATTGGAAGCTTTTGCCCTTTGAAGCTGCCAGATGCATCTTGATTACTTTCACTTTCAGGCATTTGCTTGTCTTCCCCCTTCTGTTCCCTCAACCTAGGCAAGTGTATTCTCCCCTGTAAGTTAGGCATCAAGCTTCCACTTCCACTCTCCCATGAAACTTCCTTACAGACATCATCTCCTCGGTGCAAGGACCACTCATAATACACATAATCTAAACAACTTACTACTATAATTCATTTATTCATTCATCCAGTCATCCATCCATTCTTTTGATATATGTATTAGTCACTGGCAATTTGAACTGTGCTGTACTGCTGGGAATATAAAATTAAATAAGATATAGTCACTTTCCTCAAGGAACTTAGAATTTGGTAGTAAATATTTGTCATAAATGCAGAACAGTATACACATCAAATAACAATAATTTCATAAGAGGAGAATAATGTGCAGTGACATGTGATTGGGTTTATTCCAATTAAATAGTTCAACAAACATTTGTTTCATGCTTATTGTGTTCAAGGCATTATGCTGTGTCTGGAGATTACAAAGATGCAAATCAAATCAAATCACTACCCTTAAGGATCTTCCATTTTACTAAAGGATTATGGAATCACTAAGTATAATACTAAGTAATGAGCAATAGGAATAAAGGAGAAATCCATATAAGGTTCTCTAGGAAAGTGATAGTAATAGACCTGTGATTTCATTAGGAGAGAGAAAGATGAGAGAATTCCCTTTCCCAAAACAAATTTATACTTACAGTCTTAGATAGTTTTCTAGAGATTTGAGATTAAGTAAATTGAATGACAAAATGAGAGACAGGGGTAGAACCCGCTTCTTCCTGGCTCTGCAGCCCAATCTTTATTCACTAAACACATGGCTACTCTAGGGAAACTGAGGCAAAGGCAAGTATTGTCATCTCTCTGAGCCTGTTTCCTCACCTATGAAGTAAGGAAGTTGAATTGGATCACTTCTAAGATTCTTTTCAGCTCTAAATTCATGATTCTAAAGGTTCTATCAGCTCTGTTGTCTCTATTTCACACTGTGTGACTTAAACTAGTACACAGTAGAAATATAATAAATGCTCATTAAAGGAAAGAAGGAAGGAAGGAAAAAATGAAGGAAGGAAGGAAGGAAGGGGAGGGAGGGAGGGAGGGAGGAAGGAAGGAAGGAAGGAAGGAAGGAAGGAAGGAAGGAAGGAAGGAAGGAAGGAAGGAAGGAAGGAAGGAAGGAAGGAAGGAAGGAAGGAAGGAAGGAAGAAAGGAAGGAAGGAAGGAAGGAAGGAAGGAAGGAAGGAAGGAAGGAAGGAAGGAAGGAAGGAAGGAAGGAAGGAAGGAAGGAAGGAAGGAAGGAAGGAAGGAAGGAAGGAAGGAAGGAAGGACCTCCTGACCATGCTAGACAAGTTAGGTTTAGACTGGGTTATGATATGCTGGAATTAATTTGTGACAAAGGTCTTTCTGCACTCAGGTACAGAAAAGTGGTCTCCAACAACTGCACAGATGGGGTGAGGGAACAGTATACTGCCAAGCCCCAGCAGTGTCCTGGCAAGGCCCCCCGAGGCCTCCGCATCATCACCTCTGATGGGAAACTGACTGCAGAACAAGGACATAACGTCACCCTCGTGGTACAGCTGGAAGAGGTAGGACAAGAATCTCATCCTCATCTACCATTGGGGTCACTAGCATTGGGGGCTGTGGAAATGTCTTCCTTTTAAGTGGAATGGCCTTAGAATGGCGGGAGAGAGTTAGCTTGGCAAATGAGATAAAAAGTCTCAGTCTTGAAGTGCAATTCTCTCACAGGGACATTGATGTAGGACTGTCTTCTCTCATCCCCTTTCTTAAAAATGCCTCAAAGTCATTTTCACTCTTCTCTAGTCATCTAAGGATACTTCAGAAAGGACAATCCTGGGGAGCCTTGTTACTGTGTTCTTCATTATCACTTGTTCTTTGCTAGCAGAGGCTCTGTTTTGATTTCACAGCTCCTCATTAGCACCTCAGCAATGTGTTTTCCCCAAGAATTAAACATACACAATACACACACACATGCATTCACACACAGTCACGACCTAAAATATGGTTACATTTCATTCTTTTGTTGCACGTTTCTTTTTACAAATGTCAAATGGTTATCGCCTCTTGGCATAGGGGTTTGAGGTCCTGAGGGTATCTTTACAAAACTCCTTTGAGATTGGATAGCTCATTTTTAGCTGCTTCTATGATTCATCCCTCTTTGGAGGACTGAGAGAACTTCACGGAGACATTCTTCATATACTTTTACTTCAGCTTCGTGATCTATGCAGGAAACTCCAATTTATGTAACATAGTTGGGAAATGAGATATTTCAGTTGGCTGAAGTTAACTGAAAGTTAGCATTTGTACTACTTTCCACAGAAATAGAATACAGTAACATTTTTTTAGCATGAAGGTAATGCAGAATAAATTTCCTTCGGTGACTCAGAATAGTTCAGATGGGAAGGGAAGAGAATACATGACAGCACTCTCTTCAGCACTTTACAAATGTCTCGTTTGATCTTCACAACTCTGTGCAGCAGGTGTTATTATTATTGCCATTTTACAATTGAAGAAGCTGAGGCTTCCTGGGTGCAAGTGACTTGTCCACGATCATACAACTTGTAAGTGTCTGTAGCTAGGTTTGAACTCAAGGCTTCTTGACTCCAGGGTAAACACTCTATCCACTGTGCCACTCTTCTTAGTACCTTACATTGACTGAGATCAACTGTATAAATATCACTATTTTATATATGTTTGTTAAAAATCAAATTACCTGAGCCATTTAGGGTAAATCAACATGATATAATAGGAGAAACATAGTTAGATGGTGAGTTTATATCCTGACTCCAGCCTTATATCCTGAACCTCAAACCTTAGAAAGCAGAGGGAACATTGATCTGAATAGTGATCCCTGTGCACAATACCCCACAAATCCAGGCATTGCTTGTAGACCTCCAGTGAAATGGAACCTATTACTCACTGAGTTTTCCATTTCACTTGTTAGTAAGTGAATACAAATACTAATTTTTACTAATTATATTAGTAATTTGTAATACTAATCCTAATTGTTAGTAAGGTTTTTCTCTCAGATATGAGACCTAAATTTGTTTAATATTTAACTTCTTTGAATATCAGTTTTTTCATCTGTAAAATGGAATAAAGATATTTTAACTCCTTCTTCATGGAACTGTGTGAGGAAAGCACTTAAAATATGGATTGACTTGTTTGCCCATTGTCTTTCTTTCTACATATAACACTTTCCTATCCAAAGAGCAATTTGGGGCATATGGAGGTAAGGGGATGAGACTAATCCACACATCAGCTGAAGCTGACAGTAAAGGTGACTTTTTATGTTTTTATTTTTATTTTTTTAAATTTGGAAAATTTTATCTAATTAATTTAGAATATTTTTCCATGATTACAAAATTCATGTTCTTTCCCTTCTTTCCCCATAACCCCCTCTGTATTCAATGAGCAATTCCACTGGGTTTTGCATGTGTCATTGATCCAAACCTATTTCCATATTATTAATATTCATAGTAGAATGATCATTTAGAGCAGCGGTTCTCAACCTCTCAATTTGTAGGAATGAGAATACATAATGCATATCAAGTATTTACATTCTGAATCATAACTATAGCAAAATTACAGTTTTGAAGTAGCCACCAAAATAATTTTTTGGTTTGGGGTCACTGCAACATGAGGAATTGTATTGTGGGGTCACGGCATTAGAAAGGTTGAGAACCACTGATTTAGAGTCAATATCCCCAGGCATATCCCCATAGACCCATGTGATCAAGCAGTTGTTTTTCTTCTGTGTTTCTACTCTCATGGTTCTTTCTCTGGATGGGAATAGCGTTCTCATAAGTCCCTCCAAATTGTTCTGGATCATTGCATTGCTGCTAGTAGAGAAGTCTGTTACATTTGATAATACCACAGTATATCAGTCTCTGTGTATTATGTTCTCCTGGTTCTGCTCCTTTCACTCTGCATCATTTCCTGGAGGTCATTCCAGTTCACATGGATTTTTTCCAGTTTATTATTCATTTGAGCCCAATAGTATTCCATCACCAACATATACCACAGTTTGTTCAGCCATTCCCCTATTGAAGGGCATCCCCTCATTTTCCAATTTTTAAGGTGATTTTTCATACCCTCAAACATCCATAGTTTCAAGGGACCTCAGAGGCCATTTAGTAAATTTCCTTGATTATATCAATGTAGAAACGGGGTCCCAAATAAATTAAGTGACTTGCCGTAGATCCTAGAGGTAGCAAAAATTCAGAAGGGAAGGGCAATTTGAATTCACCTCTCCTTTCTTTAGAGCCATTCTTCTTTCCAAGGTATCATAATAATTCCTTAACTCTACAAATAAGGGAGGGACATGAATTTTCTCTGTTCTTTCTCAGCAAGAAGCTTAAATATTATAATTTTATAATAGTTTTTATTATTTTGATTTTTTCATTGCATTATTACAATTAGTATGTATATATATGTATCCCCATACATATATATATATATATCTTTTTTCAAATATATCTGTGCATCTGTCTTCATGTCTCATGTTTCTCCATATATGTATCTACACCCCCATGTTTTCCCACATAGATTATATATGATATGATACATTTTAATATGTGTCTCATGATTCTTCACATATTTTTCTACTTCTACTGGTGAATAGTTAACCAGTGATTCAAGTCAGCATTTGGTATACATCGAATGAGTGAATCATGTGATAATGAATAGAAGTGGTTCATAAGAACAGCTTGCTTTCTATTGGGATATTAAAGGAAGATTACATGGAAGAGGCATGACTTAAATCTGTATCTTGAAGGTTAGGGTGTGTTTTAACATCTAGGATTCAATCAATTCTTCTTTATTAAAACTAAAGAAGTTTCTGCTGCCTCCCCTTACATGTACATCCCTTTATTCTACTGGGATTAATACCTTCCTGTACAACAATGCCAAATAAGGAGTCATTAGGACCAAGCTGCAGGGAGGGCTTCTTAGCAATGTGATCATCCAAAACTAGCCCATAGTTGTGATTTTGCATCCACATATAGAATAGTTTGATAGTATCCTAAGGCAATTGAGGCAGATGAGGCTGGGATAGCCATTGGAAACCCGGCTTGGTGTGCAATGGAGGTTGTATCCAAGAAACAAAACAAGCACATCTCACACCATTCTTTCTATCTCCTATGTTCCCGAGTCCAATAGAATTGTTGCTAAAATAAAACTAAAGCACGGTTGGGACTCCTCAACATGCCATTGTAGTACCTTATGGTACACCCCAGCTGAGCACTAATGAATGGATTGTTATTGCTGGTAACAGGCAAAGAACAGGAGAACTAGCTTGGTTTCTATCTCTTGCAGACAGTGACATTTCCAGTTTGAAAATATGCTTCCTAATTATTTGTAGTTTTTCATTTATTCATTCACTGATCTATCCTTACTTATCATTCATTCATTTACTCTATCGGTCATTCTATTTATCTATCCATTCATGCATTTGCTTGTTTGCTGTCTATCTATACCTCAAGAACAAAGAATACATTTGATTCTAGGAGATAGGCGAGAAATTGGGAAACTTCATTTTCTGAGGCAGAACATTCTTTAACTCTGCCTGTACTCTAGGGGGTGTATTGAAGATGTTTGCTCTGGGAATGTACATCCAATAAGAGGCAATATCCTTCTTCATCTCAGGGCAGACACAAGATGGATACCCTCAATTCAGCCAACTAATGAGCGTCTAATGAGCCTGTGGACTTTTACAGGAACTTGAGTTTCTAGGAGAAATCCAATGGAAAGGCCTTAAGGCATGATGTGGATGGAGAGAGGACTAATCAGTCTTAAGGACTCAGCAGGGCAGATTCTGGAGACATTCATTTAAGAGGACTACTAGGCAGAAGTAGTGTCTGCATGTTGCAGAAGATAATTAAATCTGCTTTAAACAGCTGTAAGAATAAAGAGATGCAATTCAATGCATAATTTAAGACTTTTAAATTAAATCTGAGGCAAGGGACTAAAATTAAAACTTTGATCTGTATCTCATTGTTTTAACACTTCAATTTACATACAAAGACTGGCACTTAATAAGGAAAATTCATGATTATAACTTCTATGTGAGATTTAAATCCAAAATGCTGGGCTGCGGCCTCATTAGACGGATTTGAATGAACCGTAATTTCAAGTACACTGACATACTAACAGCAGCATAAAAGTAATCACAATGTAATAACACTTGGTGAAATTGCATGAGGCTGCTGTTGGTGCCAAGGGAGAAAGGAGGTGGCTCTTGGGTTGGTCCTGTCTGAGGTCTCCTTTTGTTTTCATTCCTCTAAGGAGTCCAAATGCTTTTCTCTAAAGAGTGGAACTTGGTGGATTTTTTTTATCTATATGCTAATAAGGGAGCAAGCCAATATCAATGCTTTCTGATCTTAGAGCAACCATGCCAAGTTGTCAGCTGCATTCTATCTCAAACAGAGGAGGGAGCTATACATAAGAGGGACTTTTCTATTAATTATTCATAACTTCAATCAGGTTTCTGTCCTTTTTAATTCAGTAGACAATGATTATTCTTTCCATCTTTTTTTTCCACAAGGGGTTAAAAAGGAAACCTCAACTATGGCTACTGAGCCTGAGAGACCTGGCCTTTGAGATTCATGAGGAATCTTCCAAGGTTCTGGGTCCTAGGTATAGTCAAGAGTAATCTGAGGGCTATTGTCCAAGAGCCCCAGAGCCATTGTCAGTCTATCACATGGAAAATGTATGCTTGGAAAGAGGCACAAGCTCCACCTTGGAGTTTTCATTAGAGTGTACAAGTCCCTTAGGCATTTGAATTTACACTTCACTACTCTCCCAAGTATGCAAGACCCTTTAACTTGGCACCTCTAGCCCCTTAGCTTTGTGGAGTGTAACTTCAGTGCACTGTGGGAGTTCTCAGCAACTTGAGGGCAGTCAACCGAAGTAGCCTGAAGCTGTGCTTTTCTAATAGTATGCAGGAAATTCTCAATAATAATAATAAAACCAGTAATAATTCTATTTAATTCAACAGATACTTTTTATGTGCCTGCTATGTTTGTCGGACTGGATAATGAGAATAATCTCGTTTTCATTTAGCCTTTATCTTTATCCAAACAGTTTTTTGGTTGAAAAATATCTTATTTTTCTAATTACATGAATAACAGTTTTCCACATAACATTTTCCAAAATTATAACATCTAAATTGTCTCCCTCCCTCTCTCAGAGATGGTAAGTAATTTGATCTGGATTATACAAATATTATCATGCAAAACATACTTCCATATTGGTCATTGTTGTTAAAGGATACTCATACAAAACCAAATTACCAAAATAAAACTGGGAATAACCTAATGTGGAAGATAGTATGCTTTGATCTGTATCTGCAGTTGACTTCAACAATTCTTCCTTTGGAAGTGGAGAGCATTCTTTGCTGTAAGTTCTTCAGAATTGCTCTGGATCACTGTATTGCTAAGAGTAGCTAAGTATTTCACAGCTGATCATTCCACAATATTGTTGTTATTCTGTAGAGTAATCTCTTATTTCAGCTTATTTCATTATGCATCAGTTAATGTAGGTCTCTCCACTGTTTTCTGAAATTATCCTGCTTATCATTTCTTATAACAGAAAGTATTTCATTACTAAAATATACTGCAAATCTTTCAGAAATTCACCAATTTATAGACATCCCCTCATTTTCTTTTTTTTTCTACCACAAAAAGAGCTGTTATAAATATTTTTTTAAAAGTAGATCCTTTTCTCTCTCTTTTTTTATGATCTCTTTCATATACAGACCCAGTAGTGGTATAACTGGATCAAAGGATTTGAACACTTTTATAGTCCTTTGGGCATAGTTCTGAATTGCCCTCCAGAATGGCTGGATCAGTTGTAAACTGATCCACTAAAAATGCATTAGTATCCCAATTTTGCCACATCTTCTACTACATTTATCATTTTCCTTTACTATCATATTGGCTAATCTGATGGGTATAAGGTGGCACCTCAGAGTTATTTTAATTTGTATTCCTCTGATCAAGAGTAATTTATAACTTTTTTCATATGATTATTGATGGCTTTGATGTTTTCATCTGAAAATTGCTTGTTCATATCCTTTAATCATTTGTCAATCTGGAAATGACTTATATTCTTATAAATTTTACTTACATCTTTACATATTTGAGAAAATTAGACCTTTATCAGAGAAATTTGTTGGGTTCACACCTACTAGGTGCCTTTTGGACTGTTGATCTGCGGTTTGGGACCTTGGTTTGAACTTGGGCAAAGCTTAGATCCTCCTGCTGGCCTTTGTTTCTCTGTCTCCAGAGCCCAAAATAATTCTTCCATAGTACATTTCACTCCAAAGGACAATTTTTAAAGGTTGCCATGCTTGTATTTAACAAGTAGAAGAACTATATATCAGCTTTCCTTTTCTCAGGAATCAACCATTAACATGTAAGAAGAAGTCGTTCTTCCCAGAAAAATTTGGCATGTTCTAGAATGAGTGAAGTAGAAAGGAACCAATAATGCCATACAATTAGAGGGCTAAACTATTATTTTCATGACCGTTGCAAACATTTTTGGATCATTTCAAGATGTGTGTAATAGTAAGAGAACTGATCAAGACTGACATGTTTGAAAACAGTCTATAATTTGTCATCTGTCAGAGGGTAAGTATAATATCTAGTGCAAAGTTCCATTTAGTGGTACCATAAGAATCTTGACTTTCTGAAGTTATTGGCTTTTTCAGATTTGACTTCAATTGCAAAATGCAATGACAAAATTCCTCTACCACTGTCTTCTTTCACTGGCTACGTGTGACCCACTATTGACACACGTGGCTTTTAGCTATTTGCAGCCCTACTTGAGAACCTGTATTTTTGGATGGAGATAATACTTGAGAGAACTATCTAATGCAGGATGAGAGAGGGAGGAGTAAGTTTTACAGTCCTGCTGCAAGCAATATGTAGTCATCTGGGTCCCCTGGGAAACTTGCCAAGATCACAGCAGTCAGCTTTGGAACAGAAAATAAACCCAGCAAGGCCATGGTGGATGATTTAAGACTAAATATCGGATCATCTGGGTATCTGTAAGCTGTTCCAGCTGACAAAGTGAGGAACTTTTGTTAATTTTCTACAATGGGAGTCCCTCGGGGAAGGATTGCTGGAGAGGAAAGAAAACTCTTTTGAATAGAAAACCAAGTTAGGGCCATAACATTTGACATTGATAGACCCCTGCAGTTTGGATCAATTCACTATCTCTTGAAATAGTATCTAATAAGGTCATCTGGACATACACACTTTCTTGGGAGGAGGGGATTATTTCATCTCTTAGCCAAGAATTTGTGCTCCTGGGAATGCTTGTGTTGTTTTGACATAGGCCTAGCAACCATGGCTATGGCATTAAACACTGGCATTAAACATGGATATGGCATGAAACACTGGCTATTATACTCTTTGATGTTAAGTAGAATTCAGTATGAAGAGGTTTCTACATTATCCCTTGTCAAACAGTACTCCTGAAGGTTCAAGAAGAGACCATCCCATAAGATGAACCATTAGAAGATAATGCAAGATTTGAGGATATTTGCCCCCAGAATGGGGTGTGTGATGCTTCCTTCATTATGGACCCAATGGATTCTTTGTGTAAATGGTGAATATAGTACCACATTTTTGATTTTTAAAAGTCTAACCAAGTTACTATCCTTTAAAAAAAAGTCATTAAGTTTTCGTTTTTCAAGCAATACATGTATTTTCATTGTTTTGGAAGCTCTGGCTATAAACATATCCTGGACATGTGACTTTAGAGAGTTTCCTGTGCCACTGAGATATTTGATTGCCCATAATATATGTCAAAGGTGATATTTCAGGTCTTTCTGACTCCGAGGCTAACCCTCTTTCAACTAGGTCATTCTGCATCCTTGAATACCCTCATTGTACCCTATTCAAAGAGTGTGAAGAGGCTCCATGATGTCTTAACAAATCTATTTGTGAGGGGAGTTATATACGGTTTTAGTTACTAAAAAAAAGTTTAACTGTTTTATGTGCTCTGGATTTTCTATACTATGGGCATATCACTACCATAATTGCTCCTGTTGAGTCACCTCATATACATTTTATAGCAAAATAATAAGAATCAACATCTTTTTTTCTCAAGGAGAAATATCCCTTAGTGATATTAGTGACCAATAGGGCCTGAGATGTGTATGGAGGATGGTGAACGTGGTGTGACCACTTGACCTGAAATTTACTTCACTAGATTTCACCTGTATAAAAATCTTGGGAGTTGATCACACAATTTGACTTTATCTTTGATCCCATACTCTAATAGGCATACTCTCGATCTTGTTTCCAGTCTATAAAATTAACAGAGAAATGTAAATTAAGAATACTGTGAAACTTGGAGACCCACCCTGCTTAGAAATAGTTTGTCACCTTTGTTGTTGTTGTTGAGATGATGCCCTTATCATGAGATCATGAGATAATATTGAAGTCTAGATATGTTCTTCTTAACATATAAACACAAACATGCAATGCATATGTATATTAATTCCATAAATCTTGAGTTTTGTCCTTTCCTTAAGTATGCAAGAAAATATCTTCTTAAAGATAATACCATTAATACAAGGCAAGTTTTAAAATTGTGAGTATTAAATTCAGAATAAAAATATCTAGGTATAAGAAAGTGTCTTGAAACAATCTATTCTGGTAGATTGGGGACTGATATATGGCCATAGTTCCTAATATTTGGCTAATATTTACTATTGGGTGTAACAGGATAGGGATGGGGAATATGTCATTGTATTCTGCCCATGGATTAAACCAAGAAGAAGGTTATATTATATTCTCTGTACCTTCAGACATGTCCTTATTTCTTTCTTTCTTATTCTTGGCATATCAATGTTGAGTTTCATAGAATCTGTCTTCCCATTTTTCCTTAACTCTTGTTACTGGAGTTGATAGATCCACAAATCTTTTATCCCTGAGGTTAATCTTGGTTTCATTGCTGGCTCCTGATTTATTTGGGTTTTTTCTTTTTTTTTTGTATTTGAAAAGTCAGTGATGTTCTATAGGGTTAATGGTTTGGCTTTCCTGCTCTTTTCTCTGATGTCACTGAATCCTTCTCCAGAGTGAGAATTCCCATTTCTGTGATACTAGAATATATGAAACGAGGCCATTTTGATAGAAATTGAAGGACAAAAGAAACAAACCTGGCTTCTCTCCCTTTTTCTTCTTTCAATTTCTGAGAAAGGAGATATTTCTTACTTCTTCTGACTCCCTTAAAAACCAGTGTTGGAAACAAAGATATAAAATTTGAGTTCATGGCTGTTTGCAAATCAGTATTTGGAAACAAATCATAGTCTAATAACTTAGTCAATTTCACAAATTAAATGCAAGCAAGCCTTGGTTATTCAAGGACAGCTTAATCTATTCAAAAATTGTTCTCATCTTTTAGTTGACCTTTCTTCTTTCTTTATGCTTACCATAACAAGTATCATTGTTTGCTAGTTCCATTGTCATTCATTCAACAAATACCCAAGGCTTATTGTACTGAGAGTACAATCCTAAGACCTGAGAGAGTCATATAGGCTAGCAGAGATGGTACTTATCCTTGAAATCCACAAATTAAAAAAAAATAACTCAAGCTCATTTATCCTTGAGTTATTAGAAAGATCTGATGGAGGGCAGGGTTAAACTTAGTAGATGAAATGAAGATCGCTGATTAATTTTAGTTATCTGTGTATACTTATTTTCATCATGAGAGATCATTGAGAGTTGTCATAGTTATCTATTGCTATAGCATATATATTGCTCTAGTACCATGTAGAGAGCACAATACTAACATTTTAATGCTGATTCTACTATATTATCTCCAACTCACTATGATTTTAGAGGAATAGTTCTTTCTCACTCTAGTTTTCAAGTTTATAATTTATTAAATAAATATTAAAAAGATATTTCATACCTTACTGATATAATGTAACCAGAAACCAAAGTGATAAATATATATATATATATATACATATATATATATATAACACATATATCACTTATTTTTTCCACACATATGAAAGGGACCTGCCAAATGATAGAAACACATATTATCATTAATATCATGTAATTATCATTGTAGGAACTTTATTAATCACAAATTAATCAGAAAACCTATACGATATAGTGAAAAGAACATTGGAACAATCAGACTTCTGGGTTTGAGTTCTAGCTCATATACTTACCAGTTATATGGTCTTGTGTATGTCCCTTTAATTTCTCTGGGACCTGTGACAGATTCTTTATCTGTAAAATGAAGGGGATGGACAAGATAACATCTAAAATCATTTTTACCTTTAACTTCATATGATTCCAGAAAAATATTTAAGCTAATACATGATATTCTCTTTCAAGGAACTTACTTTCTATACTTTTCTTTACCTCTCCTTCAGAGATGTTTTCTAAAAAATTTGCTTGCTTTCCCTCCCATCCCTTCTAATTATTATAATCATAGTGCTCAGCAGCCTTAATCTTTAGAGTAAAACATTATGATATACTCTACATCTATAGGAACACCATCATCACATGTACAATTTCTCAGTGTGGTGAAGAACAAAAAATCCATTAGTTTGAGAATAAAGAACCCAGGGCTAGCCTCTGTTCCTCCCCTAAGTAGCTTTGTCATCTTGAGTAATTTAACATTTCTGAGCCTTATTTTCTTCATCTATAAAATGAAGTAGAGTAGATATGCTAATATTTTGAATCAAATAAGATATGTATGTAAAGTGTTTTGCAAACCATTAAGTATTGTATAAATTGAGTGATTATTATAACCATAAAAGGGATGAATTCCACAAAATCTGAATTTATAAAAGAAAATAATAATTAGGGAATTAATTCCACTTTCTAAAGAGATTCTTAAGTTTTTAGAAAACATTCATATCAGGATTTTTTAAGCTATGAATTATTTTTGTATATTTCAAAAGATAATTTAATTTACACAGATTTAATGTACATGTAACTTTTGTTGACAGTTATTTTAAATATCCATTTATAATTAGAGGTAAGTCATCCTCCCATGAATCAGTCTTTAGCACTACAGGGTGATATTTGAATTGATTCAAAATGTCATATCAATATTTGCCTCTGATATTTTGATGGCACTGTTGATGTGGGCCATCCCTACACCAGTGCTTATCAAAACCCATTCATGCTTTTTCATCTTTTTTAAAATTTTTATCATAGATACACCCAAGGCACTGAAGATCTTTCCTTTAGTTCTTTTTTAATATTTTGATGGGTCTAATGAAGTATTCTATTTCCTACATCTCACCTTAGATATATGCCAATCCTCCTTACTTTCTTTTTAATGCAAGTCCTTGATTTTACTCATGCCATACCCCACATGAAGGTCATCACTGATCACAGGCTGCATACAGCTTACCGATAATGGATATCACATGATTTCCAATTACCCATTAGGCTACTAAATTTGAATTCTTCCAAGACTCTGTTATTTCATAATTAACTGCCATAGCATTACTGGAATTTCAGTGTTAAAGAAAATCTTTTATTATAGTAAGCAATTTGGAGTTAGTAAAAGTGCTGTATGGTTTATGTTTATATATATATATATATATATATATATATATACACACACACAACTTAATGTGAGACTTACCTTCGTGAGTTTAAATTCAGCCTCTGTGTGACCTTGGGCAGGTCATTTAAACTTGTTGGCCTCAGTCTCCTCATCTATAAAATGATCTGAAGAAGGAAAAGGCAAATCACTCTAGCATCTTAAAAAATGTGGTCACAGATAATTGGTTATAGTTAAAATGGCAAATATATGCAACATGGACATAATATATTCATACATATGTATGTATTTATACATGCCTAAACTACACACATACACTTCTTTGTGTGTGTGACTATGTATTGGGCTGCAAGTGGCAACTCATCTACTCTCTTTGATATTGTGGCATGTCTATAACCTCCACAGGAGGATTAATTATTCACACAAGAAAAATAAAGTAGATACAGAATGCTTCTTGCCCAAACTCTGGTATGCAACTAGATGGACAACAGAGAATGCTCATCCATCAGTACATATAACTTGGATAGACCTTGCACAATGATAATGAATTGGATCAAGTAGTAAATAGGAAAAAAGAGGAATTGGGATTGGTTGTCTTTGGGAAATTGTACAGTTCTTTAAATAACATAAAATTTTTCCTAAAACAAAGAATCATCTTTTTAACCCTGGTAATCTTCCAGTGATTCTATATATCTGTCACAGAATATAGCATTCTCTAAAGACCTAAAGGTAAAAGCCATCCCGAGGGCACTAGAAAGGTGCATGATGGATGTGAATAAGCTACCGTATATCACCACTGAAGAAATATTCAGAAGCAGTGTAAAGAAGGACACCAGAAAGAAGAATGTCTGGAAAATAAAGTGGATGGATCTTTTTTTATTTCTCTTTTAGAATATACACAAACTACCCATCAAGAGAAAGTTAATAATTAACCCTGAGATTGCATGGTACTTAACAGTCAGTTTGGTATTTACTTTTTTCAGGAGAAATCTGTGCACAAGGGAGACAAGAAGATGAATAGGGTATAAAATGGGAGGGTAACCCTCACCACAATAGAAAAGGCATTTGCTTCCATCTTCAATTGTTTTGAGGGAGATGCGGGTATATTAATTAGGAGAGGTGTTAAAGTAAACTAGTTCTCCAGATATAGAAGACTTTTCCAGTCTTTGGTGCTCAATCAAATTCCTTGGAGTACTCTCAGGACAGAATCAAGGCATCAACAGTAATGTAGCCTACAAAGATGAGAAAAAGTGATAGATCTTTCATTATGCCAGAGGTTCCCCTGCCGTAGAACAGTCTCTGGCTTGAGTAAATTGATGTTGACTATAGTATGACAAAAATTATTTCATTGAGTGAGTCAGCATCCCACCAGTAGATGAAAATATCTTTGAATTAAGCCATTCCTCTCTGATCCTGTTGGTATTGAAATACTGAATTCTAGAAAAATTCTGAAAACCTAAAAAGTTGTTCTAGAACCCAAATCATATAAACACACACACACACACACACACACACACACACACACAATCAGTACCAGGTCTGGAGGGCAATCTTCCAGTTAAGCCCTTATTTGGATCCAGATTATGCCATAAACTCCATAGAAGACTAGATTGCTCTATGCCAATTGGATCATTAGATTCATTATCAAAAATAGAGATTACCAATCTCTGATGATAATGACATTCAACATTCTATTTTGAGTGTAGGCGAATAGAGGGAAAATGGGTCATTTTACCAGCACTTTACTTGTGGTTTGTTTGTTTTTTTTTTATCACACTGCATGGCTAAAATTCCATGAAAAAGTATCAAGGGTAGGCTGGTTCTGATTTTCTTTGAACTGTATTAAATCTCACATTTTGGGCAACTGATTCCAGCAATGGAGCTAGAGCGTATCACATAGTGAGTTGTAAATAGAAGAAAAACTATAGTTTTCTAAAACTAATATGTTCTCATATTGAACTAGGGAGGACCTGATAAGTCTTCTCATTTAGTCCATTCAGTTACTAAGTGAAGAAATTGAGGCCACGTGAGGCAAGATAACTTATAATCATATAATTAAGTTAATTATCCTCCCACTACATGCCAATTGCCTGGTACTCATAGTGATGGGTAAATGTTGACAGATCTTGGCCAAGGCTAATTCACCTATAATCGTGTATAACTTCTCTGTGAGGATATTTTATGATAAAACCTGACTCAGATTTAGAAAAAAAAAACCAGCATATTCTCTTATGGTTCATTTTTCCTGTCTAACCAGGGCCAAAAGTTTCTCAGAGTCCTTAGAGATGAAATATCCCTATCTTGTCCACTGGAGAACTATTATTTGTGAGGTAATAGATGACAGAAAGGATTGTCCATTCTGCTAGACAGGATACCATGAAGGCCATGTTTATCCTTTTTAATTGGATCCAAAATGTGAAGTCTTCAACCGACTAGAAAAAGTCTGTGAGATTCTAGGTGGTATCTGAGTCTCCCTGCATTGACTCAGTCAAGAATTTTCTGGGTCCCAAATGTTCCCCAATATATGAGCCAACTGCTGTTATAAAGTATGTGGTCTCAAGAGCCCTTTGTTAAGAGAATTCTTCTGCTGCTATGAAAAACTGTATCTTTATGGAGTTGGGTCAATAAAATTGCATGACTGCCTGAAACAGCGCTGGCAATGGCAACAACCAGGGAAATCTCCATGTCATTGAGAGCAGAGGTTGGGAATGAAAAAATCTTTGCCTGGGATGAAGTAGTTGAAACCCAGTGAGAGGAAAATAAATGTAATCCAAAAGTCAAGCAAAGGGCAAATATGAGGGATGACACAGCCCATAGATTTAAGGGGTTAAAATGAATGGGTGAGTTGGTTGCCAATCAGAGAGTTCAAATGCTGAGGGAATGTGCCAATGATTAGAAAGCCAAATGCAGGAATTGGAGGGAGTAAATGCTTTTGTCCAAATCCAAGCTGCTTCCTGGAAGCTTAAGAGTTTTTATTCCAGTGGCTTGTGTGTCTTCATCCCTTTTGTGCCAGTGCCTAGTGCTGATTCAGGCCTGAATTTGTCCAGATGCTCTTCCCAACTTCATCTTCTTAAGTGCAACTGTCACTTCTTCTCATCATACATCAGGTGCTGAGCTGTTATTGTCCAAATGTGGTGGTTTCAATAATATCGTCCGTGAAAATAGATCACTCTTCAAACACTAGCAGATCCATTTCAATTCATATCTGTTCCCCTCCTTCTACTTTAATCAACATCTACATCTTCTCAAGATAACCTTGTTTTTTTGTATACCATGCCAAGCTTTTTCCTAGCCTACTTTTTATCTTTTGGCTGGATTTTGCTGATTTGTGATTCAGTACTGACCTATAGTCTTTATTCATCCTCCTCCACACTTTTTGACAAATGATCTTGTTCTCTAAACTTGTGTTATCCTTGGCTGTCATGTCTTTCTGCTTGTCAAATAACTTGAGTGTTGACCAGCCAAATTAGTTTCTGGTCTCTTTCTGACTCATTCTGAAGAGGACCATTTTCCTAAGAAATGATAATAATCAATCTTTTTTTTTCTTTTCTCCATTTTTCAATAGTCAACAAGTAGCTTAACAGCTCAGTTTGAAGCCACTATAACTGCAGAATGAATTCACTATGCTTTTATTCATTTTTGATGTTTACTTTGAAGTTTGCTCCAACTAGTCAGCCATCTGTCTACATGTAGACAACTAATTCTGAAATAACTGCTATGTTAGTAACGAGGCTTGTCCAGTATATTAAGATTTAGTCCATTTCTTTTTTTTTATTAATGATATTGTTACATCCAGTCTGCAAAAACACTTTCCAGCTCATTTCTCGAAGAAAATATTCATTGTGTACATGCATTGGATTACTAAGTGTTTTTAAAGTTTCTGGTCTCTTTCATATTGTAAACCTTAAAATTTCTTAGACTTATGAATGTTGGAAATTTCCCAATATCCCAACATTCATTAGTCTAAGAAATTTTAAGGCTTACAATTTGTAGATCTCAAACCATTTTAAAGATTTGTTTTCATCAAGTTATTCTGTTATCAAATTTAAACTGAAGTAACCAAATATAAAAATATGTACTGGCTTAGTTTAAGGACAACATAGTCAACATAGTCAAAGGATTCCTTGATCTGAAGAGGACTTCAGTTGGAATAGCTGTTTTGCCTACGTGTGAACTTATGCAAATCAAATAAAAAAGCATTTATTAAGTACCCATTATGTGCCAGTCACTGTATTAAGAATTCAAAGAAGGACAAAAGGCCAGTCCCTACTCTCCAGGAGCTAACAGTGTGATGATGGAGACAGTATGTAAATAATTGTGGCAAATTGGGTGTATATAGGATAAATGAGAGATAGTCAACAGAGGATAGATACTAGCATTAAAGGGTTACATGAAAGGCTTCTTGTGGAAGGTAGGATTTTAGCTGAGACTTAAAGAAATACAGGGAAGCTAGGAGATGGAGATGAGGAAGATGAAAATTTCAGGAACAGAAAAAAGCCAGTGAAAATGCCCAGAATAGGGAGTTGGAGTCCATTGTATAAGCAAGAGCAAGGAGGCTAGCATCTCAGGAGTAAAAAGAAGTCACTGTCCTTTTTTGGCCCTCAGTTTAACCGTCTTCTCACAGATGGCTTTTAATTTTCCTTTAATCTCTGAAATTGTATTCCTAGGATCTTTAGGCCTTGATAAGCCATTTTTTAGTGGAATTACCTATAGGCCAGGCAAAACAACCTAACTAGAAGCATTAAAGATCCTCAGGAAGACACAGATAAGATCCTGTTCCATGAACATCAAACCCACATAACAATCACAAAAATCCTAGGTTTTGATGGAGATAGGCCAGGACCAGGAACCAAGATCCCTGGGAAGAATAGAACTTCTGAGACCACATGTCCTCTTTTCTAACTATAACCAATGAGGAAACAAATTCCTGTGGAGAAAGGGCCCATCTCCCTTCTCACCACCACCAATTACTAATTGCTACCATTAAGCACATAAACCTAAGAGCTCTAGGAGTAACATTTTCCCTTCCTCTGCCTCTAGAAAATCAATCTTATTCACAGTATAGCCCCTTCAGCCATCATCTTAAAAAGCAACCTCTAAGAGAAATTACATGACAGATGCTTCATTAGATATTGGAATCACTGTCTCTTCAACTGCTGAAAATCTGTAAAAGTTCTTGCCACAAAAGTTCTTGACAATATCTTAATATCAGAGACATAATATTGTTTGTTGAAATGAAATAAAAGAACATGCATTATCATCTTTTTTGCCACTTGCCTTTAGGATCATGGAAATTTCCATTTGACTTTTGTCTCTCAAAATAGAACTAGTTCCTTGAGACCAAACACTTTCTTTCATTGCTGTTTGTATCCCTGCATTTGCTTCCCACTGGGCATTGCATTGAAAAGAGCTGAATTGATGACTTTTCATTCATTCCTTCTCTTCTGTAATGGTACATATGCTTCATAATATGAATGATGATCATTTTCCATGTTTTCATGAGTACTGTAAGGCAAGATGACTAGCTTTACTAGAAAAGAACGTTTTCTTTTTTTACTTTTTAAAAAAGTATTTATTTTATTACATTAAAATATTTTCTTTTATCTTTGGAAAAACCAACTCAATCTCTGAGAACTCACAAGCTATTTTTCCCATTCATCTGCAACTTTCTTTGTCCTACTGTCCTCCATTGACTTTATTGACAAACTCTGAGTGTGGTTCAGATTCCCCAGTATTGACTCATTAAGATTTGAAGCAAAAACTCACAGTAGATTTTATTTTTTTGGGACCAAACTTGTTCATTTCATTGATATAGGGATCTCTTTTTTATATTTTACAAGTTGGAATGTTATAAAAGCTTAGGAAATGTTCAGTAAAGTGATGTGGAATTTTGGAAGTTAAGGATCACTTTTAGCTGGGTGAATTCATAAGGACTTAATGAAGAAGGTGATGCTTAATCTGAGTTATGCAAATTAGTACTATTTTTTTCATTTTTGAAAAAATAATTTTGATGTCAAGTATCAGAGAGAGAATGTGAGACAGAAACATTTGTATATACAAAGTACAACAGAAAATAGAATTATATTTGGAACAGTTAATATTTTGGATGGTGTATTTTTAAAAATGCATGTAATAAACCCATCATGTTACTTTCAAAGTTGCCCTGCTTATCTGTGATTCTTTCTGAAATTCTTTCGATTCCCTTCTGTACATAAAAAAATTAAATTTTGGTGGGTGTTTACATTGCTTAAACTTCTCTCAATATCCTTTCTTTTCCCCTCTTCCCCTTCCAAACAGCTGGTCCATATAATAAAAAATGTATTACTGGGAACAAAAGAAGAGGAAATATCATTAAAGATAATTAATATATTGAAATAGCCTGAAATGTTATGCAAATCTATATTGCAAATGCATAAAAAGTGCATTTTAGAAGAAACTTACATTTATTCTTCACTACTAACTTCTGCAAAAGGATGGATATCTGTTTTATTATATATTCTTTGGAATCATTTTTATTCTCTGTAACCTACAACATTATATTTTGAATCTTATTCTTTCCAGTTATGCTGTTGTCATTCTGTATATGGTTTTCTGGTCTCTAATTCATTAAATCTGGATCATTTCCTGTTAGTAGAAGCAGCTAGGTAGGACAAAGGATAGAACTTGGAGTCGGGAAACTCTGAGTTCAAATCTATCCCCAGACATTTACTAGTTTTGTCACACTGGGCACGTCACATAATCACAGTTTCCTCAACTCTCAAATGGGGACAGTAATGCTACCGGCTTAAAAGAATGGCTATGAGAATCAAATGAGATATTTGTAAAGTGCTTAGCATAGTATCTGGCACATAGTAGGTAATAAAATGCTCCACAATTTGTTTAGCCATTCTGCAATCAATAGATATCTTTTTTTCAGTTCTTTACCATCATTGAGAAGTACTACTATTAATATTTTAGTGTATTAACAGGAGACCTTTTTTCCTATCAATAATTATTTTGCCTTACATGATTAGTAGTGAAATCTCTGGATCAAAGCGGGGCATTCAGATTATTTTATTTGTATAATTCCAATCTGCTTTTAAGTATGACAGCTCCACCAATAATTCACTAAAGTTTCTATACAAAAAAACTCATTTTTACCAATTTGTTGATTGTAAATGAGGTTAAATCTAAGGGGGTATTTTGATTTATATTCATCTTATTTTTAGTTATTTGGAGCATTCCTTCATATGGTTGTTAATAATTGAAATTCTACTTTAAATAAATTTATCTTTTGGCCATTTATCTCTTGGGAATGGTCCTCTTCATATTAAAAACAGACTTCAATGATCTTCTATTAATCTTTTTTCTTCATTTTTAACAATACTCTCACTAAATCTCCCTACAAATCTTCCCACAAAAATTAAAAAGCATAATGACACTCTATAATAAAAATCCTTATAACCAATAATCATAGTCAAACCAAAAGGAAAATATATACATTTGCCATTTTCAAGAACCTATATCTTCTTCAGTACCTTAGTTCTGTCACCCCACTATTAGAAGGTGGGTAGAATATTTCATCATTTGACTTCTAGCATCATACCTTTTTCATTGTGTCGATCAGAATTCTTAAATCTTTCCAAAATCTTTTTTCTTTATAATGCTGTTTTACTATGTAAATTGCTTTCTTGTTTTTGCTCACTTTATGTGTCATAAGTTCATATAAGCCTTTTGGAATTTCTTTGAAATAGCCTAGTTGGCCCTTGAATTTCTGAATCTAGGTTTATAGGCCAAAGATAGTGGGTGATCATGAACTTATTGGATGATTCAGGTTCAAGGCTTTGTAAAATCTGAACATTGTCACCAGTTGTGTCCAGATAGAAGTTCTAATTTTTATAGAAGACTGCTTTCATTTGGATTGGGAATCATATCCACAATCTAAGGGATGTGGAAAATGATTAAAACTAAATAGTAATTCAGAATAATAAATAAATAATGGGCACAAATATCCTGGGAGATGGCTCCATTTCTAAATTGCTCACCATTAATCTGGAGAATAGCCTCAAGATACCTTTTCAATTAAGAGAATAGAGAACATTTCATCAAAGGACTTATAGATGTCTCTCTTGGGTTCTACATATGAATGCTGGTCTAGTTTCTAGAAGGAGTTTGGGAATAAGATTTCTAGAGTAAAGATAAGCTACTGATTTTGAGGATCCTAATATTAGAAAAAGGGACACTAAGTTATCATTATAATCTTAAGTAAATGTGTGTCCTTCCATATATTTTTTCTCCTGGAGCAATGCCAATTTATTTTTGTCCATAAAGAAGCATGGCACTTGAAGCTACAAAAATCCTAAAATAGCAAATATATAACATATGTTTGTTATTTTTGGATTTATATAATATATACATTTTTATAATGTTTTATATATATATAACATTATGAAAAGTTTCACAATAGCCACAGAACAAGTATTATGGGACTTGTGGAAGCCCTAGTTTAGCTGGCTCTGCCCCAGGATGAGATTAAAAACCGTTTGTCTAGACAATGAAGAACTAAATCTCCTGCTCTCATATCCAAACCTGAAGTATATTTGGCCATCTATATAAAATTATTTCTATTATACTGTTAAAAGAGGAGAGGGTCTAAATCTTTGTTCTCCAGTACTTAGTGTGGCATAACATACGTAGTAAGTGTAAAATCTGTGTTGTTTGAAAGAACGAATGAAAAAAAACAGAATAAAAGGGCAAGCTAAGGCATAAAAAGAAGCAAAGGCATGAAGAGGCTTTCAGGTTTAGAATTGTAATAAATCATAACAAAAAGTCTGTGTAATATTGAGCAAGTTATTTAAACTCTTTGGACCTCAGTTTCCTCATCTGTAATATGAAGAGAGATTAGATAACCTCTAAATTTCTTTCTAGCTCTAATCTATGATTTTATGATCTATGACTGCATAATCAATGACCCTACACTCTATAATAGAATAAGCATTTATTTATTTGTTCATTTATTTATTAGACCATTACCTTCTGCCTTAGAATTTATATGGACTGTTGGTTCTAAGGCACAAGAGTGGTAAGGGTAAGGCTATTAGGATTAAGTGACTTGCCTAGGGTCAGGGAACTAGAAAGTGTCTAAGACCTGTAAGGGGTAAATTTAGGGGTTTTTCACTGAAGTATAAATTTAGTTGGTCTCCAGGGATTAATTCAATTCCCAATAAAAATACTCAAGTCAGTTTGGGAATTTTATGGTGATTTAATTAATATAGAGGAAAGGAATTAAGAAGAAGAGAGAGGGAAAAGGGTATAAGATTTCTCTGGCCTAGCCTAAGCCAAGGGAAGTTGAGAGCTTCCAACCATAAAGCCTCCTCTGAGATGAGGGGCCTCCTAGGAATATGGCATCTTTAGGAAAGGTAAAGGAAAAAATGGAATCAGCCTAAACTCTGAGCGAGCTCAGGGAAGACGCCTCACCTGAACTACGCTACTAAGCTTCTCCCAGAATTGTATCAAGGTCGCTCACCACCAAACCCGGACAATAGCTGCAGCCACACCAAGATGCCAAGATGCCCAGCATGCTGCCACTGGCCACCTCTCCACCAAAAAAGAGCCAGAGCCACCTCTCCACAAAAAGAGACCGGAGAGAGGAAGTGATGCAAAATATATAGACCGTTGTTTACATCACTTCCTGCATCTCACATGTACCAATGGTAGCTTAAGCTTGACTTAAGACAGCCCAGGGCATCTGTCAGTTGTTTCTGATTTGTCATTTGCTAGCACATGTCTGCCATAGGCCATCCTTCTCAACATTTAAATAAGGGTTTCCTGTTTTGTTAGACTAAGCAGGGTGGAGTAAAACTAAAATTCACAGACCACATTAGAACCCAGGATCTCCCTTCTCTAGGCTTGACTCTATCCACTGAGCCACCTTGCTGCCCCAGAATAAGCATTTATTAAGTGCCAATGCTCAGGTTCAGAATTTTATAAATCTGTTTAATTGGATTTGGAATTCTTTCTTAATATGATTCCCATTTTATAGATGAAGAAACTGAGAGAAATAGAGGGTAAGTGACTTGCCTACACTCTCATACTAAAAATTTTCTGTAGGCAGATTTGAATTCCTGATTCTGGGTCTGGCACTCTATATCCACTGTACCATGTAGCTGCCCCCAAGTGCTCCTGAACCACATTAAAATGTAATTGGGAAATGTTTAATAAAACAAAATTTAAAAATATGATAAAACATAGATAAACATTACATTTTAAATCTACATCAGTATGTAACCAGTATGTATCCTTATGTATGAGTAAGAAACCCAGTTTCTGCTTCAGTTTGATGTCACTTCCTGAGACTCAATGATCAGCAGATTGCATTAGGGGACGTACTATGTAATCAACCTGAAGAGTCAAGCTGAAACCAGATTGTGAATTATTTTAAACACCAAACAGAGAAGTTGGCATTTTCCTAGAAGCAGTAGGGAACCATTGGAGATATCTGAACAAGGAGATGCCGTGATTAGACTTGTGCAACTCCAGGAAAACATGGTCAAAGTAACAGCAATATTGTGGAATGATCAAATGTAAAAGACTGAGCTACTCTCAGCAATACAGTGATCCAGAATAATTCTGATGGACTCATGACAAAGAATGCTATCTGCCTTCAGAGAGAGAACTATTGGAAATGGAATGCAGATGAAAGCATGCAATTTCTCACTTGGTTATTTGGCTAATTGTTGTAGGATTTTGGTTTTACAAAATAAGTCATAAAAATGAACAACATGGAAATATATGTTGCATGATGTTATATGTATAACCCAGTTTGACTTGCTTGCAGACCTGGGAGTGAAGAGGGGAGGGGAAAGAGAGAGAATTTGGATTATAAAAATTCATAAAACTTCAGTGGAAATTTGTTATGATGTAATTGGTAAAACATTTAATTTAATTTAAAAAAGAATATTGGCAACTATGTGGAAGATAGATTCAGAAGGAGAAAGAATGAATGCAGGATTATAATTGAGAGAGGAAGCAATTTTGTTACTATCTTATAGTCTTAGGGAATTATCTGAGCATTTGGGGACAGGTTAAGTGGTTTGTCCTGAGGCAGTACTAGAACTCAGGTCTTTCTGATTCTCAGATTGGCCCTCTCCCATTCCCTATTCCATAAGTATAATACAATGTCAAAGAAGAGGATACCAGAATAAAATTCATAACAAATCTGACTTCCTTTCTAGCCCCAGTAAAATGAAGCTAATTGAAAGAAAAATCCAGAGAGAAAGTGAACAGTCTTCCTAGCCTACTCTCACTGGATCAGCAGACAGGGTCCATTGGTTAGGACAGCTATTATTTTTTTTTAGTATGAGAGAATTCCTGCACTTGTAACCTGTCTCTTACTGACATTATGCCTTCTTTGTAGGTTTCAAAGCCATTTTCATTTCTTAATTCTGTCATGGTTCTCCTTTTCCACAAGAGGATTGAGTTTTGGGTTATCCTATTTCTGAAGCTGTCTTGTTTCCCACCCACGTTTCCCAGGTGCAAATCAAGTATGGGATCAGGATTGCATATCTTTACTAGGCTTACTGCATTCTCCTCCCCTCTGAATTAGATCTTATAAATGTCAGCATTTTAAACTTGGCCTTTTCAAAAATGTGATACTGCATGAACCTTACTTAATGGAAAATATACTTATAGTTCAAAGGTTTTTTTTCCCCTTTCCTCCCTTTCAAATAGGAAAAGCCAACAAATATCTTGTTATGAAGGAGATATTATGTAAAGGAGATGAATTTTTACAAATTGGTGATTACAGAAATGATGTTCTCTGAATTTCTCCATGCTATTGGAGAAGCTTTTTTTAATTTTGTTTTCTGAAAGATCTAAACATATCAATCCTTATTTTGGTTGAATTGTACGTGTTCATGTCATCTTTATTTCTATATAGACATCCCCACTCACTTGTCCTCTCCTCAAACCAACCGTCTCTTATAATATATAGTAAAAAAGAAAAAAAAAGGAGTTAGAAAAACCAATCAACATACCAATTCTTCCTGACATTATATAATATACTATTTATAAAGTCCCCCCCCATCTTTTCAAAGAAGAAAAGAAGATAATTTTCCATCTCTATTCTGAAGATTAAATCATTATACTTTTATATAACCATTTTATACAAAATCACAGAATTTGAGAGTTGAAAGGAACATCAAGTATGATTTTGTTCTTTCTGTTAACATTGTTGGAGTGATAATGTGTATTGTTTTCCTCATTCTGCTTACTTCACTTTTTATCAGTTCATATGTCTTCCAATGCTTCTCTGATATTTATTTGTGTTTCTTATCAACAAAATAATTTTCTATTACATTTATACATCATAATTGGTTTAGATGTTCCTTAGTCAATGAGCACTTTATTTCCATAGGACCAAAAGAAAATGTTGTCACAAATAATTTTGGAATATATATGAGACTTTTCTTTCTGTCTTTGACTTCCTTGGGGAAGATGACTCACTGTATCAAAAAGTATGACTATTTTCCATTTTAGCAAAAATTGCTTTCCAGAATGATTGGACAAACTTAGGGTTCTGTCAAAAAATTCAATTTGCATATCTTTTTATAATCCCGCTGACACTGGCTATTCCCATTTTGTGTCAGCTCGGTCAGTTTGCTGGGTGTGACATGAAACCTCAAAGTTGTTTTGTTCTTTGGGTTTTCTTATAAATTATTTGGAACAATTCATCATATGGTTGTTAATAACAAAAATGCTTAAAAAGAATAAACCATAATACAAATATGAATAACTTATTATAATTATGATAAATAATAATATATGTTAAATTTATTTTTATGATACATAGGATGACTTCTCAGGCATTCCTCAGCACATATTAAAGTATACTTAATTTGAGAGGAAAATGTAGTTTTGGTGATCTTCTGAACTATATGTCCTTGGGTTATTAGCATAGGGAATAATGGGTTGAATGCTTTTCTTACTTTCTAGAACCCAGGGGTCCTTTGTCATTTTGTGATACATTTTGTGAATTCTTCAAGCCTATGAATGAGATAATCTTCTTAATGATTCCATTGGACCAATGGCGATATGGTGGGGAAAGTACTAGATGTGGATTAAGAAGACTCAGATTTGAATCTTGGTGTGCTATCTATTTTTCATATGACTTTGGGCAAGTCATGTCACTTCTCACTCTGTGAGCCTCAATTCCCTTATCTGTAAATAGGGATAAACATTGCTGCTGTGCCAATATCAAAAGTAAATTTTAGACTACATGGGAACATATATGTAAAGTACTTTATGTAATATGCTATATAAGTATTAACCAATAGGATTTAAATGATCACAAAATCATCTTTGTGCTAATATAAAAAACCTTTAAATCATTCAGTGTTCAACTGGAGTACCTTCAGGAATGGGTTTAGGTGGAACAGGTCCTGTTTCTATTATCTTCAAGGAAAGATGATGTATTTTAATTCTTCTATTTTTGTTTTCCTCAGGGTGACCTGCAAAGGACACTCATCCAGGTGGACTTTGGTGATGGCATTGCAGTATCTTATGTCAACCTAAGCTCTACTGAGGATGGGATCAAACATGTCTACCAGAATGTGGGCATTTTCCGAGTGACTGTGCAGGTGGACAACAGTCTGGGGTCTGACAGCGCCGTCCTGTACTTACATGTAACTTGTATGTTATTACTGTTGTTGGTTTATGAAATACTTTGAATAGCACACTTTTAAAGACTTATAAACCTAAGATATTCTTTTTCAGAGAAAGAGAGTCACACAAATAGAATGAGAGGTGGGAAGAGACAGACAGAGAAAAGTGGGAAGGTAGAGGGAGAGCAGGGTGGGAAGAAAAATGGGAAGAGAGAAAGAAAGAGGAGATAATTACATACAGCATTACAGATTTCTCCCTCTACTTTCCTTTCTGGATGGGTTATCACTATTCTTGTTGCATTTCATACTGACATAGATCCCTTAGACTCTCCTGGGAATTGTGAACACTTGGTGAAGGTATATGTTAGACAGACTCTAAGAATAAACCAGTCTAAATGGTGAAGCCAGAAATCTGTATCTGAAAGAGAATCTCTCACCTCTTTTGTGATTTTTTTTGTCCCTACTTGGTTCCTTCCTAGCATGTCTCTTGGCTTTTTAGATTCTTACTTTGACACTGTTCAAACATTTTGTGGACTAAGTTTTCTAGTTTTGTTTTTTTTTTAGTGGTCTGATAAACAGTCAGCTGTCCTATAGGGGAGAAAACATTATAGATCATCAGATTATCAGTTATAGAAATTTAGATTTGGAAGGAAGATAAGAGATACTGTCCTTAGCCATGTAGAGAACAGAGAGAGAGACGAAGTAACTTTCCAAAGTAATATAATTAGTAAGAGACAAAGCTACATTTGAGGTTGTCAATGAATGGACTTTCCATTGTCACCTTCTAAGTCAGGCAACTAAAGACACCAAAGAGAACTTTCCAGAAGTTTTCATACTTTGTCATCTAGTGGTCCAGTTTTCAATCAGATATTTATTAAATCCGTACAATGTGCCAACCACTGTGCTGTACTGGAGTTACAAGGTAATGGAATAAATGACTCTATAGCATCAAGGAGTTTACATTCTAAATGAAGGAGTCAACAAGTTAATATCAGATATGCACAGCATAAAAATAAAGTTAATAAATGCATTAAAACCACATACAAAGTAGGTAAATACAATTATGGGCATTTGGAAGTGAGAGCAATAGTAGTTGGAGGAATCCAGAAAGGCTTTGCAGAAGATGTGTCTGAGGAGGATGGCAATCTGAATATAGCTACATGAATATGGAAAATGCATTACTCTACTGTCATCAGCTGGGCAGCCTTTTCCATTGAACTGTCATTGCTCCTTCTAAACTGAGAGTCTCTTGCTACCAACTTGCTTCTTCTTCACTCAATTACAAATGCTAGGTGGCTTCTTCCCAGAGCTCTTTCATTAGCATGTCATGGCTTTAGAGTTGTTTCTGTTCTTTTGTCAGGAAATTATGGAGTGCCACATGATCATTTGACAAAAACCCTCAGGTTAAGATCTACTGATTGCCTCTTGGGCAGATAGGTGCCTCAGTGGATAGAGAGCCATGCCTGGAGATATGGAAGGTTCTGGGTTCAACTTTGACTTCAGTCACTTCTTAGCTGTGTGACCCTGAGCAAATTCCTGAACCCCAATTCCCTACCCTTATTGTTCTGCCTTGGAACTAATACTCAGCATGGATTCTAATAAAGAAGGTCAGAGTTTAGGGGGAAAAAAGTGCTTTATTCCTTCCTAACAATAATCTCCAGTTTGAGGGTGAGTGTAGTCCTTTCAGTTTCCATCATAGTCTTCAAAGCTAAGGCCAGGTGCATTATCCTAGAACTTCATATAGTAGCAATAGAGTGCTATAGTAGGGCTAGTAGTATTTGTCTTAGATTCCTGTCACCATACCAAGACTGATGCCATACAAAGTAGTTTCATGAAGTGATTATTAAATACTATAACATTTTTAGCAAACTTGTGCCATATATCAAAAAGTAAGTATAAGTTTGGTTCTAATCTTAGTGAAAAAGTTTGCCCTAGAATGGAAAGTGGCTTTTTCCCCCTTCTAAATCCCATGCATTACCCTGAAGAATTAAGTAGAAGGTAAGATAGAATTAACTAGCAGCATCTACATGCATGGTTGCTTAAATAAGCATTTCCAGATCTGGAATTTTCCTAATTTATCTATGGTGTTTATCAGCAGCACAATCACTAAGTGGTTTATGAGGTTTCCAAAGATAACTTGGATTCTATCTACTATCTATGCAACAACTCAGCTTTCCTTATCATTTGTTCTCTCCTTAGTTTAAGAAAGAGGATTTCTTTTTTAAAAATATTCTCTTTTTAAAGAGCCCTTATTTAAAGTGCTCATAATTTCACTATATTTTCAGAGAATTGATAGTATGAGAGTGAAATCTAATGACTCATCTGCCTGTGGAGTTAAAAGCAAGGGGACCTTAAAATCATCTAGTACAATTTCCTAATTTTAATGAAGGGAAAAACTGAAGCCCAAAGAAGTACAATGATCTGCTAGAGGTCACAAAGCTAAAGACTAAGAGATCTAGGACTTAAACCCAAATATTCTTACTTCTAGTCAAAGGCTTTCCAAAGTCTGCAAAAGAGTCTAAGCTTTTGTGATTCTATTTATACTATCCTCATAGAAGAAAAACATTTTCCACAATATAAGACTCCCATCCTGTAAGAATTTCGAAGCCATCATCTCTAAGGGAAATAAGTTTAATCATTGTTTGCTTGAATTATTTTTCTCTTTTAATGTTGTCCTATAAATATACTTTTTGTGGTTAACATCATATTTTTCATTATACACATACACATACCTTTTGATTTTTATACCACACCTATTTCCAAACATGCCCCTCCTTTCTCCTTTGCTCAATCCAGTAAACTTTCCCTCATAACAAAGATTAAAGATTAAAAAAAAATTTCAGAGAACCAATCAATTCATGACAAAGTCTGACAGTTTTAGGGAATAATCTATGATCAATGTCCCCACCTTTGCAGTGAAGGTAAAGAGATGTATTTTCTTAAAATAAGTCTTCTCTGAGGGCCAATCTTAGTTATTAGAATAACCCAACATTAATTTCATTTTTTCTTTTCATTTCTATTATTGTAGCCATTGACCATATTGGTTTGCTAATCTTTATTTTTCTCTGTGTCCATTTTTAGAAGTCTCCTTCACTTTCTATGAATTCTTCTTATTCATGCTTTTTTATGGTACAGTCATAACATTCCCTTAAATTTTGTGTCTTATTAAGTGACATGAACTTGGCTTTTTAAGAAAGGGTCTGGGCAATAATAATTTTCATGTTCTGATTTTGTGTCCTAAATCTGTCCTGGCTTTTATGTTTCCATAGCAATTCAGTTCAACAAACATAATAGTAATCAATGGCTATATGTGTAAAGTAATATATAAGGTGGTGGCAATGAAGAATAGATTGGGCTCAGACGTGTTTTCAGAGAACTTATGATCTAATGGAGGAGGAGAACACATGTGCCTGTGACTAAGGTACAAGGGAAAAATGATCCTTTCAAAGGAGGCATTCAAGAGAAGTGCTAAGAGACATTGGAAGCGGAAGAGAATATTTTCAGTTGAGGTAAGGGAAGATTTCATGGCAGAAGAGGCATATCATGAATCTAATGTGAATGAAGTCTTGAAGGGAAGAAGAGAATCCAATAAATAGAACCTAATCCTGGTGCAGAGTAGTATATACAAATGCATAAAGAAAATACAAGGAAGGGCTGGATAGAGAATAGGTCAGGTTGGCCCAGACCCAAGAGCCTGAGTGTCTTATTGGAAGAGCAAAGAGTACAGTGATCCTTCATCAAAGAATATGTGGCAGGGAGTGAGGTGGATGATGACTAGAAAGGTGTGTGTGGGGGGAGCCATGTTGTGAAAAGGTTTGAATAGCAATAGGAAGATGAAGTATATGAGAGAATCAAACTTGTCCTGTAAGAAAAAAAAAACAGTTTGATATCTGAGTGGAAAATGGACTGAAATGGGCAAAAAAAAAACTTCAAGTAGGATGACCAACCAACAGTTGTGAGATGAGTCGTGGCAGTATCAGAGGAGAGAAGGTAGTAAATATTATAGATTCTATCAATGTAGAATTGACAGGACTTGGCACCTGATTAGAAATGAATGTGAGAAAAAATGAGCAGTTATAGATGACATCTAGGATATACTCTAGGTATCTGGGAAGATGGTGGTTCCTTTGACAGTAATGGAAATGGTAGTCATAAAGGAGAGCTTGGGAAGATATTGACGTAGTCAGCTATGGCTTAAATCTAAAGAGGGAATTGCAGCCAGAATCTTTAGAAGAATAGGAAGAATTTGAGAAGTCTAAAATTTTAATGAAGGTTAAAGAATAGAAATAGTAGAAATCAGGGAGTGAGGAAAAAAAAGAAGGGAGAGAGAGAGAGAGAGAGAGAGAATTTTAGAACTTGAGTGGATTTTGATAGTAAAATTCAGATGTAGCTATCACAGCAGATAGTTCAAGTTGAGTCAATATGATTGATTAATCATACCTCCTAGAATTCAAGACTAGAGGAACCCATAATAAAGCTCTTAAAGGACAGGACTAACATATTTCTTACAAGTTTAACCTTGTAATATCAGAGTTTTACTGTAAAACAACTATTATTTGTCCCTAAAGTATATAAAAGTTCATGAAATAAGGAGTAGTATTTATCAGGGCTACTTGTAATAATTACCTTTTCCCAAAGCTCTTAGATCACTTTCTTTTCCTATGACCTAATTTATCATTCTGATGTCCACGATACCATAGGTATTTATCAGGCCCATCTCTCAGTGGGAGATGATGTTACAGTAACTGATTCAGTACCACTTGGTCAATCTCAGCCACAGACTGGGGACTAAGAAGCTAAAGTCTCTTTACTCTCACCTTATTTTACCTGGACCATTTTGTGCATTTGTTTAGGTGTCGTAAGCGTGTGCTACAGACAGTTCACTCTATTAACTGAGCTGATGAAATGTGAGCTTTGGTTCATTTCAAAATGACACCTGGTTTTGGATTTACTCAGTCCTGAAATTAGGCAGTAATTACCCTAGGCGAGCAGCCCAAGGCTGACAGAAGGGCTCCTCCTCAGAATCTAGTCCCCAGGTAGATGCTCCCACACAGTCTGCCATGTGTCAGCCCCTTCCATTCTCTGCTCTCTGCTCTCCAGTACAGAAAGGTTAGTTGAGCCAGAATCAGAGGTTATTAATAAAGGTTTGCAAAGGTCATCAGAAACAAATGGAGAAAATGTTTCCGAGGTGCTATTTCCAGTACTGGGCTGACAGCTTCTCACTGGAGCCGCTGAGTAATCAGCTGCTTCTTGACAGGAGGGAATTCCTTGGGGAGAGTGTCCACAGTGCTCTGTGAGTTTGCAAACTAATGAAACCACAAGATGCGATGACTGTTTCCTTCCTAGGGTAGGAATGCAGATTTCAGAAAGGCAAAGCTGCCTAGCTCAGCCAGTCCTGCAGCTCATCAGGGACTGTGCAGAGTTGCAGAATGAGTTGGGGAAAAAAAAGATGAATACAAGATCTCTTTCCCCCTCCTTTAGCCACCCCTGAAAGATAGGCCATTTGTAAATGTCTTTCTTTTTCAGTAGGGCTAGGTGATACTGTCAATTTATGAATAATTCAAATGAAGAAGAGGTAGCTTTTTATAAGTACTCAAATGATTTTTTGATTGGTCAGCAAAGGAATTAGGGTATTATCATCCCATATACCAATTATTGTCATTTTTTATCAATTTCATATATTGTGTCCCCCCCCCAACCTATCCTCAAAAAAAGTACATTAATTTCCTGTCTGAATACCAGACGTAATATCTAGATTGTTGTTTTCAGGGAGAGATGCCTACTTCTCTCTTGCATTTATTTACACTGAAGTCCTCTAATAAACACAATTTCAGCTTTCAGATTTGAGTGAAACACTCACGAATGGTTGAAGACATTGGTGGGACTCAACTAAAAATCATAAATTACACGTTAAATGATTTTTAAAATATAGTTCAATTGCTCATTCTCTAAAAATTCAAGAAAAGACTCTATATCTTCTTTGTCCCATAAAGTACAGGCAACAAGTCTTATCTAGTAGGGTGCTTTGAGATTCTAAGAAAGTCACTAAAATGAAAACTTTACCACCACAAAGGGGCATGCTTGGGATAGGAGAGAAAACAGATGTTGGTAGAACTGAAAGCTAAGAGAAGTACAAAAGGAGCCCAAGAGAAGGAAGGAGGGAGGGGGAGAAAAGATAAGCTGCTCTACCTCTAGATGCATAAGCTACAGGGCACAGAGCTAGGAAGGGGAGAAGTGAAATGACCTTCAAGCAGAAATGTGACAGTCCCTCTCTATATGTGTGATAGGAAGCACTGCCTTTTTTTAAGTGAAGAAATCAATCCCCCTGAAGGTCATTAAAGGAAATAGAAGGAGTTTTCTGGCCTCAACTCTGAAGCCTGACCACCTAGTCACTTGTAGAATATTTGCAAGAGGATGTGGGGTCCTTTTAAATGTCTTCCTGATTTAAGAGAAATTATTAATTCTTTGAATTAGAAATGAAACTTCCATGCTTTTCCTTTCTCTCTCTCATTCTCTGTCTGTTGCTATCAGAACTCAGGTAGATGGTCCTGAAGACAGATTCTGCAGCAGATATAATTCTGACATAGTCACTAGAGCTTCATTTACTTCCAATGAAGCTGGACGGGCAGCCTGGAAGCCTGGGTTCTTAGAATGTGATTCTTAACCTCTGAATCTGTTTCCTTACATGTCACAGGAGAGGTTGAGACTAAATCTGAATTGTAAAGACAGTCTCTTAATGCTCTGACATATAGCATTGATTCCAAGCTGACATCAGACAAGGAATCCCTAAATTCAGCTTCTCTCTGCTTCCCTACAATTAGCTTTTTTCTGTTTCATATAGGGTGATTCAGCACCACCTGCTGCCTCATCTGGGCAATGCAAGGATGGAGCTTCCAAGGCTAGCCAGTGGATATGGAGTAGTTTCAGCTGTGTCTTTCTTTTCATGACCCCATTGGGGGTTTTCAGCATAACTAAATTGGGAAGGTGATTCATCTTCTGGTGTCTCCAGTATATCCAGTAGTGCCCACTTTCCTTCTGTGTCTAGTATTGAGCTATTCAAGTGTCTAACTTTTGAGACAGAAGCAAACACTCACCTGAAGAAGATATTTGCTTTTGTCACAAAAAGACATAGTCCTTCTCCATCCTCAGCCAAGGAGTCCATCTAGATGGCAAAGATGCTCCCGAATTTGGCTGATGTCTACAGACCATCACAATGTAAATACTTCCATGTTCTACAGAATGGAGTATTTATTACACTCATTAAGAGATCTGGAAAGGGAAAAAGTCCAAACCAGCTCCCAGCCATCGTTTCATTTCCTCTTTGGTCTCTGAGGTTAACCTCAGGTTTTTCGGCAAATTTTGCATGACTATTTTTCCAGCTGCTACTACAGAAGAGTTTTGTTTTGCTTTGAAGAAAATGTTCATTTGAAAGAAACATTATTACTACCAGGTGAACAAATCTATCAGTGGGTACATTGTTAACGAACAGGAATGATATGATGGGCAGGCTCAGCACAATGGAACAGTACATTTGGGCCCAGCACTTGAATTTTATAAAGATGCTATAACTGCTGCCTCTGCTCTTCTTGCCCCATCACCATGGGTTGGCATGAGAGAGACGGGGACATAAAAGGGGAAGAGCATCTAACAAGGAAGGCACTGATCCGTGCTGCTCAGACCATATCAGGGAAGATTTAGAGTAAAAAGATACCTTTGAGGCATGTCCCTTTGGCTCAGGAAACTGGGGCCCAGAGCTGTTAAGTGATGTACTGTGCAGGACATAGAAGGTGTCTAACAAATTTATTTTAATTTAATATAGTATTAATATATATAATATGCAATATACATGGAATAAAAATATAATATAATAAGTTGATTGATTGCCCAGGATTTCCACAAGTATTAAGTAAGAAAATTTGGATCTTTTGTTTTCGAATCTACTGTTGACTCTTAACCCTCAGAGTTGTCTCCTCCTGGAGTTATTGGTCCTACAGATATCCCTTTCTATACTCTATGGTCTACCATGAAATTTCTTCCAAGAAGCTCTGTTTTGAAGGATAACTGTGTTTAAAATCAGAGCACAAACAAAAGCCCAATCCTTGTCTTTGTCACTACTACTTTTGTGACACTGGGCTCGTCACTTTTGCGACTCAGTTTCTTTCCCTGTCAAATCAGGCCTTTTATCAAAGCTCTCAAATAGGATAATGGTCTTTAATAAAGGCTCTATTCTCCTTTTAAAGCTAAATTCTATTAAACCTGACCTCAGTAGTCAGGATTTGTGGTTTAAAAATTGGGTCAATGAACCATAGAGAAGCAGATAGAGATTCAGCAGCCAAGCTAGCCCAGGCTTTCTTGACTTTCTTCCTAAATATTCCCTTTTCAGTCTGTTTCCACATAGAGGATGATCTTCCCTCTGATTCTTGTGAATAGTGCTGATCATGATGTGATTGTTGGCCTGCTGTGCCCTGTTCCACTTCAAAGAGCAGCTGTATTTTGCTTGGGAGGTGTGACACACTCCCCCAGATTGGGCAAGGAACCTTGAAGAGATAGATCTATCTACAAGATCTTCTCCTCTGTGGTTTCTTTTCCTTTTTTTTTTTTGTCTCCACAGGTCCCTTGGAGCATGTTCACTTGTCTCTTCCCTTTGTCACCACCAAGAACAAAGAGGTGAATGCGACAGCTGTGCTATGGCCCAGCCAAGTGGGGACCCTGACTTACGTGTGGTGGCATGGGAATAACACAGAGGTAGGTCATCCCTAGTACCCCACACCAAGAAATGTTTTCCTTATGCTGAATCCACGGATCATTTCATCGCAGTGCAAAGCATCCCCTGTTGACTCACAGCCCTACCTCTTGCCCAGCTCTCAGAATCAAATGAATGAAAAATAAAAATACTACACAGACTCGAAATGGAATAACACACACTTATAGAATGGAGGCACTCTCAGTGGACTTTGGGGACCCACTTAGCCTACTCCTCTCCTTTGAAAGATGGGGAAACTGGGGCCTGGAGAGGGGAAGGGTCTTGCCCAAATTCACCAAAACAAGCTAGAAGCAGAAATTAGAGTAGAAGTCATTGCTTATATAATATTTATACCAAAGGCCTGATGTTTGGCATATTAAGGAGAGGCTTTGGTCCTTTCCTTTCCTTTATGACCTAACCACTTTCTTTAAGACAGAATCACTTAGAGAAGTTTAGAACTAGATGGGACTTTGAAGATTGTCTAGTTCAATTTACCCTTTTCTGAGAAGAAAAAAAAATCTTGGCCTTGAAAGGGGGAAGTGACTTGCAAATGGGTATAAACACCATAAGGGCATCAGGATGGTATAGCAGATTGAGTGCCAGATCTTCTTCATGAATTCAAATCCCTCCTCAGACACTAGGTGAGTGACCCTAGATAAGTCACTCTGTTTGCCTTGATTTCCTACTTTGTAAAAAGAGCTGGAGAAGGAAATGGCACATCACTCCATCATCTTTCTCAAGAAAACTCCAAATGGGTTCATGAAGTTAGGCAGAACCAAAAAGACCAAACAACAAATAAACAAGTTGGTGACAGACCCAGTACAAGAATCCCCATGTCCTGACTTGGGTCAATGTTCATTTGATGATACCAGCTTGTCTCCTCATTTGGACTCATTTATACAGGGTGGTCACTATAGTTTTGTTTCTAGTGTACTTTTTTTTCACTTTTCAGAGCTCTTCTCTGTGCCTTATGCCCTTTGATGCTCTCAATAATTCTGGGAGATAAACGTTAATATCCTAATTTTTACAGATGAGGGAACAAAAGCCCAGAGGTTGAAGTGGAACCATGCTGCTGATTAAATATAGAACCAGGTCTCCTGACCCCTAGCCTACTGCTTTTCCAACTAGACCACATTGATTAATTAAAATGAGCCAGTGAATTAGACAGAGGATCATAACTATCGCAGTCAAGTGTATGTACACTCAGAGAAAAAAAGACAGGAGGGTAATAGATTCCTAAGGAAGGGCAGGGGGCAGTGGGGTGGGAGGTGAGGGTGGGAGCAGAGGAGATTGACTTCACCATCAAAGTAATATAAAATAATAACATATAAATTATACTAAATATAATATAAAATATTATAAATTAAGTAATATAAAAATAATACCTAACATTTGTACAGGGATTTAAGGTTTTCAGATTCAGTTTACAGACATCATCTGACATAATCTTCAGATGTTCACTTATTTTTCAGTCATGTCTAATGACACCAATTGGAGTTTTCTTGGCAAAGGTGCTGGAATGGTTTGCCATTCTTTCTCCAGCTCATTTTACAGGTGAGGAAACTGAAGACAACAGAATAAAATGACTTGGCCAGGATCACACAGCCAGTAAGTGACTGAGATCAGATTTGAACTCAAGAAGATGAATCTTCCTGACTCCAGACCCTGCATTCTATCCATTATACTGCCTAGTTGAACAAGTCTGTTATACCAATTTTATAGATGAGGAATCTGAGGCCCCAAAAGGCTAACTTCCTATCTCAGAGTCACACAGTTGGCATGTTCTTAAAGTGCAATTCAAAGCCAGATCTTCTTGACTCTTAATTGTAGCTCTATCCACTCTCCAGTTCTGACAGCCATATTATGGGACCAGAAATCAATTGGCTACATAATTCTTGGCTACATAGTCTATATAGGGAAAATACAGTCTATGGAGGAATTGGAAATCCCAAAGTGCAGTATCTTCCCGCTTGCTAACTCTAGGGCATCAAGTGACTTTGTGTTTGTTAGAATTCTTGATCTTTGAGCAGTCACTTTTGATTTGGAGACTTTAGTGCTTAGGCTGGGTGCATTTTCAAAATAAATCAGGAAGCCTCTTCTCTAGAGCAGAATTCTGCTTTCCCTGGAGAGGTGTCTTTGCACAGCCCCAGGGAGCAGAAAGTCTTCTCTCTAACCTACCTACTGATGCTTTTTGCAAGACTTCTGTAGAGACCATCATTGACTTTACTCCCACCTCTGCCAGGAGTAAAGACAAAGAAGTTCTACCCCTTCTCCCTGTTAGATTACCTGTGGAAACGTGGCCCGTTACCTCTCAAGTATCTAGTTTGATCCTCAGAGAGAAGGGGAGAGGAAGGGGTGAAATGAAAAAGTCTAGAATCTTTCTGCTGTTTCATGGCAGAGTATTTTATAGGTTTTTCCTCTCATGGACACGTGCACACACACACACACACACACACCTTCAAAAATTTCTCCCAATAAGTATTAATTTGATCAGATTTTAATTCTGAGCCTACGGCTTCCCTTTCCTTCACATAGACTTAAATGAATTTTGATTTAAAAATTAATTAAGTGAACTGAAGGAAAGACTGAAAAGCAATGTTTTTGTGAAATGAGTCAAGGGAGGTCAGTAGGCTAATAATCTTTTACCTTCTGTATTCCCATGGCCAATTCCCTGGCAAGGCACCATACCAAGTGACTTTGATTCTTCTGTTGCTTTTTTTTTTTATTTGGTTTCTCCAATCCACTATCCAATTAGTACCTAATTCCTTAGTGGGGGAAAAGGAGACAGATTTCCTAGCAGCTACCTTGTGCAAAAGTCCCCACAGGACCTACTAAAAGAAATCCAGGACACTGGGGGTTCCTGCTCTCTAGCTAGTAGCTTAGTTCCTGTGGATGGTCAATAAAACTTGCATGGAACTAAAGTAACAGAGGACCCCTGGACTATTCAAAATCCCTCTTGACAATGAGATACTGACAAATAGAGACATTCTGCATACCAAAGAACTATGACCTATCATAATGATCCCAAATTGAACTTTCTGAAAATGGATCTCACAAAGATAGCTACCTCAGTCCTGGATTCAGAGAGCCTGAGCCTGAATTTCGTTGCCATTTAGTACCAGTATGACCTTGAGCAAGTCACTTAACTTTGTCTTCGGTTTTCTTATCTGAAAAATCAGAGTGTTGAATGAGTTATAATTAAGGCTCAGTTATTCCACATATAAATCTAGAGTTGAAATAGTGAGCAGGAATTGAAAAAACTCTCCCTATTATATCTAAATTGGCATTTCTGCTAATTATGACTCTAGTTCTTGGCCCAGATCCTGGTACATTTTAACTGCCTAATAAAGCCTTGTTGATCAACTCATAGATTGTTCGATCAAATAACTATACTGATAGCAGGGAGGGAGGGAAAGGGGCAGCTTCATCTTTCAACACTGGGCTTCTGCTTATATGATTCTAGCCACTGATTACCCTGGAGGGAAGCAAATCATTTAAGTTCACTTCCGAAGGAATGAACACCATAACAGTGCAGGTCTCGGCCGGGAGTGCGATTCTGCAGGACACAAAAACCATCGCAGTATATGGTGAGTGCCACTTTCTGAAATGGGAAAGTTGCTTTCAGCTTAAAATGAATACCACTGGTATGAGTCTGAAGGGGAATGGGGAGGAAACTCTTCAGGTGTTGCCTAGAGAAGACTGGGAAGCAGAGGTCATTTTAAGATTGAGACTCAGAGGTGGAGAAACTTTACAGGTCATCTCTTCCAATCACCTCATTTTAAAGTGGAGAAAAAATGAAGCATTCTCAGAATATTTACTGCATTGAGTTATAATGAAAGGAAATGCTAAAATTTAATTTTATTTATCAGTCATTTCAGTTGTGTCCAGCTCTACATGACTCCATTTGGGCTTTTCTTGGCAAAGATACTGGAGTGGTTTGCCATTTCTTCCTGCAGCTTATGGTACAGATAAGGAAACTGATAAAAATAGGATTAAGTGACTTGGCCAGAATCATAAGGTGGTAAGGGTCTGAGGTCAGATGTGAACTCCTGCAGATGAGTCTTCATGACTTTAGACCCAGAACTCAATCCACTGAACCATCAAGCTGCCCAAATTTCATTTAGAAGTTAGTAAAAGTAAAGATGAAACTTTTTTCCCTTTCAAGCTCATAGATCCCTTGAAATTTATCTGTGGAGCCTGTGGATTTCTAGATAAGAATTTCTAGCCTAATCTCTTGACTCAATAGTGATACTTTGATTGCTATGAGGACAGGAGAACATTGGTGCTTATATATCCACTGCATAAATGGTGAATTGAAGTGTATAGAAGTTAAATCATTTTATCAAGGAGAAATTCTTGGTCCTATGGTGAAATTCCATTTTTTTTCCCCTGTAAGCTGCTCAGTTCTCTTCTTTACTCTTATCTCACCAACTTGACAGCAAGATAAAGTCCAGAAATTCATTTAGAAGTAAAATTGAATATAGTCTGAAGGCCAAAGAAGCTTCAGAAATGGGCATCTGGAGTGGGTACATGCTTAGTACACTCTTCAAAAAAATTGACTCAGAAATAATAGGCTGCAGTTAATCCAATGATTATTTCTTTCTTTTTTCTTTCTTTTTCTTTGTTTCTTTCTTTGTTTCTTTCTTTGTTTCTTCCTTCTTTTCTTTCTTCCTTCCTTCCTTCCTTCCTTCCTTCCTTCCTTCCTTCCTTCCTTCCTTCCTTTCTTTCTTTCTTTCTTTCTTTCTTTCTTTCTTTCTTTCTTTCTTTCTTTCTTTCTTTCTTTCTTTCTTTCTTTCTTTCTTTCTTTCTTTCTTTCTTTCTCCTTCTTTCCTTCCTTCCTACCTTCCTTCCTACCTTCCTTCCTTCCTTCCTTCCTTCCTTCCTTCCTTCCTTCCTTCCTTCCTTCCTTCCTTCCTTCCTTTCTTCCTTTCTCTTTCTTTCATGATTACCTTGAACCTATGATTTCATTACTGCAGGGAACAAAACATTTTTATTTCTTTTTTAAAATTTCTCTCTTAAACTAAAGTTTCCAGATATCTCCCTCCCCTCCTTGTACTAGAAAAGGTATAATTTATTTGTTTAAATAACAAAATATATGTGTATATGTATATATAAAATTATGACTTTTTGTTTATATATATATCAATTCTTTCTCAATATTGCTGTTGCTATATGTAATATTTTTTTGGTTCATCTCATTTTGCTCTTATAATTTCATATAGGACTTTCTATATTTTGTTTTTTGGAATATTAACCTTTGTCATTTTTTACAGTATAATAGTATTCAATCACAATCCTATACCAAAACTTGTTTTGCCATTCTCCAATTATTGGGCTCTCTCTTCAATTTCTAGTTCTTTACCACCATAAAGAAAATTTCTATAATTATCTTAAAATATATATGTTCCTTTCCTTTTTTCCTAATCACCTTAGAAATTAGATCTAATAGTGGTATTGTAACTCAAAGGATAGGTATACACAGTTTTGTAGCTTTTTCTAGGCATAATTCCAGTTTGCTCTCCAAAATAGTTGGATCAGGTCATAGTTGCACCAACAATGTCCCTATTTTTCATCATCCTCTCTAACATTTGCAATTTTGCCCTTTTATCATTTTAGCCAACCTTATAGATGTGAGAGGAGTTGTTTAAATTTGCATTTCTCTAATTTTGCTAATCAAAGCATTTTTCATTCATTATTTCCCTTGATACACCCAACCTTGTAAGGTACGTGCTATTTTTATTTCCATTTAAGAACAAGAAAACTGAGTCTGAGAAAGGTTAATTGACATGCTTAGACTTGCACAAGTAATAAGTCTGAAATAGTTTTCCAATCCAGGTTTTCCCGACACTGTCCAGCATTCTATCCACTGTTGGACACAATTGTTTTAAAAAAAAAAACACTTCTTTAGTATTAAAAAGTTGCCTTACTTACTAACTGACAAATAGTCATTTATTTGTCAGTTAGAATTTAAACCTACTCAGATCTTTTTAAAGCTAGCCCCCTGTTCACTATATGATACTAGTTCTCAGTGTGTATTTACATCTCCAGATGGATTTTAAGGAGTATAACATTGAGACTTGAAGAGGTTTTATTTAGCCAGTCCTGTCTACAGTTCATTAGAGCTACCTTAAGGGCCACTAAATTGTACAGGATCCCAATGGTTTTTTTTTATGTTTATTTAGAGTACTATGTATTAGCATTATCTTTCTTCTGTTGTAAGAGCAGCTAGGTGGTACAGTGGATAGAATTCCAGGCCTGAAAACAAAAAGATCCATCTTCATGAGTTCAAATCTGGTCTCAGGCATTTACTGGCTATATGATCTTGGGAGAGTCACTTAACCCTGTTTGCCTCCATTTACATATCTGTAAAATGAGCTAGAGAAGGAAATAGCAAACCACTCCAGTATCTTTGCCAAGGAAACTTCAAAAGGAATCACAAAGACTCATATATGACCAAAATATGACTGATACTGACAGTAAGCATACATTTTCATCTCAGACGTGGGAATAGTAGAAAAGAGAAAACATCTTTCTAAAGTTATGTTTGTTATGTGAAGGAAGGAATGAAGCCACACACTGGACTCTTAAGAAGGAAAAGCTACTTTGATTTGTTTCTCCTAAATTTGCTTCAGGGCACAGGTTTTCTTTTAAATTAAAAATGCAAATGTGCAGAATCCATCTTTGTGAGCAGCTGTAAAAAAAGAAAAAAGTAATTGGTGTTTGCCCTTTTTGTTCCTCCCACAATGCTTTTCTATTTTCAGAACAGATTTCAGTGTAATGTTCCTAATTCCCCATCCTTGCACCCTGCTGTTTAATACAGAAATTAGGGTCTCTTTTCAACTAAGGTTCCTCCTCACTCAAACCCTTTTCTCATCTGTAAACTTCACTGTGGTGCCTTTACTCTGAAGTTTGGTAAGAGCAAGTAGAAAAGGAGAAAAGGGAAGGAGAGAAGCAGGAAGATAATGATGGGGATAAAGTAAACTGGGGTCCTGAGAGTAAAATGGACCATCACAGTGAGTGCCTTCTCCCTGCTGCCATTTGGTGAGCAACTTAATTAATATGCATCTTGTTATTCTTCATCAGAGCTGAGGGAGTGATATTCATGTACTTGACCAGGGGCTCATAAAATAGGATTTGAAAAATATATCCATGGAATAGGATAACCACCATAAAAGCAAACCTGCTGATGTGAGCATCTCCAAAGCATGTGTTTGATAAGCTTTTAGTATTGTTAAGAAATATTTATGTGTGTTTTTATGCCTCCGGTGGGACTGATAGGCAGCCCATGTATCTGTTAGTCCTTCTGAAAACACATTTTCCTCGTATGGATTTTGAGATCAAACTTCTCTCCCTTTCCTTCAATTGCTCATTTAAGTAAGTTCTATAAACTAAAAGTTAAACAGGATAAAAACCTCTTCCTTAAATCACTGACCCTTTAGTCACTAAGTATAGTCTCATGTACAGTATTATTAAGTGTTATTAAGTATTGCAGTGGATAAGGAACACAAGAATGATGTGATTCACTGAGTTCTCCTGCCATTTTGTCCCCAGAGGAATTCCAGTCTCTCCGCCTTTCCTTTTCTCCAAACCTGGACGACTATAACCCAGACATCCCAGAATGGAGGCGCGACATTAGCCGGGTCATCAAAAGAGCCCTAGTTGAAGTGAGTAAAGAAAATTCCTTCTCCTGATCTAAGGACGGCCCACCGACCACCTTGGGTGGTGATGTGGCACCTCCGGACTCAGCAGCTAGAAAAGGTGTGGGATTTCAATCAAATAGCTCTCTCTGCTGGACTCTGGGGGGAAGAAAGATAAAAAAAGAAAGAAAATTGATGTCTCCTGTTCATGTGATATCTCATTTTCAGGAGGAGATGTGGGTTAGAATTCAAGCCACATATTTAATAATTGTGTGAGCCTGGCTAACTCATATAATCTCTCTGGGCCTTGGTTTCCTTATCTGTAAAATGCTAAGGCTGGACCAGGTAACCAGTAAGGTCCCTTTTACTTCTTAAGTCTTATGCTCAGATCTTCATCTCACACAATTACAAAGACCGCCTGCTAGCTGTATCCAGGGATGAAGGGATATCCATAGTTGGGAACATTTGGGAAGGGAGATAACACTCACACTTTGGTGCCAGCTCTCAGCCCTCCTACCTCATCACCAACTTCAGATTCTCCATTAAATTAAATTAAATTTAGCAAACCTATATTGTCTGAGACCTAAAACCAAGATCAGGATGTAGGCGGTATGAGGATGTGTGTGTGTGTGTGTGTGTGTGTGTGTGTGTGTGAAGAGGCAAAATGGTTAGAGAAAAAGGACCATCTCCACCTGGACATAAGCAGGTGTAATCTCTACCTCTGCCTCATGGATCCACTTAGAACACAAAAGGGGGCAGATCAGAAGTGGCAGGACTGGCCATGAGCAGATATCCTATCCTAATTCTGTCCTTCCTGTCCTGGATGTTTGTTGTCTGAGACCCTTCACTGGCAGGATGGGTCCCTCTTCACCCAACACACGATGCCCCTGGATAGATGGTAATACATCCCTCTCCTAGACCCCACTGCCAGTTCACATCTGACTTGGTGATAACTATAAGTCTGGTGATCATCTTTGGTTCTCCTCAGACTACAAGGTTCCTAGAGAACATCCTGAACTATAGTCCAGTTCTTTCTCCTTCTCCTGCCCCCCTAGAGATGAATCAAGCTGCCCTCCCTTAGTTCAGCAGTAAACTTTGCCCATTGTCCCCCCATTTATTCTCTTACTTCCAGAGATCAGGTGCTTTGCTTTTATGCCAGCTGTCTAGAAAACTAGAAGAAGCTTCTAATTACTATTCCTGATGCAGAGTTCCACATTCTGCTGAGTGTAGGGATAGGTGGATTTTATTCTTCCCAGGAGCAGAATTGAGGATGACCACTTATCATATCATTTTGAAAGTCATCCCGAAATGCCTAATTCAAAGAGCTTCTCCCACTCGACACCTACTTTTACGCAGAATACCCTTGGCAGGGGCAACCCCACCTTCTGTGAATGTATAACCATCAGTATTTTACTCGGAGTTACTAGGGAGAAAAAGTACATTTTAGAGATGATTTCTTTATTTGCTTCCTGAGTAAAGGCAATCCTGATTCAACTATCATCCACAAACATGTATTAAGCAACTACATTATATAAGGAATGGTGCTAGATATTGGAGATAAAGAGACAAAAACAAGTTATTCCTTCCATCGTGGAGTTTAGATTCTATATAGCAAGAATTCTATTCATTGGGAAGCAGAATCTGTCAAAAAAGTTTTCTTGTCCAAGAAACAGGCTTTATAGAACTTATCATAAGACAATCTTATTTTTGAAATGGCTTCATAACACAAGCCCTAAGCTCAGATTTCGAGTCAAGCTTCCAGGGCTTCAGAGGCAAATACATTCTCTCCAGTAAGACTCTTCCCTTCTTTCCCCTTACCTTCACGCCCTTTAGCAGTAAGACTTATTAGTTTATATGAACAGACATTATTCCTTGCACTGTTTTTCCTTGACTTTGATGAGATTTTCTTTGTCTCCTCCTACCAGGCCACTGGTGTTTCAAGCCAACACATATTGGTGGCAGTGCTTCCAGGCTTACCCACAGCTGCTGAACTCTTTGTCTTGCCCTATCAAGACACTACTGGGGAAAATAGAAGATCATCAGAGGACCTAGAGCAGGTGAGTCCATCTGGGGAAGAACTGGAGCATCTCCCTATAATCTGAAACACAATCTCTTACAGCATCCAGACTTCTCATTAACCATCTGACAAGATGGAGAAGTTCAGGGATGGGTGAAGAAAATTGAAACTAGAAGCCAGGATGTCAGCTCAGACACTGCATGGACTCTGCAAAAGCACTCAAGCTCTTTGGTCCTACATTTCTGAATCTACAGTAGAGATGATTATACCTGTCTTCATTTCTCATAGTATTTTTTTAATTTTATTTTTATTGTCACGCAAAACATACTTTCATATTGGTCATTGTTGTAAGAGCACATTCATCTATAATCAAAACCCAAGATGAAACCATAGATACACTGATGTGAAAGACAACTCCAACGGTTCTTTCTCTGGAGGATGGAATTACATTCTCTGTCATAAGTCCTTCAGAATTTTCCCAGACCATTGCATTTCTGAGAGTAGCCAAGTTTTCACAGATAATCACCATCCAATAATGCTATTATTATGTACAATTCTCTCCCAGATCTGCTTATTTTGCTCTGCATCAGTTCCTGCAGATCTTGCCAGCTTTTTCCGAAATCATCTTGCTTATTCTATCACCAACACGTACCACAATTTGTTCAGCCATTCCCCAATTGATGGACATCCCCTCAATTTCCAATTCTTTGCCACCACAAAAAGCACAGCTATAAATAGTTTTGTACAAGTAGGTCCTTTAACTTTTTTTTTTTATAAGTGTGAAGTGGTACGTCAGAGTTATTTTAATTTGCATTTCTCTAATGTAGAGTGATTTAGAACATTTTTGTATGCTTATTGATGACTTTGAATTTTTCTTCTGAAGATAGCTTGTTCATATCCTTTGACCATTTGTCAATTAGAGAATGGCTTGTATTCTTTATAATTTTACTTAATTCTCTATGTTTTGAGAAATGAGATCTATATCAGAAACATTTGTTATAGAAATTTTTTCCCAGTTTGTTGTTTCCCTTCTAATCTTCGTTACATTAATTTTGTTTATACAAAGCCTTTTAATTTAATATAATCAAAATTATTCATTTTAAATCCTATAATACCCTCTATCTCTTTTTTGGTCATTCATAGTATGTATTAATGAAAAAATTGTTTAGTGAGCAACCAGGAAGAGGAAGGACCTTGAGTTGATGTCATATGAAGATCAGTTGTGGGAACTGGAGAGATTTAGCCTGGCGAAGACTCAATGGGGACATGACAGCTGTCTTCTTGAATTTGAAGGGATGTCATTTGTAAGAAAGATTTGGTTCTATTTGGCTTCAAAGGACAAAACTAGGAGCAATTGCAAAGAAGTTACAAAGAGGCACATTTAAACTGGAGGGGGGAAGGGCTGGAAATGAAATTCTTAGCAGTTATAGTTGTTCAGTTAGAATTGTTCAAAAGGCTTCTCTAAAGCAGTGGGAAGTTCTCTCTCTTTAGTGGTCTTTAGGTAGAGGCTAAACAACCACTTATCTTGTGGTGCTGTATTGGGCATACTTTATGTATATGGATTGAACTAGGTCACTATTATCCCTTCCAACTCTCAAGTTCTGTGATTCATTGATGACATTGATGGTTTTCACCAGCATGGATATACTTTCCAGGATTTCCAGGAGTAAGTCCTTCTTGACTTTTAATCCTGTGAGATCAGAAAAGAATACTTTACAGACCCTTTGAAAGGATGTGAAAAATCTTTGAAAAGATAAACATCCTAGGGAAATGCATTTTCAATTCAGTTCAACAGAGTTTTTTTTAGTTTTCTAAATTTTTAATATTTAAACATTTTGAATTCTAAATTCTTTCTCTCCCTCCATCCCCTATTGAAAAGACAGGCAATATTCTATCCATTATACATGTGAAATTATCAAAGATATATATCCATGCTAAATATAGTGGGGGAAAAACCCAAGAAAAATAAAGTGAAAAAAAAAGTTTCATTCGTCACTCAGAGTTCATCACTTCTCTCATTGGATGTGGATCGTGTTTTTCATCATTGTGGATCACTATATAATCAGAGTAGCTCTGTCTCTCATAGTTGACCATTATTACAATATTTTTCTTATGGTGTACAATGTTCTCTACATTTTGCACCAGTTCATATGTGACAGCATTTTTTTTCTGAAATAAACCTGCTCATTACTTCTTATAACACAGTAGTATTATATCACAATTGTATATCACATGTTGTTTAGCCATTATCCAATTGATGGGCATTCCTTCAATTTCCAATTCTGTACTCCCATAAAAAAAGATCTGCTAAAATAGTTTTGCATGTATGGGATTTTTTTTTTGCTGTTGCTTTTTATTTCTTCTCTTTGAGATAAAAATGTAGTAGTGGTATTGCTGGGTAAAGAGTACACAGTTTTGTAGCCCTTTGGACATGGTTCCAAATTGTCCTCAGAAGAGCTGGACCAGTTTACAACTAAACAAACAGTATATTAATATACCCATTTTTCTTCCTCCCCTTTGGAATTTGTGATTTTCCTTTTCAATCATTTTACCCAATCTGATAGGTATGAAATGGTACTTTAGGGCTGTTTTCATTTTTATTTCTCCAATGATTGGGGATTTAGAATATTTTTTATTCATCTGCTTATTGATAAGCTTATTGATTTGGTTTCTTCTGAAAACTGGTTGTTCATGTGTATTTACAATTTGTCAAAAGAGGAATGGCTCATTTATATATATATATATATATATATATATATATATATATATGTATATCTTGCTCTATTCCCTATAATTTTGAAAATTTAGTTCATTACAAAAGAAATAAATTGTAATAATTTTCCCCATTTTCTGGCTTTCCTCTTAATTTTGGCTACACTGGTTTTGTTTTTCAAAACTATATTTAATATGAAAATGGAATTGACTCTGTTGCCTCCTGGAAGATCATCCTAGGTTCTCTCTCTATCCCTTCCATCCTCTTAAAATCTGAAGAATCTTACTATCACTCTGGTAGGGATTATACTTTGTTATTCATCAGAATAGTTCATCTAATGTCCCCATGGAAACAAAACTTAAGTCAAGATTATTAAAGTCCAACAAATCAATGGAATGAAAAGAATTCCCACTAACTTCAAAGGATACACTGACTTCTCTCCCCCTATCTTTTTCATATGGTTAGAAGTTCAGGGCTTATCTTTAATTAAACCTATTATCTACCCTCATGATCTTTAGTTGTATGAAAGTGATTGAAAATATAACAGCCTTCTTAGCAAAAATAAAATAAAAGTTCTTCCCTCCCCAAACTCATCAAATTATAGGATGCTTTTTTCTTGAATTTATTTCTTTCTTAATTTATTACTTTGAAATACCCAGGTAACTCCCTTTCTCCCTGCCTTCCACTTAGATTAGGAATCAATTGACAAATATATATATATGTGTATATTTAGAACTATGTCTTGTCTTGCTTATTTCTGTTTATCAGTTCTTTCTCTAGAAGTAGACACATACAAGTTATTCTTCAAAAAATATTTCTTTTGCTGTGTTTAGTGTTCTGTTGCTTCTGCTCATTTACCTCTTCATATCTTTATATAGGTCTCTCCATGTTTTTTTTTAATTAACGTGTTTGTCATTTCTAATGGTACAGTAGTATTCCATCACAACCATATGCCACAGCTTGTGCTGCTCTAATAATGGATATCTCCTCAATTTCCAGTTCTTTGCCACTACAAAAGGAGCTGCTATTAATATTTTAGAGCATATAGTTTCTTTTCCCTTTTCCCTAAACACCTTAAGAAATAAATCTAATAGTGTTATTGCTAGGTAAAAAGGTATACAGAGTTTTATAATTCTTTGGACATAATTCCAGATTGTTCTCCAGAGTGGTTGGATTGGTTCTACCAATCTACCAAGAGCTTACTAGTATCCCCATTATTTTATTATTTTTATATTTATTTATATTTATATATATATTTATTATATATTTTTATATATAATATATAATTATAATAATATGTTATTTATATATATCCATTATTTTATTACTTCATTTGATTTCTGCGCCTCTTTTTTCATGTGGGCAATTTTATCTTTTAAGCTGTTATTTTCTGTTTTAATTACTCTCATTTCTTTTTTCCACTTTCCTTCCCATTTTTCTTCTATCTTTCTTACTTGGTTCCTGAATAACTTTTTGAGTTCCTAGAGATCTTGTGATCAATTTCCATTTCTTTGGGAAAGTTTAGATATGTTTGCTTGTTTGTCACTCTCTGCTGTTGCTTCTGTATTTTGTTCTTTTTCTCCATAGATATTATCCAGGATCAAAAACATTTTTTGTTGCTGCTTATTTCTTTTGCTACTTGTGGATTGCAATTCCTGCATGTTGGTGGACATTGCTTTCTCAGCTTTCTTCTCACAGGGCTTTGCCTTGATAATAGTATCTTCCAGACAGTTCTTTGTGTAGCCTATTTTAAAGCATTTTGCCCTGAGGCTATTTTTTCCAATCTCTGATGCCTCTGCTGTAGTCAGCCTTGTTTCTGCCCAGTCTTATAGCTCTGCTGCCTAAGCTCTGCACTCTTCAGCCTTGGGTCCAAAATCTCACTGCCAAGACCTTGCACTGTCCTCCAGGGTAAGTCTGTGGTGCCCTCAGCCAGCCCCCAAGAGATTAGAGATGGGGCAGCCCTCAGGCTGACTCTGGTGCAGTAGGTGGTGTGAGGGAGGGCTGATCAGCTCAGGCTTTGATAAGTGTAGTGTTGCCTCCTTAGAGTGGAAACCCCCAAACACTGCCTACCTTTAAGGCTGCATCCTGTGGGAGTACCCTTTTACTTGTCTGATTTTGATTTCTGTCCTTTTTGAGACACTTTGTATTAATCGGTTAGAAGGAGATTCAAAAGACTCCTGCTACTCTGGGACCATCTTAGCACCTCCCCTACCCATCCCCATTATTCTAAATCCTCTCCAACATTTTATCATTGCCTTATTATCATTTTAGCTAATTTGATAGAGTTTTCCTTAATTTTTTTTCTAATCCATTTTCTAATCAATAATGATTTTTCTCCATATCTGACAGTTCTTTCATTGGTATTGATACCTGTGTATTAGGAAACCTCCTCTCCCAATGCAGATTAGCAATTTTCCTACAAGCTATGGTCTTAAAGAAGTACAAAAGGGAAGTGAGAGGTCAAAGGATTTGCTGGAGCATGAAATGCCTTGTCAGAGGCAGGACTTGAATTCAGGTCCTGAGTCAGAGGCCAGCAGTCTATTCATTGCAGCCTTTTACTGATAAACTCTTCATCTTCATCTTTATCCTTTTCTCCCTGTCTAAGTAATGTCAAACCCTGCTTCCTCTGTGAATTTGAAGTAAAAGCTTTCTGTAATCCTCCAGATTTCCTCTGTCTGTGCTTCCCCTGGCCCTCAATTTCAGTTAGTGTCTACAAATGATTCTATACACCTATAATTTAGTGGGCCATAGGGTGGGCCATGGCTTTGGCTATATAATTGAAAGAGACAAAGGCCTTTGGATCCATAGAACTCCAACTGTTCTGCCTCTAGGCATCTTGTTGTAGATCCTACTTAGATGAAATGATAATCTTCCAAGATATAGAAATGATTTGAGGTTTCTATCCAGCTATTTTCCTGGGAATCCTTCACCTGCATTTCCTTTTTTTTTCCTTTTTGTTCAGATTACATGTTGATAACAATTTTTAACAATTGTTTTCTGACATTTTGCAATCCATGTTTTTGTCCTCCCTTTCCCTTGTCCCCCCTCCTCAGGATGGCAGGTAATATGACATAAGTTGGACATGTGTTGTCCTATAATACATATTTCCATGTTTGTTATATTAGTGAAAGAAGACGCATATCACTTATATTAGAGAAAAATTCACAGAGGAAATAAAGTGAAGACTGGTATACTTACACTTTCCTCTTTATTTTTATTTATTTTTTTCTTTCTCTTTCTGAGTCTAGAAAGTTTGCTTAACATTTCTTGAAAAGCAGAGAAGAAAAAAATATAGCTATCTGTTGGCCATGAGGGGAGTTCATAGTGTCTCTGGTAATAGCTGTCTCTCTGGCTTATCTTTCCCCTCTCCTGCTTCTGCCTTCATGCTGTCCTGCCCCCTATCTTCTGCTCTCAGAAGTCTAGGTGGTATCTATTTGCCCTCTTGTGGTAATGCCATAAATCACCCTCCCACCATTTGGGCCAAATCTCATAAAACATCCATTTGATTTGGGGTCTTGAGTTCAACTGCTGGCACTAATGTCCACAGTGGCCTTCTTTGCTTTGAACATGATTCAAAAAGATTTTTCTCTTGTTTCTCATTTTTTCTTATAATTTGTCTAGCACATTATGTGGCTTATTATAGATATTTAATAAATACTTTTTTAAAAACCCTTACCTTCCCTCTTAGAATCAATACTAGTATTGGTTACAAGACAGACAAGTAGCAAGGTCTAATCAATGAAGATATAAGTGACTTGCCCAGGGTAACACAACTAGAAAGTATCTGAGGCCAGATTTGAGTCCATGAACTCCTATCTCTGAGCTTGGTTTTCAATCCACTGAGCCATCTAGTTACCCCCATATTTACTTATTAATGTAAGAGATAGAAAGGATTTCAGTTCTGACAAGTATGAATATATATTTATGGAACTAGAGACAGTAATAGAATCTCAAAACAAGAGTTCTTAACCCTGAAGTGAACTCTGGATATCATGAGTTCTATAAATATTTATGGGGAAAAATATATTTTTAAATTTCCATATAGTTGTTTTCCTTTGTAATCCTATATATTCTAATTTATTCATCTAAAATATTATTCTGAGAATGGGTCCATAAATTTCACAAGATTTGCAAAGAGATTTAGGACACCAAAAATGATTAAGAATCCCTATCTTAGACATATAAATTTAGACCTGGAAAAGATATTATAGGTCATTCAGTCTTACCCCCTTAATGCAGAAGAAAAAATTAATGTCCAGAGAAATTAAGTGATTTACCCAAGTCAAATGGAAGTGAATAACAGAGTTGGACTTTGAACTCAAGTCCTCTGACCCTCCATCTGCCACTATTTACATTGTACAACTTTGGAACTATATTACAGCTAATCCAATCAAAATTATCACCTAATGCAGGAATCTTATCCCTATAGCATTCATAATGGGTGAGCATCTAGTTGCTACTTGAATACCTATAGTGGCAAGGAACTCATTACCTTGTTGAAGACCATACCATTTTGTGTCATCTCTGATTCTTAGGAAGTTCCTTCTTTTATTGAGCTAAATCTTCTTTTATGTAATTTTATAATTATAACAATTAATAATTATAATAATCATAAATTATTGTTCTGCAGGACCAGTTATAAATCAGAAGCACCACTAGAACCCAGGTCTCCTTGACTCTGATGATAACTCTATTCACTGCACCACATTGCCCCTCACACATACATATGTATATTTTATGTGTGTATGTGGGTGTGAATATATATTTGAGAAAATCATGGTATCTAAATATACCCATTTATTTTAGATACATTTAGATAAACAGATTTTAAGGCAGATTAATTACATTATAATGACAATTAAATACAATTATGGGATATTGTTTCCCTGGATCTTGGCTCTAACCAGAAGTGTCATAGCTAAATACTATATCCAGAATGTTAGATACAAATATTGGAAACATGATTAGTGTCATGTACTATCCATATTGAGAGGACAGGAAGTCTTATGTATCTCAGGCAATGGATGCAACCTGATAGGAATGGCTCAAATTGGAGCTAAGTAGTCTCTGGAGCTCCATTACTGGTTGAGGCCTTGGGGACCTCTTAGCCAACCCCTTTGACTCCTAGTGACATCTTGGATAGAGCACTGGAGCCTGGAGTCAGGAAGACTCATCTTCATGAGTTCAAATCTGGCCTCAAATACTTACTAGCTGTGTGATTCCAGGTAAATCACTTAATCTTGTTTTCCTCAGTTTCCTCATCTGTAAAATGAACTGGAGAAGGAAATAGAACACCACTCCAGTATCCTTGCCAAGGAAATCCCAAATGGGATCATAAGAATTGGACACGACTGAAGCACGACTGAAGCACAACTGAAGGACGACAAGGCAAACTCTTGCAAGAAGCTGATTCCTCCCTTTCTGAGTTTACCTGTTCTCTGTCCGGTATATAACTCTATATGTTGCCTCAAATTAGAATATAAATTCCTCAAAAGTAAGGACTATTTTTTGTCTTCCTTTGGACCTACAATTCCAGACACATAGTAAACCAGCTTGTTGACTGACTCATTTCATTTTATAGGTGAGGAATATGAGGCCTAGACTTGGCAGGGGAACAATTTCTTCAAGGCCAAATAAAGACTTAATATGGGTAATGTGCTTAGCAAATAGAATGCTAGATTGAAGAAAGGAAGACCCATTTTCAAATCCTAACTCTGGCATTCTTTGCTGTGTGAATGTGAGCAGCTAGGTGGTATAATGGATAGATCACTGGGCCCAAAGTTAGGGAGGGAGGACTGAGCTCAAAATCCAGCTTCAGGTACTTAATGTATTATCCTGGCAAATCATGAAACCTCTTCCTGACTCAGTTTTCTCATCTGTAAAGTAAAGCACCCAACTCCCAGGGTTGTTGCCCTTTTAGTGGAAAGTGCTTTGCAAACCTTGAAGTGATATATAAATGTTAGCTATTATAATTTTTTTAACTTCTCTGTTTTTTAGTTTCCTCATATACAAATTGGGAATACTATAACTTGAAGCACATACCTCACAGGCTTGTTTTGAAGAATACATGGAATAATAAGCCAAACACTTTGCAGACTATAATGTTTTATGTAAATGCTAATTCTTATGATTTAACAACTGAACTCAGAACAGAACCAGAGCTCTCTTATCCCTAAATAAGAGATGCCTTCCCTCTCTACCATATCCCTTAAACAGAAGGAAAAGACCTTTCTACACTCAAATTATATATATATATATATATATATATATATATATATATGTATATATACACATATATAATTTTTTTTAAATTGATTATTTTTTAAACCTTTACCTTCTGTAATGTTGTGGAAAAGAGAAAATGAGAAAAAGACTGCAACAGAGCAGGAGAAACTGGGGCTGCTGAGCTGTCACTCAAGGAGAACATTCTAATTGGAATGATAACCAGAAAAGACTGTTGAAAAGGAGGAGACAAATTGAAAATCTTGATCTCTTTGCCTTGGAGACAGAAAGGAAGAAGGGTCTCTTGGCTTGGGGACAGAAAGAAAGAAGGACAAAAGTCCAGCTCTCTCTGATTTCTCTGCTTTGCTACAGTGACTGAATTTCCAGACCTGTAAACCAATTTTCCCAATCTGAACTATATTCCACCATCCTCCAACCTAGGAATTGTTCTACTGTTAGGGAAACCTCAAACCCTCTTTCCATTAATTTCCTTATCTTTCCCTTCTTCCCCAATAAATCCCTTACTTAATCTTAAAGAAGAGAAAGAATATTTTTTGAGACATCATAAAACTCACCCTGAGTTGATTTAGAGAGATCAACAGAAGCATCAATTGGAAGGGAAGGGAAGAAGGAAGAGAGGAAGAAGGGAGGAAGGGAGGAGATTAGCAGATCTGATCTTTAGTTATCATTTATCACTTAAAATAATCCCTTATTACAATTTGGCACCCCAGATGGGACCCCTTGTCTGAGTCTATGGTATTGGGAATGCCATGTCTAGGCATTATCTCTTTTAATAGAAATCTCACTACTGTTGCTGTATCATTTTTCTTGGATGGGCATGCTTAAACCATCTTGTCAGTCTATCCACAATCACCAATGCATATTTGTATCCCTTGTCTTTAGGCATGGTAATATAATCAATTTGAATACATTGGAAAGGCATATAGCTGAGTGGTCTGCCTCCCAATGCTATGTTCTTAAATTGTCCTTGATTATACTTTCTGCATGTTTCACATGCCTGACAATTTCTAATGGCATTTGTTGTTATTCCTGGTACCGTCCAAAATCTCTGTAAAAAATATAGTTTTTTAGGGAGAATAATTTTACCCCCTTGAGCAATCCAAATGCCTTTGATTAGTTTAGCACCTAGATGCTCCTTCCATGACTATATTTCTTCTCTGTTGTAGGCTTCGGTGAGATTATGCCTTTCAGAGAGAAATTCAGCACACAGTGGGGTCTGAATCGCAGCTTATTTTGATGTTAGGTTTGCTCTATCCTTCCCTAGGGATATTCTATCTTTTCAATGAGTATGTGCCTTACAATGGATTATGGCCACCTCTTTTGGAAAGTCTACAGCATTTATAAGACAGTCTATTTTGGTTTCCTCACTGAAGTGTTATACCCTCTGTTTTTCCATATGTATGACAACCAATGCACAGAGAAGAAAGCATAGTTCAGATCCAAAAAAGTTTAGCTCTTTTCCCTTTAGCAAACTCTAAGGCCAGGAGCAAAGCCTTGAGCTCAGCACCCTGGGCACTAACATGACTAGGCAATGATGCATGCCAAAGTGTTTTGTCATAGTCCACTACAGCTGCTCCTGTGACTTTCCTCCCATTGTGAATATAGGAGGACCCATCCCTGTATTACTCTATTTCTGGATTGATAAGAGGTGTGTCTTTAAGGTGTTCATTGGGTTTGTGCATCATTTCTACCACTTGATTACAATCATGTAATTCTTCTCCACCCATTGGCAAATCAGGAATCAGAATCACTGGGTTCAGTGGTGCACATCACTGTGAATAGTGATGTTATTATTGCCTAACAAAATTATTTCATCCTGGGGTATTCTTGCATCAGTGAATGAATGCATATTCTGCGACCTCAGCAGTTTTTCTATTTGCTATGCAGAATATACATGCAATTTACATCCCAGTATTATATAATATGATTTCTTGACCATCAGAACTGTAGCTACTCTGCACCTGAGGCAATGCACCATTCCTATACTGAATATAATGGTCCTAAGGCAGAAAAGTGGTAAGGGCTAGGCAATGGGGATTAATTGACTTGCCTAGGGTCACATAGTTGGAAGTGTCTGAAATCAAATTTGAATCCAGGGCTTCCTGTCTCTAGGCCCAGGCCTCAATCTACTGAAACACCCAGCTGCTCTGGACTTAAACTTAAAAAAAACCTAATATGTAATTTAGAAGGGTTTAAGATTTTTTTTTTGTAAAGACATTTTAAGATTCCCAACTAAGATATTTTATAAAGACATTTTATTACATGTAATAAAAAAATTTCCACATGAGTTTTCCAAAGTTATATATTCTAAATTGTTTTCCTCCTTTCCCTTCCTTCCCCCTTCCTGGAACTGGCAAGCAATTCAAGGGTTCAAGATTATTATAGCAGAGAATAAACAAGGAGAAGCCAAATAGATTTTTATACACCAAGATGGCAGAGGTGGGGGGAGTGTTTTTAATGTTCTACTCTAGTTTTGAGACAAGATTTAGGCAAGGCTCACCTTTGCTCATTTTCCATGAACCTGGCCTCTTGCTTATAAAGGGTTCTTATCTATATTGATTCTAGCCCATCCTTTAGTTGAGGAAAGTGATGGACTCTCACCCAGCCAGCCCCACTGAAAGTGAGGGCTGAATTTGCAGGTCCTTGAAAGATTTAAATTAATGTCCAATGCTTCCTTACATCCTGGTTGTATGAGCTCTTCCTGCCACTGTTCCCATGGAAGCAGGGGAGTTGGCTTGGATCAGAGCTATCTTATCTGTGAAATAAATTGAAAATTCCTCACAGCAAGAAGCACTTGACCCTGTTACTAAGCTGAGGCAGGCTGGGTTAATCAAACGACCTGCCGTCTGGAATGGTTCTACCAGTCTTCATTTCATCAATGCTGGGCCAGCCAGAAGGGACTCTCTTCCTCAGGTCAGGGGAATATGGAGAGTATATTCCACTAGAGGCAGTTGCTCAGGTACAGAAAAAAAAAATGTCATCCCATTCTCCTTACCTCCTCATCCTCTCATAGACAGACTTACTTTCCTCCTTCCACTTTCATTGATGGCAAATTCCCTTGTCATCTGGAATACTGCCAGGGGAAAAGGATGAGAAAACAGAATGTCTGGTCCTGTGGAGAGACAAAATTTGAATACCATCCTGGTGAGGCTTTAGTGCTCAGTAAAGGGGGCTTCATAGACCCAATAAAGAAGAAAATCTTCTCAGGACACATAACATCCACTAAAATCAAAATCAATGAATTTTCCAACTGTGTTGATGTTACTATTGTCCTAATACAGGTGAAAATGTTAAATTACAAGAAAGGTAAATGGCCCTGGCATACCTGGTCTTCACAACCTGGGACTTTTTTCTTTTGTTTTATTTTACACACATAAATGCATATGCATGCGTACATACACATATATGCACACACATGCACATACACACACTCACTGTCTCCTATGAACTGTCTCCTTCACTGTCTCCTTCAAAGTAGCAACACTGGACCATAAACTCCATAGACAAGTTGACGAGTTTCTCTATGTAACACAATTAGCAAAAGAAGCTACTTCTAGGGACTAGAATGAGGTGTTATTGTTCCATTGGAATGCACAAAAATTTAGCCTGTGCCCAAGGAGGATATGTAGCTAGGAAGGGGGCAGGACTCTGTAATTTGTGATCGGAAGCTAAAGAGAGAGACAGTTGATTCATGTTTCTTGATCAGCTCAGCTTCATTGTTTAAAGTGATAGAAGGCAATCTCAGAATCTGTCCTAAAGGAACTCACAAATTCTACTCCTTTGCCCCAATTCCTTCTTCTCTCCTCCTTCTCTCTTTCCTTCTTTTCCTTCATTCTTTTCCTTACTTCTTTTCCCCATTTTTCTCTGAGAGAAAACCTGTCATAGATCTCTTGATGACACTCATCACCAGGAAAGTTTTCCCTACCTCTAACTTCAACTGACCTCTCCCTATATTCCACTTATTTCTGTCCTAATGACCCTAAACCAAGCAAGTCAAATCCTTTATCTCTGTGATTGCCCTTCAAAAAACCTTACATATTGTTCCCCTTGCTTCTAAAGCCTAGAGTTGAGAGTTGTATTCTGAACAACAGAAAGAGGCAGCCATGCTGGGAAAGTGAAAGGAATGCTAGATTTGTCCACAATCCTAACTCTGACCCTTGCTAGTGATGACAGCTGAATTCTGGGAGCCTCAGTCTCCTCAGACATGAAATGATGATAATACTCTTCTCAATATCTGCTTTTCAGAATTATTGTAAAGAAGATGTTTTGTAAATAGCAAATCAATATACAAAGGAGAGGTTAGTATGGTCATCTTATCTTCCTTAAATAACTCATGATGAATCTATCATCCACAATTTTTTCTAATCTTTTTGGAAACCTTTGAACCTGGGCTGCCTCATGGGTAGAGTGACTTTCTTTCGTTTTAATAAACTACTCGGGATTGGGCCTGGATATCTGATTACATTTGTATATAAAACTCTCATATGAATGAATTCCTTCTACTAAGCCAGGTCAGCACCCTCTGTATAATTTCTAGTTGACTTGCCCAGAACAATGAAATTAAATGATTTGCCCATAGTCATCCAGTCAATAAGTTTCAGAGCTTGAACCCAAGTCTTCATGCTTCTGAAACCAACTCTGTCTATTGCTCCAGGCTGCCTTTCAACTCTCTATTCAACTTGCTATTTCATGGCTACTGATCCTATGCCTTTCACTCTCCTTACAAAAGAGATCTACCACTGAAAATCCATATGTGTAGAAGTCCTGCCTTCTCACTCATACTTCCCATTTGGTAGCAAATATAGAGATAAAACTACTGAGTCCTGTCTTTCCCTACAAAGTGACACGTTTCCAGGACAACGCATCCTGGAGTATGGGCAGCTCTGACTCTAAGAAAATTCTGTGAAATAGATGATGGGCCAACATTAACATGTTGTTTTCTTCTCCTGGGGATTATTTAGCCACAAGAGCAGTGAAGTCAGGCAATGATCAATAGGAAGAATTAATGAGTTTTACCAAGACAACCAATTCTGCACAGTATATAACACAGTATATATTAGAGGGGAAGAAGCAGAGCTCTATCCACATCTATAGGTTCAATTCAAGATTCCTCCGAGCCTCTGCAGACAATGCCTTCTGCCCTTTTATTATGCCTGACCCATTACTAATATTTTCATCTTTTATCTCACCTTTTTTTCTGTCATGACTACTTGCAGGGATGCTGAGCATCTCTGAGTCTAATAATGGTCTTTAAAACAACAACAACAAAACTCTTATCTTCAATTTTGGAAACAAGTAAGGTAAGAGCTAGACCACTGGGATTAAGACAAGCCTAGAGTCTTGTAGTTAGGAAGTGTCTGAGACCAGATTTGGAATCTAGAACCTCCTATGTCTAGACCTGGCTTTTAATCCACTAAGACACATAGCTGCCCCCCCAATAATGCTCTTTTTAAGTGAGTCTCTGAAAAGCTCACAAATAGTATTTTGAAATTGCTATGTGCACCTGTCCCAATGCTTCGCACACCTTAGCTGAGATGGAGATAGCTAGGTAAGTAGTATGATTATACTGGTTGCAGAGAAATGAGAAAATGCCATTTCTCTTACCTAGCACTTCCATACCTCTAGCTCAGCTACCTCAAGGAAGAAGTTTAATTAAAATACCCTGGAGAGGGCTAATGGAGGAAACCAGAGACAAAGGGCCAGTAGCCCTATTAATGGAAGTATTTCATGAAAACACTCTTTGTTGCCCTGTCCTTAGAAATCCACTTGGGGATCAAGGAATTGAAGGAGTGAGCTAGAAATGCCCAAACTCAAGGGAATGGGGAAGAGCAGAAACCAAACAGGTGCTCAGTTGACTGAAACCAAAAGAGAATCCCAAAATGGGAGGAATAAATAAGTGCTAAAATGGCTGCAGAAAAACAGAAGCTGAAATCATTAGAAAACCAGATTGTAAGCAAACCAAGCTATGAAATAGTAGAGACATGCTGCCATGGGAGGGAGATTAGAGGTACCACAATAGTTTCTGTGAGAAAGAACTGAGATGTGGTTCTCCTAAAAAATGGTGCTTCTTAAAAGCAGCACTATATGGGAACTCTGGCTTCTAACAGGTTGTAGTCCTGACTGTTATTAATTAGATGGAAAACCATAGACAAGTCTTTTTACCTTCCTTTGCCTTGATTCTTTTAGAGTTAAAAGTGAGTAATCCTACCTATTCTAACAGGTGTAGGCAGGAATCTCCTAGCCTAATCCTTTCACATTAAAGATAAAGAAACCATGTCCTGGTTCCTGATCAAGGAAATGGTTAGGAGGTAAGCATGAGAAGCAGAACTTGAACTCAGATTCATTGACTCCAGAGCCAGTGTGGTTTTCTGATTCATCAGATCCCATACCAATCTCTATATAGGCAGTTAGGTTGTGTAGTAGATAGAGCACTGACCTTAGAATGAGGAAGACTCATCTTCAAGAGTTCAAGTCCAGCCTCAGATAATTATTAGCTGTGCAACTCTGAGTAAGTCACTTAACCCCATTTGCTTCAGTTTCCTCATCTGTAAAATGACCTGGAGAAGGAAATGGCAGACCACGCCAGCATTTTAACTGAGCAAACTCCAAATGGCATCATGAAGAGTTGGACATAACTGAAAAACAACCAAACAGCAACAAAACCCATCATTCTGTGGCTCAATCTCCTCATCTGAGAAAATATGTCTATTTTCACCTCTCATAGATGCAAGGAGGAATGAATATTCCAGTGATGGGGAATAACATTCCCAGAGGAAAGGGTTTAATATCTGAATGATTTTAAAAAGCACACATCCTAGCAGAAAGCCTTAATCTGACAAATGTATGCTCACCAAATGCCTTCCTGTCTGCTGCAGAAACCACTTATAAGTCTGCCTCCAGACCTCCAATGAACATGTGATCCACATCTCTTTGAGTGGAAAGACACCAGGTTCTGATTGAGGTTATCCTTGTGTGGAATGTCTATTTCCTTTAGCTTTTTTTTTTCTTTTCTTATGAGTAACTCCTTTTCAATAGACTCTGTTTTGCATTGCTTGTCCTTTGATGTAAGTTAAATACATGAAAAACGCTTTCCTGTTCCCAGGTTATTTTTGCATATCATACTTAATTTTGCAAATGAAGCTGATAAAGCCAGTGAAGCCTTGTTACAACCCACAGCAAATCCGGAAAGATAATTACTTTCACAGGGGACACTCCTGGAGACTCTAAATTAGAAGTATGTGATTCTGATAAACTTAATTTTCTGGCTTAGTTATTTATATCTTTCCCTGGAAGAAAAAAACATTCTCAGAGTGAATGAGTGAATATCATTCAAATGGTTGGTCTAGGGAAGCATGTTGGCTAATTCATCTGTTTCTTTTACAAACTATGAGGAAGTACCTACTATGTGTTAGCACTGGAGATTAGATATAACAAGAGCAAGCTGCTCAGGGAATGGAGGGCTGGACCTGGAGTCAGGAAGATCTGAGTTCAAATTTGACCTCAGACACTTACTCTTGGTGTGATTCTCTATTTGCTTTGCCAAGAAAATCCCAAACCAGATCACAAAAAGTTGGATGCCACTAAACCACCCACAAAACCAACCTTCTGCCATCCTAGACCTTTTGCATACTAATGGGAGTGGGGTTGACAGCAACTTTTAATTGTAAATGAGTAAGAGCTCCTACTTTTAGCAGCCCTTGCTTGGCACAAAGCAAAGCTGGCAGAGCAACTCAGGGTGCCAAATCTGAGTAAACCACCAGATGGTGCCACAAACCCTGAGCTACCCTGGAGTAACTGGGCTGGCACAGAACAGACTTGGCACCTCTATGGTGTTGAGTTCATTTTGACACTATCTGCACATGCGTCGATGGGACCTGCCTTTTTTGCCTTTAGTGCCTCCCCAGGCTATTATCTTTGAGCAGCATTTTATTCCGTCCAAATCAATAATGTGTTTGATTCATTTTGTCCCCATTATCACATGACCTTAATCTCTTTCCCAATTTACTAAGACCTACAAAGATTGCTCATTCATGTCTAGATTACAGCCCATTTGCAAAAAGAAATAAAAAGCAATAGGAAAAGTATTAATAATGCCAGTTGCATGAGTGCTAAGTAAGCCACAGGTGATTTTCTTAGTCTGAATTTCCCTCTTTCCACCCATCCACATAGCCCCATGTACTTGGAGTTAAAACCTGGAATTTTTGTTCTCCTGCATGCCGTCCACTGAACAGCAGGTTAGTTTCTTTGTCTCCTGTACTCTGCCTCTCACTATTGTCACCATGACAATTAAATCTGCAGTCATCAGATATGAGGCAAAGGCACTAATGTCTTGTTTACCTAATCAATAGAAGCTAGGTGGCACAGTGGGTACAGTTCTGAACCTGGAGACAGGAAGATCTGAGTTCAAATAAGATCTCAGACATTTACTTTCTGGGTGGTTCTGGACAAATGACTTAACTTCTATTTGTCTCAATTATTTTTTTAACTGTAAAATGGGATTGGTAGATGATCTCCTTCCCTGGATTGTTGTGAGGATCAAATGAGGTATTTTTAAAGCATTTAGCATAGTGCCTGGAACATAGGCTCTGAATAAACACTGGTGCTCTCTTTCTTTTCCCTACATGCCTAGTGATAGTCATCTACTCTGGCAGTGTTCCAATCCAGAGTATTTGAATCTTGGTTGGTTTTGGGGCATCATTTCAAGGAATCTAGGGACAGACTGCCACCTAAGATCAAGAAGAAAACATTAAGAATTCACCCAGATGTAAACATCATCCCAAGGTGAAAGATGGCCAGAGAGCATCTAATCAGATTTAATTAGCATTTACAAATTACATTGACTTGACTGAAATGAATAACATGGGGAAGACAGTCTGAAATTGATGGGAAAGTGTTTTCCCTGACAGCTTTTGAGAAGTCCCTGAGAAGCAAAAACATATCTGAATCAAATTAGATTATGTTTGTACTTAAAATCCAGTGCACATATTTTAATCTTGCCCTTGAAAATGTGACACAAACTGTTATTTATTAAACTTGTTATAGCACCTCAGCTTTGGTGGCATATATTTTGTGACCATGAATATTTTATTTAGTGTATTCACTATATGTTTGGGGACAAAAGAGGAGCATAACTAATACTTGTAAATGAAAGTGAATATTAGCAAATTAATTAATTAGGCCTGTGTTGTTAACATGCCTAGTGTTTACAGGCCTATGTTTATATTTCCTGTTGTCAGGTATAATGAATTTTAGGCTGTGTCCTTATATTATGTTATCAGTATCTGCCAAGAAAAGACAATATATGTAAATCTCACAAATATGTGTCGGGTCTGTATAAGTCATTATTTACATAGAACAAATATCTCCAAGGTCTCAGGTCATATGAATGCTAATAAATGACTTTATTTCACAGTTGAGCTTTGAATAAATCAATTAATTATCTAACATCTTCTTCTTCTTCTTCTTTGAACATAATAAATCCATACCCAATAATCTGTAATCCTTATATATGTATGTATTAGATGAAATATATGTATAAAATATATACTAAAATAGTATAAAATATATTTTCAAACTGTTTTTATCTCTCTAATGCCATTATAAATTCTAAGATTTATTAATCTAATATACTCATTTTCATGACAGTATGACATTTCCAATAATAATTTTTATGCCTTTTTTCCAGATATCAGAACTGATGATTCACAAACTGAACCAAAACTCCATCCATTTTGAGCTAAAACCTGGAATCCGTGTTCTTGTTCATGCTGCCCACTTAACAGCAGGTCAGTTTCTCTTCCTCCATGTGTTGGTTATTATATTTTATGTGTTTTTGGTTCCTGATTACATTTCCATATCACAAGACAATAAGATATGACAGTACAAAAACATTTTTGGGGGTTAGCTGATCTGCATTGGTCATTTGGATCCCCATATCTCAGTGTAAAAGCAGAGTTCTGCCCCAACTCCATTGACCAAGCAGTTAAACAGAGTAAACTAGGGATTTTTCTATAACGTTATTACATTAAAGGCTTTTTCTATAACCTTTTTACATTAAAGGCTTGTGGGTAAACCCACAAATCTGGAAGAATCATAGGACTCTTGGTCATTGGAAGAGAAGCAATTGAAATTTCTTGTGATTGGTTGAGAAGATCAAGTCATAGCTCTTGAGGTATATTCAAAAAGAGAAGTTAGTAAAGAAGTTATTTGGGAACTAAAGAACCAATCTCCAGTGAAGGATGAAGGAATCACTCTTAGGAGAATAGAATCTCTCTCTGTCTCTGTCACTGTCTCTGTTTCTCTTTATCTGTGTCTCTGTCTCTGCCTGTCTGTCTCTTTCTCTCTCTCTGTTTCTCTATGTCTCTCTCTCTCTTTCTTTCTCTGTCTCTCTCTCTGTCTCTCTCTGTCTCTCTGTCTCTCTGTCTCTCTCTCTCTCTCAAAGTATGGATCTCTTATACCAGAGTATGATTCATAAAGAGGCTATCACAACTCATTCTTCAAATGCTATATCTATTTCCATATATAATTTTCTCTTTGTTCTGCTCATTCAACTCTTCATAATTTCATGTAGGTCTTTCCACATTTTTCCAAAATTAATCTGCTTATCATGTCTTATAATACAGTGCTATTCCATCACAATATCATATGCCAAAACTTTCTCATCCACTCCCCAGTGAATGGGCATCCCTTCAATTTCCAAATCTTTGCAACCATAAAGTGAGCTCCTATAAATATTTTAGAATGTATAGGCCTTTTTCCTTTTTCCTTGATTTAGGAAATAAACCTAGTAATGGTATTGCTGGTTCAACAGATATACACAGTTTTATAACTTTCTGAGTATAATTCCAAATTTCAGTGTCTGAGAAGTATGAGTTGACTTTTTGATTATCTGTAAATATGACTTATTACCAATATACTTTCTCCTGGAACTCTGTGAGTCCTTGTGGTAGAGTATACATATCAGGTCTTTAGGGAGAAAATTCTCAAGAAACTGTTCTTACTATACCATTTCATGAATACCTTTCCTAAAAACTCTAGTTTAGGTTTCTGGTTAATAATTAATAGGAAGCTCTTGAGAGACAATATAATAAACTCAACCTCTGGGTTACCCAGAGCCCTGAGTAAGTAGTTAGGTGATCCTCTTTAGATCCCGTTGTTTAAATATGAGTGTCTAATTGAGGAGTGTCCCCAGAAGGGATCCTTAAAAAGAAGCTTTGTGATCTTAGACAAATCCTTTAACATCTCTGTTCCTCAGGAACCCTATCTATTATATTTATGTAATATTTGAATTACCCACCAATCCAAATGGCACAATGAGTATAAAAACTCCTTTGCAAAAAATCCTTGTAGTAGGATTAATGAATATTCTTTATCATCCAGAGTGCCTGTTCCTCGGGATTGCTCCCTGAAGATTAGAAATCACAACAACAATGCTTTAAAATTATTCTTGATATTTTATTCTGCTTTTCCATGGACCTTATTAGTGGTGGTGATTAAACACTGATACTTTCTGTTGTCATGAGTAGATATTTGTTTCTTTAAACAGAAGCTTATGTTATCATGATGTTATATGATATAACATTTATTATTTGGATAGGCCTATTAAGGACTTCCAAGTCAGGTTTGATAGTGTCTATAAAAACCTCTGCTTTGGTTGTGAAGAGCAAACCGTTGACCTGCTGAGAAACAGGTCTTACTCCAAAAATTAGCTGCCATGATTACATTCCTTTCTAATATAAAGATCATCACGACTCCCTTCTCATGCCTTTCCAGTAAAACCATATTTCCAAAGCATCCTTCTTCTTGAGAGTTCAAAAGTTTCAGGTAGTGTCAAGGAGATTGTCCATTATTGTTCACAGTATGCCTCAAACAAAGGAAGTATTGTGTGACAATGGGAAAAACATTGAATCAGGAGATAATAGGAACTGTGTTCAAATGCTGTTTCTTATGCTTAAAGCCTTGGTGACCAAGGAGAGCTCCACTAATCTTCCAAAACCTTCATTTCTTCATGGTCAAGTGAGGAGTTTGGACTCCATGACCCAGAAAATTCCTGTTTGCCTTAACTCTCTGATTCTAATTAACATATTTTTTAAACTCTGACTCCACAAGATCTAACTTATAAATTCCTGTGAGAGGAAATGATAGATCAAAGGTAAAGACAGGAAAGAAGACAGAAAAAGAGAAATGAAGATCATTATATAGAAAGAAGGGAAAGAAATGAGCAGGGCTCCACGTCCAAATGTATGCTAGCATCATCTCATGGAATTACATAATTTTGGAAATGCAAGGAATATGAAGACATCAAGGCAGAACAGTGGGCAAAGGCTAGAAATAAAATTAGGAAGATCTGAGTGCAAATACAGCCATATATACCTACTAGCTGATTGATACTAGACAGATAATCTCCTTTAGCCTCATCAGTAAAATGAGAGGGGTTGGATTCGTAGCTTTCAAGTTTCCTTCTCACTCTAAATCTATGATTAATCTATGTCTTAGAAACATACATGGCTGATTGAGCTAATAGAATATTCCCAGAAAAAAGACCAAGTCTATGCTTAAGTGATGTCAAGATAGCCAGTCGATTTTAACAAGTTAGTAAAAAAAAAGTAAAATTTTAAAGAAAAAAAAATTCAGGTTTGGTTTGACTAAGTTATTTATTAAAGGCTAATAACTTTTTGTCATGGAGTAGATGAGTACTAACTGCTGGAGTACACTGCCTATTCAATGACTACACACATCACTGAGGGATTAATGTCAGAGTAAGCTTGAATCTATATTAGAATTCAGGGGAAGGACCGAGTGTCCCTGTAGAAAAGGTGAAAGGGCTAGAGAGTACTCTAGAGAAATACTAGCTGCAAGAGATCTAAGACTGTCTGGGTGAGCAGATGAACCAAGAACCAAGGTCAGAAATGAGGATACAAAACCAGGGAAAGAGACAAGGGCCTGTGTGCATCTCTGAGTACCATGGAAGAAATTATTCTTGCACAGAACTCTTTCATGTCAATTCCTGATGAGCATGGAGGACTAGCTTACACGGAATTCTCTGGAAAGAGTCTCTGAATCTTGGAATTTAAGGTTAGTGCCATACCAGGAATGTAGCAGGAACTTAATAAATATGTATCAATTGATGGCTTGAAGACGTTCTCTCTCCCTTCCATCTCACACTACCATCAGCTTGAATGACATGTTCCTCATCCATTTGAGCAGCGATTTCAACTGACTTCTGCAACCAACTTGTAGAGTATTTCTAAACTGTATTGTCAAATCAGAATTGGATCAAAGCAAATGTCTCTTGAAACAAGTGGATGATTGTCTGGGGTTTGCTGTAATCCTATTTGTTGTAACAGGATTTGATCTGTATACTTTATGCATCCAGGAGGTTTATTTCAATGGGGATTTTCAAATCTTTGTGCTGAGTTATGGGAAAAACTATTAAGCCTGAAGATGCAGTGATTGGATGTGGCAAAAGATTTGCCATCTCATTTCATCAGGTATTAGGCAAAGGGCAAAGTGGAAAAGAAGAACGTTAGAAGCTATTATTATACATAGTTATTATACAGAGAACCTTTGCGTGTTGGTTGAGGGAAGGAATACAGGTGCAGATCTCAAAGTATAACTACAAATACTTACAGTAAAATGAATATTAGGACATAGATACTACCAGGAATGAGGAAGGGGTGAAGCTGTCAGGTAAAAACAGAGCAGAGTTGCATCAAATTCTAGCTCTCCCTTGTCCTTCTACTTCCTCCTCCCCCTTAACCCCCCCCCCCAAAGGTCCGCTGTTTGCAGCATTTCATTTCTCATAAGTAGTGTTGCTAATAACTTCCCAGGGAATATTATAGCATGCTGTTGCATTCCATTAATTACACAACAGATGTTCAACAGCCTCCTTTTAAAAATGTTAGGCCCAGAGTATGTGACTGGAGAGAGAGGCAGTGCATAATTTGAGTTCTCTCTAAGGGAAAAGGAGCTGTCTCCTTCTAGGAATTTACTAGTCTTCTTTTCAGTTTCAAATTCTATTTCTTTTTTGAAGCTTGATGCTTTTTTATGGGTTCACAAGATAAGCATTTTAGATACCTGGATGCCATTAAACACCAAGTTTTGGTTGCTCATGTTTTTCATCTCATATCCAACTTAGGGGAATCACTAGAATTCCTGTCCAAGCAATACTAAACTTTTGAAGACTGAACACTGTTTGAATTGTTGAGTTTGGTTCTTCCTAATCCTGAGAGTGTTCCTGTGTTGACTCCTAAATCTATTCCCATATTTTTTCTGATAGAAGCAATAATAAAGAAAAGAGAGTAAGAATAACTATAAGGGAAAAAAGGAGATAAAACTAGGAGTAAGCAGTGAGCTATAGTGAAACAAAAAATCCTGTAAAATGTAGAATCAAGCATGGTTTGATGCCAGATAATAAACCATCATATTTAAAGAAGTCATATATTAAAAAGTAAGCAGGAATTGTGGCTGAATAAATAATAATACTGCCTGATACATAGTGATTTATGTTTCTGAAAATTCTTACATACATCGCAACATTTGTTCTTCTAAGCATTCCAATAGTGTAGTTTATCTAAGTATTTATACATCTTTTTTATTTCATAAAATTGAGGTTCTGAGATAGTACTTGACCACAGCTAGAGAGAAAGGGGAAAATCAATCCCAGGTAAGCAGAGTCTGAAGCTGGTACTTTTTCTACTATGTGATAGGAATCATAGGTGACCTTAGAGGTCACCTAAATGATTCCTCTCATTTTACACCTAAGGAAAGAAAGTCCCAGAGACAGTAAGTGACTTGTATAAGGTCAAATACTTAATATTTAATAGTTCAGGGTCACACAGCTAATGAGTAGCAAAGATGGAATTTGAACCCAAGTCCTTTAACTTAAAATCCAAAATCCATTTCACTATATCATGTTGCCTTTCTACAGAGTTCTTTAAAAAATAGGCAAAGGAATTTTGTCTTGATACAATGGGGGAAAGACATGGTCAAACAGTATTTAAGAAGGATTAATGTGGTAATCTTTTTCAGGATGGATTGAATGAGTGAGTAAATAAATTAATGAAAAAACTAATTATTAAATGCTATATGTAAAGTTTTAGTCCAAGTGCTGGAGATAAAAGTAGAAAAATAGGACAGAGTTTAAACTCAAAGTATCTACATTCTAATAGAGGGAAAACACCTAAGAACTTTCAGATGCAAATGGACAGGCACAGGGGGTTATGCTTTTTCTTTAGTTACTTCTATGGCCAAAACCATGCTCATTTCTGATAGTGAACTACTTGACAATGCCAAGGTGGCTAGAACTCCCCATATCATGAGGAATTGTGGCTACTGAAGAAACAGAAGCTACAGTATCCAGTGAAGCAGTTACCAGTTTGAATTGATTTCCTGGATGATGTTGGTGGCAGTTAAGATGGAAGTAAGGCTGGTGGTTTTGTTTGTGTGTGTGTGTGTGTGTGTGTGTGTGTCTGTGTGTGTGTGTGTGTGTCTGTGTGTGTGTGTGTGTGTGTGTGTGTCTATCTGTCTGTCTGTCTGTCTGTGTGAAAGAGACAGAGTCAGAGACAAACCAAACAGGGTAGTACTGATATTACTAGGATGTAGAGGTCAAGGTAGTGGCAGTGGTTTGACTTACCTAGAACATGTTGTCTCCAGTCTTTATCAGATCTCCTTCCTGCTTTGGCAAGGTTAAGTTGCTTGTCTTATGGGTGGCAGTTGGTAAGGAAGGTGGACTCATTCTCAACAGGGTGGTCCTCCTGAATTGATGTTTGCCAAGGCTGAGCCAGAAACAAAGTCAAGCAGGTTGACAGACAGAATTGAGGAGGTCAGCTAGAAAATTGTTTCAGTTTTCAAAAGATGAGTTTAAAAAAGACTCAGCCTTGGGTAAAGACAGTTTATTTAAATTTTTGTATCGTTGTTCATTAGGGATATTGGTCTATAGTTTTCTTTCTCTGTTTTAGCTCTTTTTGGTTTAATTATCAGAACCATATTTGTGTCATAAAAAGTTTGGAAGGATTCCTTCTTCCCCTATTTTTCAAATCATTTATGAAATATTAGAGTTAGCTGCTCTGAGTTCTGGTAGAATTTACTTGTGAATACTTCTGGCCATGGAATCTTTTTCTTGGGGAATTCTTTGATGGTTTGTCCAATTTATTTATCTGTGGTGGGGTTGTTTAAGTATTCCTGTTTTCTCTTTTGTTGATTTGGGTAGTTTATATTTTTGTAGATGAATCTATTTCACTTGAATTGTCAGATTTATTGGCTTACAGTTGGGAAAGGCAATCCTCAATACTTACTTTCATTTCTTCTTCAGTGGTTGTGAAGTAATAACATTTAAAAGAAAGAATTGTGGACATAGAAAATCATAGGACAATCTAACAAATTTTCTTCATTTACTAGTAATGAAGGAGAGGAAGAATTCAAAGGTAATTCCAACGTTTTTAGTGTAGATGTTTGAAAAAATGGTGCTTGCCATTAAGAGAGTCTGTGAAGTCAGAAGAGGAGGTAAGTGAGGTGGCAAGAAAATACTTTGAGGTATGTTGAATTTGAAGTGAAAACAAGTCCTCTAAGTTGAGATGCCCACTTTGGAACCTTGGCAGTTGGCTATATAAGACTAGTCAGGTAAGAGGATAATTATAATGGCATTCGGGGGCATCATTGACATAGAAGTGAAAGCTGAAATGACTGAGGGAGTTTAAAAAGAGAAGAGCAGAAAGGCAAGAAAGGATCAAGCTTTGACTTAAGATCATACATGAAAGTATTGATCTGATGGTCACTCATCCCATTTACCACTCCTAAGCAGCTTTGGAACCTGATACCACTGGCTGACTGGGTTGTCACTTAACATCAGCCCAGTCAATGACCATTATAGTTGGTGTTATACCATGGTTGACTAGTCAACCCAACTGATAACTCAACTACTTAGTGACAATGCTTATAAGAATATTTTAGATTGAAGTTTTTTCTTCATCCTTATCCTCTTCACTGATTCAACCCAAAGAGATAGTCCTAACTTTGTTCTTCTTCACTACTGTAAGTAATTAGAGCATAGATGAGAAAAGGGAAGCTAAATTCCTGGGAAGAGGGAGTGGGGATATCTTTAAGGGATATTTGCATTTTAAGAGTATTGTACTTTGTTAATAAAAATCACTGAGTATATTTAGCAACTGCTTTTGATATTTGTATCTTATATTTATGTAGAAGATATAACATGGTATAATAGTATATAGAGTCATGGACTAGGAGCCAAAAATACCTGGATTTAAATACTACCTATGATAGTTATTAACTATTTGACAAGTCACTTTACCTCCTTGTGTCTGAGGCAACTCCTTCCAATTATACCTATTCCAGATATTGGGACAGGTATGTCCAATGGATAGAACACTGGACATGGAGTCAGGAAGGCATGAGTTCCAATCTAGAATCAAATACTTGTTAAACTTTGTGAATCAAGACAATTCACTGAACTGCTGTTTTTCTCTTTTGTAAATTGGAGATAATCACAGCAGCATCGATCTCTCAGTTGTGAGGATTATTATAAACTATTTCACAAACCATAAAGCTTTAAATAAATGCTAACTGTGATGATGTCTATGTGTGTACATATATATAAATATATAACATGCAGTCATATATATTTATATATATATGGAAGGGAGCTAGATGGCATGGTGGACAGAGTGTCAGTGCTGGAATCAGGAATGATTCATCTTCCTGAGTTCAAATCCAGCCTCAGACACTTAATAGCTATGTGACACTGAGCATATTTAAGCCTGGTTGCCTCAGTTTACTCATTTATAAAATGAGCTATCCAAAATGGCAAACCACTCTACTATCTTTGCCAATAAAACTCAAAATGGGTCCATGAAGTGACAGATATGATTCAAACAATTGAACAACACAATATTTGGATGAGGGGATCTTCTTGTATTAGCCTCTCCATCCATACTAAGGGACATGATGACTCTATACCCTGAGGTTCAGAGCTACAGATGCAATGAAAGATATTGATATAGGATTTTCAGCTTGGTAAAGTCTATTAAAATATTATCTATTTTGATCCTTACTACAACCTTGTGAAGTAGATGCTTCAAGTTATTATCCCCATTTTTGAAGAGGAGAAAACAGCCTTATAGAGGTTGAGTGACTTCCCTATAGTCTTAGAACTAGAAGGTTTCAGGAACAGGATTTAAACTCAATTCTTCCTAAAGCTAGAACTCTTTACATGATCCCAAGCTGATCTCTTTGTCTTCAACATGGAATTTAAGAGTTCTATCAATGCTGCACTAATAAATAAAAGTCCATATGAATTGGTATGACAAGGGGCACATATTTTTTTTTCCCAGAAAAATATCTGATTTAGAACCTAGGGCATCAGTTGGAAAAGAAACATGAATTAAATGAGAAGTATGATGTGAGGTATGGGAGGAAATTAGCACTAACCATCAAACCCTAATTCTCCCATGTCCTGGGAGTTAACTTAATTGCCTGAATGAGAAAGTGACTGTGGGAGTTAGTGGGAACAAAATGAATGTGCCACTGAGTCAGGACTATATTATGTTGATAATCTAGATGAATGATCCAGACCAGCTAAGAGGCTGATGCCTATGAACCAGTTAAGAAATGATTAAAGCATGAATCAGAGTCTTAGTAACAAATGTAATTGAGTATCTATCTGTGGATTTTATGAAGGTTAAACAAATTATATCTTCTAGATTGCACTAATAATACAGTACTGAATATAGAAGTGCTTATAAGTTTGTCCTAAGAATCCTCCAAATGTGGCTTCTTACTCTGCCAATGCACATAGTAAACAGGCTTTTTTGTTGTGTCATTTGTTGTGTTATTGACGTCCTGATTCTAAGCGTGATGCTCTAGTTACTGCACCATCTAGCTGCCAAATATCCAGTCTAGAACTTAACTAAAGGTTTAAGTCTTAGAGAGTTACTCTGAGGACATAGAGGTGAAATCAAATGTCAGGATTCAAATAGCTGGTAAAGACAGAGACAAGGTTTGAACATGGATTTAACGTATACCCCAAACTCTATCCACTATAAAACCCTGCTGTTTGTTTGTTTTTCCATATCGTAACATTTTCATGAGTTAATATAAGGGAAGTATTTTGCAAACCATTATATAAGTGTCAACTATGAAACTTTAATAGGGCAGCTAGGTGGCTTGGAGCCAGGAAGACTCAACTTTCTGAGTTCAACTTTGGTTTCAGATACTTACTAGCTGTGTGACCCAGGGCAAGTCATTTAACCCTTTTTCCTTTAGTTTCCTTATCTGTAAAATGAGTTGGGGAAGGAAATGGCAAACCACTGACTCCGGTATCTTTGCCAAGAAAACCCCAATAGGATCACAAAGGATCAGACTCGACTGAAAATGAATGAATAACCACAAAATTAAACCTTAATAATATCACAGAATTACTGAGGCATGATCCCTTGGCAGGAGATTCTTTTTGCTCCTTTAAAAGGCATGTTTTGAGATAGAGACTGTGGGGATAAAGAGATAGACACCAGCGCACCTGAGCTGCTGGTCATCTCCAGGATGGACGCTCAATTACACATTAAGGAAAGGACTGTTCATTTCAAGATAGAATTACTGCCCATCAGGAACCTTTAGAAAAGGACAATACAGCATATCTGGCATCTGCTTCAGTTGTAGATGGTTTAAGAGCTATGGAGCTCTGAAGTGTAAAGTGAAATAAATTGTTGCAATAACATTTTCCATTTAGAGATGAAATTAGTACTAGTGAAATTCTTCCAGAGCCAATAAATTCATCTGTCTCTCTAGTCTCTGGCTGCCTCATTATCTGAATAGTTATCATTTACAAGTCTTTTGTGGGTGAAGTCAGTAGGATATGTTTTATATTTTTTCCTTCTTTGCCTTACAGCAATGTTTAAGGGGGTGGGATGTGGATGTGTGTGTGTGTCTGTCTGTCTGTCTGTGTCTGTGCAGTAACGTTTCTTTTCTCCCTGAAAACATAATTGTTTCAAGAAGTGTTATGAGTCCTATGCCTTTTCATAGTTCTCATGTCATTATGATAAAACTAATTAATGACAGGTGTTGAAGAAAGGTAATCCCAACTCTCTATTTAATGTACTCCATAAATAATTTTACCTTTTGAAACATCTAAAACATCTATCTCTGATGAACCATAGGGTATAATCAGTATCCAATTAGATCTTCTCCCCAATCTCTCAGATATTTCATTCTCAGGATGTCAATGGGTAGTTATGGATAGGAGTTCCTGGTCCAGGAGCCAAAGACAGGAGAAAGAATAGTTTAGGAGCTGACTAGGCTTGAGAATTCTATTAGAAATTTTTTTTTAGCTTTTGTACCAGCAAAATTGATTTTAACCAAGATTAGAAGGGAAATAGCACACTGGGGAAAACATTTTTATAACAAATTTCTCTGACAAAGGTCTAATTTCTTAAATATGTAAAGTTGAATTTATAAGAATATGTCATTTCCCAATTGACAAATGATCAAAGGATATGAACAAGCAATTTTCAGATGGAGAAATTAAAGCTATCAATGATCAGATGAAAAAATATTCTAAGTTATTTTTGATTAGAGAAATTCAAATTAAAACAACTCTGAGGTACCACCTCACACCTATTATATTGACCAATATGACAATAAAGGAAAATGATAAATATAGGAGGGGTGTGGCAAAATTGGAGCACTAATGCATTGTTGGTGGACTTGTGAACTGATCCAACCATTGTGGAGGGCAATTTAGAACTATGTTTAAAGGTCAATAAAAACTATGTATGTCCTTTGATCCTGTAATATCTCTCCTGGGTCTGTATACCAAAGGAACCATGGAAAAAGGGGAAAGGATCTACTTGTATAAAAATATTTATTGCAGCTCTTTTTGTGGTGGCAAAGGATTAGAAATTGAGGGCATTTCCATCAAATGGATGAACAAATGTTGGTATATATTGGTGATGAAATGCTATATGAAGTGAGAAGCAGGATGATTTCAGAAAAAGTCAGGAAGAGCTACAAAAACTTATGCATAGTGAAATAAGCAGAACTGGGAGAATATGGTACACAGTAACAGCAATATACAATGATCAACTGTGAAAGACTTAGCTACTCTTGGCAATACAAGGATGGGAACAATTTGGAAGGACTCATGACAAAGAATGCTATCCATCTCAAAAAAAAAAAGAACTATTGGAATCAGATGCAGATCAAAGCATTCTATCTTTCATATGAGTTTATTTACAGCTTTATTTTGAGGTTTTGGTTTTATATTAGTATTTTCTTACCACCATGACCAATATGGAAGTGTGTTTTGCATGATAAATGCATGTATAAAACAAATCAAATTGCTTACCATCTCTGAAAGGGAGTAAGGAAAGGAAGAAGAGAGACAATTTGGATCACATAATTGCAGGAAGCATATGTTGGAAATTGTTATTGCACATAATTGAGAAAATAAAATATCTTTAAATAAAATTATGAAAAAAGGAAATTAATTTTTTCTAACAATTACTCTTTTAATAGAAGACTGTCCCATCTTATCCAATCCAGACTCATTCATCTTATAGAATCTCTGTCCAAGTTTCCCCTTAAACCTCTCAAAGAGGAGCTACTCATGCTGCAAGAGAACTTTCTGCTAGTTCACTTGACATTGCATTGATAATATTAAAATGAATATGATATTGAAAGATGATCAAAAGCCCTTATACAACATTTGAACTGTTTTTGAGAAGAGTCTACGGAATTTATCTTTCCTGTGTGAAGCAGGACATCTTGAAACTGGATATCTAATGTTTTGTTTAAGAATTAAATGACCACAGCTTAGACCTTGGGGGTTTCATAAGCCGCAAATGAACATTTTCTGAGTTTCCTTTTTGGTGACATGAAATGAATATCAAGAGAAATGGCCTAATTTTACAACCACCACTGATATTGTTATCTGAATAATTAAAATAAAAGTGCTGAGGCTTTGGGTAAGACTGACTCGATAGATAATAATTTTTAAAAGATCATCTAGAAGCTGCTGTGGTGGATAAAGCTCTGGGTCTATATTCAGAGAGAACCAAGTTCAAATGTGATCTCAGATACTAACTAGCTGTGTAACCCTAGGCAAATCACTTAACTCTGTTTGCCTCAGTTTCCTCTTGTAAAATGAGCTGGAAAAGGAAATGGGAAATCACTCCAGAATCTTTGCTAAGGAAACTGCAAATGAGCTCATGAAGAGTCTGACATAACTAAAATGACCAAACAACAAAAAATAGGTCACAGCTAAAAGAGAAAAGAATCAAAGAAGTCTAAATCCAGTGACATTACTCTGAAGACAGGAGTACCTTTTTATGACTTCTGCACTCTATTTTAAACCCTTTTCTGTTTCTCTTTAGGGTAGACTATTTTTATTTTGTTTTGGACAGAACCAAGGCCATGGATTCATCAGAGAAAGGAAGTCCTCAACAAAAGATAGGCAACTACTCCACAACTTAGTTTTACTGATTCATTCAGAACCCTGGATGGTTACTTGGCTTTTCCAGGGTCTTACAAGTAGCTTGTGTCCAAGGTTGGGTCTTGGAGTCAGTTGTTCTAACTAGTGACTAGTAGTAAAAAAAAAATTTTAAAAATCAAAATAAAAGTTGTGCTTTTTTCAAGGCTAACAGAGAAGGGGAGAAATAGAAAACCTCTTTCTGTGAAGAGTTCAGAATAAAAGGAATCTAGCTGGAACAATGTGATGATGAGGGAGAAGAGAAAGTGGGGCATGGAAGATATATCCTGGTGCTGGGAAAAAAAACAAACTTCTATTTTATCAGGAAGGCTCACTCACTATTACAGTGGGAGACTTTTAGGAGTCAGACATCTAGAGACTATTTCTTTGGCTCCTACAGACTCAGACAACATTTATTTTTAAGAGAGAAAGCTGTAAAAATCATTCAAGATTTTGGTATAAGTGCTTTAAGGAGTTTCTTTCACTTAAAAGGGAGTTAGTCTGAGCAAACACAGGGGGCACTGTTGACTTTCTAAGGCAGAACTAGAGTTCCAACATTGTTCTATACTTGCTGATGATTCCAGCTTTCCAAAAATCAAAAGAGAGGAGTAAAAGGGATGTGAAAGAAATGCTTTTTTCCTAAGAGTTTGCTTGCGCTCAACACTTAGTACAGTATATCATGTACTTTGGTACAATGGAGTGAAAGAGCCTTCTCCCCTTCCTTATTTCCCCCTCATCATCAAACCCATTCTCAGCTTATGGAATGCAAGGGGCATCCTAATTTTTCCTCATCTTTAGCTCCAGCTGTAATTCTCAGCTCCTTGTTGCCCATCTATCTTCTTCTGAGTCTCAGCTTCCACAGTAATGGAGATCTAGATCAACTGTGCTGGATTTGGTTAGCTGAAACTTAGGTTCCTGTTCCTCCAGATTCCCCTTTTGGGATGTAGGTATCATAGACATTGTGACTTAGAAACTCTCAGTTTGATTTTGGAATATCTCACACAGAGTCAATTTTCCAGGGCCTGAAAACATTTTTCTTGATATCTCCTAACTCCTACCAACAAGTTTCAGGAGTAAAAGATGCTTTCCTCTCTGAGCTTATACCTCCTTCCCAAGGTTCTAGCCTTTCGGTATTCACTTACATTCATGTGAGGTCTCCATGCTCTGAACTTTTGAAAGTTCTTGGCTCTCCTGATTCATTAGATCTTTATCTTGATGATCACCTGAAGTATAATCTGCTAGCTCTATCTTTATGACTGGTTCAGCTCTTCCTGATTTAGTTTCACCAGGGTGGTTAAGAAATTGGATGGAAAAGAAAAATGCTTGTTAAATGAAAAATAAAATCTATAGAGAAAATCAGTCCTGAAGGCATGGGAAGTTCTCAAGAATGGAATTCTGAGATATATATGGAGGAAAAGAAATTATCTGGAGATCAATATGGATGCATAGGAAACTCAACAACCAACTTGAATTTTTAAATAATACATGCAGAAGATGGAAATGAAGGCAAAAACGATTATTTTTTTTTTAAGTGTGGTACGATCCTGCAGAATAGTGTTACGAGTGAATGATAAGAACTATTATGTACATAGTCCATCCTTCAGCTCTCACTTTTGGTAAAAACTGGAAATATACATTTAATGACTAGTAGAGTCTGGACATCTTTTTCTACTATTCATCTAGGGATCCATTGAAGGGCTCTGAGGTTTTCTCACCTTAGGATGATAAGTAATTGAATCAATTGTGTCCCTACCATCAGTAAACCCTGAAAACTATATGTTACTTCAATAATTACAATAAAAATCACATATACAACACAACATTAAAAATATTATCACCTTTCAACTTCATCCCTCAATATAATGAGCAGAATCATTTCATGGCAGATATAGGACTGTTTTTAAGACAGGTGTGCTATGAGATAAGTATAGAATTTCAGATATAGAATTGATAGAAGATGTGTCCATCAGGCTTAGATGGGAGTCCAATTTGGAGACATACAGCACATCTCAGTACCAGGTCAGATGAGGGTATCTCACCATCTCTCTTATGTTATGAGTGAGAAGCAACATGATCCATTTGAAAAACACTAGTCTTGGGAAGTGATAACCTACATTCAAATCCTAGCTCCAGAACTTAGCTCAAGTTGTTTGTGAAGTAAACACTTTAAAAAATAAAATTATCCCTTTGTCGTTAGCTCCATTCATTTAATTTCTTGTCTTTTATTTTTTTCTTTTTTGGTAAATCCTTACCTTCCATCTTAGAATCTATATTAAGTATTACTTCCAAGGCAAAGAGTGGTAACGGTTAGGTAACTGGGATCAAGTGACTTGCCCAGAGTCACATAACTGCCTATTAATTTCTAGTTTAGATATCTATGTTGGCAACAGAAAATCCCCCCAAAATTGGCAGTATTGTACATCTTTCTCTCTGTATTTTCAAAACACATCCATGAGAACAGACTAACCTGAGATGCAAATTTGTTAAGCTTAATTCAAATGCTAGAGACAATGAAACTAGTAAATATAGACCTTCCCTTGAAATCAGGAAGACCAGATTTCAAGTCTTGAGTATGACACATGCTACCTGGGTGATCATGAATGGGTCAATTAGTTTCCTAGAGCTCCCAGATTACTAAAACTGTACATTATAGACTAACTGATAGTCAGAATTTGTATGAAGACTTCCTATACTTGCAATACTCCACACACTGATGTGCTCACAAGTAAACCTTGTTGAAGGAAGTTTTTGCTCTAAGAATTCTTCATAGTTTTTGAAATCATCAGTCAAGACTGTTCCTTTGGTTTCATTAAAAAAATCTGACCAGGGAATGCATCATTTTCTTTTGTCTGCTTAGGGACTGACAGTATACCATGCTCATAGGAGGTACCTAGAGAATTTTTTTTTCTGCTTCTATTATAGCTGATGAGACCTTTACAGGAAATGGTGTAGGGATGAGGAAATGGGAGTCATTCACCACAATGGTGGAAGGCACATCAGAATTAATTCCCACTAAATATGTTACCTATTTAGGTCTTTAAATAATCACACCAATTTTAATTGAATCCATCCGAATGGTAAAATCTTGTGTGTGTGTGTGTGTGTGTGTTTGTGTGTGTAAGTGTGTGTGTTCACGCCTGCCTTCCTCTGTGCCTGTGTTCATAAACTAGAACGTTGCTACCCAGCTCATCGTCATGTTTCTTTTTGTCCATGAATAATGGCAAGCCAAGCACTCAGCACTTTTTTTCCCCCACTCTTTACCTTGTTTAGTTGCAACTGGAGAGGGACTAATTTATGCTAATTCCAGGGAACAAGCCGAAGCCCATTTATCACAAGAGTTTCCATTCCTCAGCAAAAACACACACAAATATACCTAAGTGTTAGGAAAACTAAACTCTGCAGCTGCTGGTGGATGGAGCAATAGCAGGATTGTTTTTATGCACTGCCCTAGCCTGCATCCAGAAGCCACTGAACACAGAGGGCAGTGGTACTCAAGCCTTAAGCAGGGCTAAAGCTGCCTGCCTGCATAGGAATACTGATACTGAGAGCATCAAATTTAGCATGCAAGATTCTGGCACTAATTTTTCTACTAGGCTTCACCGATTGCTTTCCAGTTAGGAAACTTAAAGTCAGAAGGACTAAGGCAGATGTTCATAGGGTTCTACTCTGAATGACTGGGAAGTGAATGAGGCTTTGGGGGGGGGGTAATGATGGGTGTGATCTGGGAGAGGGATGGGTTGAGAGCCAGGCAAGTGTCCATTCTATCTTGAATCTGTATGCTGAATCTGTTTCTGGAAGTCTGTTTGCATTTGCTATTCCTTACAAATGACAAACTCTTTTAAAAGCAAGAAAAGTGTTCTTTGTCGTTCTCGATAGTACTGCCAGGGTTTGTAGGCACACAGTGTTTGAAAGAACTTGAGATCACAAGACAGGAGACCTGAGTTCATGTTCTGTGTAAGCCACTGTCTTGCTATGTGTGACCTTGGGCAATTCACTCAGTATGAAAGGATACTAGGTATAGGAAAGGGAAAAGAACAAGCATTTATTATTAAAATTATATTATTATTAAATTAAAAATAAATTTAAATTATATTTATTATTAAAATTAATTATTATTATTATAAATAGTATTATTTATTATTATTTATGACCTTCTGTGTGCCAGGTGATCTATAAATATCCCATTTGATTCCCACCACAATCCTGGAAGTTAGTTTGTTCAGCCATTCCTTAATTGATGATTATCACCTATTGAGGGTAGATTGATTATGCCCTTCTTTCCTGGAGAGAAAAACCCCCTAGTTTCTTCTGATGAGGAGCACAGAAGCCAGAACCAAGATTAGATATTTATTTGCCATAGGCAAGATTTCTAAATTCTGCTCCCCTGTGTTTAACCTTCCATAGGAGACTTTGAGGTTCCACTTGAATAATTTGGGCACTGACTTGTCACAAAATAAATCCTTGAATACCAGAGCAAAGCTATCTGGAATTAGAAAGGCAAGCATTTATGAAAAGCAGCATTTGAGAACTTGTTGGATCCCCTGGCATGTCATGCCTTTGAAGGCTGTCTACTTTGCCTATTCTTCATCTCAGATATGCCTGAAGCATCTCTGGACTCCTCTGGTACTGCAGGTTCCTTTGCTTAGGTCACTAAGTACCTAGTTTTACATCAGAATGAAATTATTTTTGCCCTGGGCATTCTAATACCCTGAAGGCTCCCTAGTCTTTTGGCCACTGGCCTTACCTCTCATATACACATACTTTTCTTCTTCACTTCATAGCCAAGTTGTTCCCAGATTCCCAAAGCAATAAAAAGTGCTTTTATTTCTAAGCCTTTGGAAAGCCAAAAAAGCCTTAAGTATGTAAGCTTGTTCTCTTAGGAAGAAGACATGACTTCTGCTTCTTATTATCCTCTCCATGGGCTGTTTAATGGGAGTCTTGGAGGAGATACTACAAACTAGCAGGGTTCTAAACTGGAAAAGCCAAGACTGGGGCAGAGCTATTTGCCAGAGATTGTCAGTGTCTGTTAATGGTTCAGTAGTCACCTATGCTGTCAACTTTGCACCTAGGCAACCGGAAAAGAGCATCCCTCTCCCATCCTCAGACAGATGAGCTACAGAAAAGGATGCTTAAAGGTCATTCACACCTCTGAATAACAGTCTTTGTGTAAATGGGTAGAAGATAAAGGTCACTGCCCAATGGTTGGGGAGGGTATGCTTGACTTTTATTTTTCTTTCTAGTTAAAGTATGTAATAGTTGAAAAATACTAGGTTCCAATGTTCAGGGCTTCCTGGCAAGTAGAAACATTAAAAGTACACTGAGTTAGAGAGAAAGGTGATTAAAAGGGTAGAAGTAGAAATAGAAAAAAATTCTTAAGAGGGGTCATATTAAGTAGTAACCCAGAATCTCAAAGCACTTGGGAAGGGGATACATCTTTGAAAATGTATTTTGGCAGTGACCTCAATTAATTATGCTCTGGAATCCTAATCTTAGAAAGATGGATATGCGAATAGGGGCAGAATTTCAGGGGCTCATTGAAGTAGGAAGGTGCTATGGCTTCTAGAGAGCATGGTAGATGGGCTTAGGGTTGACTCTCTTCGACAAATATTCATTAGGTTGACATTTTCTTTTGCTTGTGTGTGTGTGTGGGTGTGTGTGTGTGTGTGTGTGTGTGTGCGTGCGTGTGTGTGTGTGTGTGTATTTTCTAGGAGAAATGGAGAAATAATGCACAAATAAGTGTTTTTCATTTTCATATTGGTTATCTTGATTCCTTGTTGGAAAGGGATTTCTTTTAGGGATAAAGAAAAGTGATGAATACTAAAATCAGTAAATGAAATACCTTCTCCTATAGATGTAAGAATGGGAATCTTTAAACAAAAACTGGATAATCATGTAGCCAGTGTAATGAAGGGATTATTTTTCAGGTTGGACTAGATGGTCTGTAGGGTCCTTTCCAATTATGGAATTCTATAAGTTTGTGTTTTAATAGAGAAGCATATAGATAGCCCATTGTAGCAGTCCACCCCTATCTAGGGACAAGGGAAACATTTAGAATGTACAGAGTGGCTTAGAAGAGAGCATGCCCAGTCTTGCGCATGGCTAGGAAAGCCTCTGACCCTTGACCCCAGCTTCCCCCAGGTGAGGCGGGAAATCAGGTTTCTTTGTGTTCACCTGGCTAAGATACTCCACACCTATACCTTGTCGTTAACCAATTATAATCATCCCTATGTATTGTGTATATTTGCATATCAAACACATTAAAAGCAGAGCCACAGCAATCTCCGCCCTCTCTTGGATCTCAGCTCTTATCGATGTCTGTCCTTGCTAGAGCTTAGCCGCCAAGCTCCATCTTTAATTCCTTTCCTTCTCTATCTCTCTCACCTGGGACCGGGCCTTTGGCCAGGCATTTTCTTTTCTCTATCATGCCTCCGACCTGTGTGGTATTAAATTTGGATCTTTGGACGGAATTAGCCTTCTGAGAAGTCCATGGATCGGGGTTTGCTGTGGCTCCATTATAATCAATACGGCCTGGTTTCTGACTCATTTTTGCCACCTCATATCTCTAACTTGGCTCCTCCATGCCCCTCGCAGAATCCTAAAATTCTATCCTTCCTCTATCTTTCTACCTTGTGGCTTCTCTCGCCTGAGAGGGCACACCCATCCACATATTTGACCTTTATTTACCAGTGTAAGTATTGCTCCCTAACCTGTGCTCCTTCCCACCCAGGAGAATGTAAGCTTCTTGAGGACAGTGACTTAATTTTAGCTTTGCTCCCCAGTGCCTGACATATAGTACAGCAAGCACTTAATATATCACTGTTGAATTTGATTGAGTCAAACTGATGTCATTAATTATTTCAATGTAAACATGACATAAAAGGAAATAATGTTTCAGAGAGCAGTTATTGCCATAGAAACCATGTTATAAATAGATAATTGGACATATATCATTTTAGAAAAGTTTTGCTATCATGGTTTTATTATAATATATTGGATTATGTAATTCAGTAAACATTTATTAAATGCCTATGTCCAAGTCATTAAGCTAGGTTCTAGGAATGTGAGGAAGAAAACAAAACATCCCTTGCTTTTGAAAAGCTTGTGTGGGCAGAAGGAAGAAAAACAGATATGCAATTAAGTATATATTTGATATTTTGAGGAGAGAAAAAAGGAGTAACCACAGTGGTGGGGAAATCAGGAAGGGCTTTGCAGGGGTAGTGCTATGTGAGCAAAGCCTTGAATAATTCTAGAGATGCTAATTCAAGTCTGCAAGCTTTTATCTAGCACTGTTTGCAAAACACCAAAATTAGGCCCTGGGATAAAATGACAAAATGAAGAAAAGATTCCCTGGCCACCAAGAATTCATATTCTGTGTGGAGGTGAAGAGGAGGAAAGTGAATCTCAGGTGTAGGAAAAAGATTGTCCAAAAACACAAAGATGGGAGTGGAATATCAAGCTTATTGTTAGTGGACCAGTATGGCTAGAATGGTGAGTATTGCAATACTGAATCTGAAAAGATGAATGAAAGGGAGATTGGATAGAGTTTTTAAATCTCAACTGAGAAGGCAGCTTTTTATCCATGAGGCAGCAAGGGTCCACTGAAAATGTTTGATAAGAGGGTAACCTGGTCAGATTTAGGCATGCATAATTTTAAGCCAGTTGCAAGAGGGAGGAGAGATTAGAAAGAAGAAAGTCAGAAAGCAGAGAAAACAGTTTTGAAGGCTGGCTTAATAATCCAGTTGAAGAATCATTAGGGCTTGAATGAGGGATGTGGTCATGGAAGTGAAGAGGAGGAATGTGTATATCTCACACACACACACACACACACACACACACACACACACACACACACACACACACACACACACACACGGAGTTGAATCAATCAGTTTTTGCCACTGATTGGACATAGGGTTGAAGGAGAAGGAAAAGTCATAGAGCCTCTGAACTTGTGTGGCTGGCAGGATACTTTAACACAAGTGGGAAAAACTGGAGGAGGCAGGTTTATGGGGGAAGATAATCAGATTTACTTTAGATATAGTTTGAAGTTGAGGTTCTCATGAGGCATCCAGAGAGATGTCTAGCTGGCTTTTAGAATTGGGATGTGTAAGGGGAAATTTCAGGTTGTGACATAATCTAATTTATAAAAATTGGTTGCCAGGGAATATCCCAAATAAAATACCCAGGTCAGTTTGGGAATTTTATGGTGGTTTAATTAAAATAGAGGGAAGGAATTAAGGAGAAGAGAGAGCGAAGGGGTATAGGATTTCTCCCACCTGGCCTGTGCCAGGGGGAGTTCAAAGACCTCCTCCATGAGGTCTTTTCAGAAGATTAGAGGCTTTCCTAAGAGAATAGTGTTTTGGAAGGTAAAGGAGAAAAGAATCAGCCTAAACTCTGAGAGAGCTCAAAGAAGACTCCTCACCTGAACTAGGTTACTAAGCTTCCCCCAGTAGTGTATCAAGGACTCTCATTGCCAAACCCAGACAATAGTTTCCACCATGCCAAGATGCTCAGCATACTGCCACTAGAGCCACCTCTACACGAAAAGACCCTGAAAGAAGAAGTGATGCGAAATATATAGACCATTTTTACATCACTTTCCTGTGTCTCACATGTACCAATGGTAGCTTAAGCTTGTCTTAGGACAGCCCAGGGGTCTGCAGTTGTTTCTGATTTGTCATTTGCTAGCACATGTCTGTCATAGGCCATCCTTCTCAATACTTAATCCTTAAGTAGGGGTGTAGACGTTCCTGTTTTGTTAGACTAAGCAGGGTGGAGTAATCTAAAATTCATAGATGCTAGAGTTCAGGAGGGAGACTAAAATATATAAAACTTGGAAATGATAATTTGCAAGAGTGATGAGAGGGCAGCTGGGTGGCTCAGTGAATTGAGATTCAGGCCCAGAGATGGGTGGTCCTAGGTTCAAATCTGGCCTCAGACACTTCCTAGCTGTGTGACCCTGGGCAAGTCACTTGACCCCCATTGCCTATCCCTTACCACTTTTCTGCTTAAGAACCAATACACAATATTGATTCTAAGGTGGAAGGTAAGGGTTTTATTTTAAAAAATAATATAATTTATATATACATATATAAATAATATAATTTTAAAAATAATTTAGAAATAAAATAAAAAAGTGATACATTTAAGGAATTAGAAAAATGGGTTCTATTTTGAAAGTTAAAGGAATCTAAGGTATTGAAAAAATTATTACAAAATGGCTTTAGTAGAGGCAACATTATAGTCCTCATCCGTATGTGTCATAGCACATCTGTCTGATATTAATGGAATCATTATGGCTGTTTCTGCCTCCCACTCTTCACCTGTAGCATCTCATTGTTGTTCTTGCTTTTTTTCTCTTCTAGCCCCCCTTGTGGACCTTACCCCAAGTCACAGTGGGTCAGCAATGCTGATGCTGCTCTCTGTGGTGTTTGTAGGGTTGGCCGTGTTCGTTATCTACAAGTTCAAAAGGTGCGTGGCTCTCCCTCTGCCCTCTTCCTCTCCCAGTGGCCATCTTGCCCCCTTTGTCCCAGGTTAAAGAGTGTGATAAAGCAGTGGCGTGTGTCCTGCGTGCACAGCAATTGACAGTTTTTGTTAATGTTTTAGGAAGATCCCGGGCCTTAATGTTTATGCCCAGATGCAGAATGAGAAAGAGCAAGAGCTGATCAGCCCAGTCAGTCACAGTGAAAACAGTCCCAATATCACTCAGGCTGAGCTGAGGAACCCTGGCCCACTTATAGATGAGAAGTTGGACCCACAGCCCATAGGTAAATAACTCCCAGTAGCCAATCGCTGGTCAGTCTGAATAATAATTGGCTAAATCTTTTCTACCCCTTTTCTCAGCTTAAGACCCCTGTCTTCTGCTCTGTTAATTAACATTCTTAGTAGGAACTAAGCTAAGCTGTCAATGTACTTTCTCTCACTTTGTTTTCACTAGGATAGAAAGTAAAATCATAACATGAGGCCTTCCTGTCTCTATCCAATAGGTTTCTCCTTAGTTGTCTCTTGTCTTTCATAAAACTGCCCTGGGACCCTCACTAACACGCGTGGTTTCTGACATTTATGTGAACGAGAGAAAAAATGTCCTGCTCTGAGAAAACAAAATCTTTGGGTTTATGGCATGGTGGAGGGGTTGGAGTGGGATGTTTCAGGGAGAGGTAAGTATGGATGGAGAGCGGGGTACACCAAACCAAGTGGGAGCTGTAACAGAGAAGAGGAGAGGCTGCATCCTCTGGCTAATGGCAGAGGGGGAGCCATGGCTCCTAAAGGCGTGTAGGGGGAAATGGTGTGGGCAGGGGTTTCAGATGCTCCCAAAATAGAACAGTAATATAGAAAGGGTTCTTGTAGGGCAGGAGCGTGGAAGGCAAGGCATCCTGAGGATGTGTATGTTATGAGAAAGGAGCGATCAAATATTCTAGACTGTATCCTCAGGGAATAAATTTGACTTAAAGAAAAATGCCTGGGTGGATGCAAAGGGGAATGCCAAGTGCCTATTTTGTTTGCTTAGCTCCCCACAACTAGAATCCGAGGTGCACTTCGAATGTATTTAAGTAGGGCTCCCCCTTTACCTGTAGAATTGCCGATTTCAGCTAAGTTGTGCTTGAGAATCAGAGAGCCAGAGAGGGATGTGCTGCTCATGTCCAAATTGCTAAACATTCTTCATGTGGAGGCCCCCCTTCTCCCCTCAGGAAGCTAAACAATAAATGGAACCACATTTTGGATGGTAACTCTCTCCCTGTGGTTCCTCCAGTCTGTTAGCATCGGGAGTTGGAGCTGTAAATGGTCTCATCTCCGTCTTGTGCTGCAGTCTTGGCTGATGCATTTTATTCATCAACCATCCATCCATGCTTCACTCTAACTTGATAATACCAAGTCGCCTGGAAGCCCCTTACATATGACTTTCAATATGTTACTGGAAAAAATGAGTAGCTAAATGAAAACATAACCCTGTCTTTAAATGGATATGGTAGAGGTCTGTAGATGTATTAAGGGAAAATTTCAATGTAATAACTCTGCCAGTATTGTAGGTAATAATAACAACTGCAGTCACATCTGGTGTCCAATTTTCTCAATGCATTTTCTTCTATTTGGGGAGACAGGGTGATAAATGTGTAATTGCTTTGGTTAAAACGAAAAAAGCTTTTCTGTCCTCAGTCCAGAGCAGTATTCACCCCATCCAGTCACTTTTAAAGCTTCTAAGTGAATTTTTCTTGGGTCATTTGATTCTCAATCCTATTTCCAAGGGTGGGAAGCCCAGTTACTGTTTACCTTATTAGAGCAGCCATCCCTCCTTCTCCAGGAGCATCTCTCAGCAGATTACAAAGTCTTTGACACCTTTTCATTTCAAATGTCATTAAATAAGTAAGTGTAACACATTTTCTCTTAGGAGAGTAGCTTTACCCTCCCCTCCCTCCCCTTCTGCTCAACCTGGTGAATCGTCTCTCCGATTGAAAAGAGCAAGACATGCCACTCCACCTTCTACGCCAAAGCGGGGACCTTCCGGGGCACACTTTACAATTTAAAGAAAAAAACCCCAAAAGCGGAGACCTGCTGATCGGGAAAGAATTTCGCTCTTGTCGAAGTGCATCATCGTTTCCTGTCCACTAACTCTATTTTTTTCCCCTTTGTTGTTCTGTTTCCTATTTTGCCAGGAAGTATTTCCATAGTTGCTGAGAATCAAAGCACAAAAGAAATCCCTACCTATGTAAATGTTTGAATGGAGGACGCCAGTAAAAAAAACAAAAACAAAAACAAAAAAACAAAAAACAAAAACAAACAAAAAAACACATTAAAAACACTCACTGCATCTGGACTTTTTAATTCTTCAGACACAGACAACAAGGGTTTTTAGCTTTAAACCTGTGCATGTGGACATGATCCTGAGAACACGTTTGGAGGGGCGGTGTACAGGTGCTCTATTTTAATGGAAAAACGCTCCCCTCTTCCCTTCCTTTTCTCTCTTTTTTTCTGATCCGTCGTGTTTGTAGGAGATTCGTAATAAATAGAGGCCAAGGAAATCTGCATGTATTTTTTTGGAAGTATTCTTGGCTCTAGATTTAACAGCAATTTTAGCACTATAGCCCACGGGGCTGGGTTAGCCACCCGGGGCCAATTTCATAAGACACAAAAGAGATGCCACACAGGAGTTTTGAAACCTTGGGCTCTTTCTCTGTTAATTTCCTTTATTTATGTCTTCCCATTTGATTTCCCTTCTGTCCCTCCATTGGACAACAGTAGCTCTTCATGCTCTGTGACTCCAGGGGGGAAAGGGGCAATCGGTGCAGATAATGGGGAACATCAGTCTGGGAAGAGTGAGCCAGGGATGTAAGTTGAAAATGGGCATTTCTTTCCCATTCATTTATTTCTAGTGGCTCCAACATCCATATAGAAGGGACTTGTTTTCCTCTTCATATCACCCTTCAGGGCAGTTAGGATATAAGACCTGATTTTAACACTAATTTGACCTTTCATCCATTATTTTCCATGTCTGAACCAATCAATTTTTCCTTTGGTCTTTCCACCTCTTAATTTAACCCTCACTCCTTAGAGGACCAAGGCATCTAGCTGCTTCATCTTTCTGTTTTTTGTTTTTTTTTCCACCCTCCTGTCAACCTACTCCTCCTCCTGTTTTTTTTTTTTTTTTTAATATAAACTCTGCCATAGCCTTTCCTGTTATCTCATGGACATTCTCTTTAGACTCTGCCCCAATGGATTCCCACTTTTACTAAAGCCTATTCCAAATTTCTCTCTGCATTAGAGTTGCCATTGAGTGTTGGGAAGTAACCTGGATCAGTGCAAAAACATTGTTAGAAGTCAAAAAACGAAAACAAAAACTTGATTCTACCCTTGTCTTTGCCACTTATTGTGACCTTGAGCAATTTCTTCCTCTGTATGGGCTCTAGTTTTCTCTGTAAATTGATGAGTTTGGACCAAATGGACTCTAAACTCCTTCAAGAGTCTGTAGCTAACCTGGCTCCTATACAAGAGGAGGAATCTAGCTCTATACATTGTACCCTCCATCCTAGATCCCCCAACCTCAAGCCAGGACCCCATTTTTAAAAATGTCAATAGATTACACCTCAAAAAAAAAAGCTTCAGATATGAAATGGTGCTACTTAAGTCAATGAGATTGGGTCATGTTTGGAGAAGGGATCCAGAAGGATTGTTTATGCCTGACTTAGACTCCTTGTGGTCCAACCAGTGTTTATTCATGGAGGCAATTCATTTGTAAATGCTATATTTCTATTACAATATATTTGATTCATTTCCCCATGACCTACCTTCTTCCCACCCCACTTACACACATATAACTTTATGTTGATGGCTATCCGAAGAGAGAAAATGCTACCCAAACCCTTCTCATTGTAAAGTGGCAATGTGCATGTGACTTTAAGCTGACTTAAACTCAAGAAGGGTTGTCAGCACCATAATTCAATTAAAGGAAATCCATTTTAGAAACTACACAGATCTAAAAGAAATAAACTGAGGTTTGTTAGATAGTGGAGATGATATTTTTGGCTATCTTGATGGTCCCGGTAGTACACAAACACATACATATCCATGGATATTCTGTTTTCAATAGAAGAGGGGAAAGTAAATGATAAAATAGACAGAACTCAGCAAAGCAAATCAGTAAAACAGTATGATGGCATTCAAATTATTCCAGGATCTTTTCTGGTGTGGACCAGAAAAACCAAAGAAGGAATAGGCTTGAAAACAGAGGACATTTAGGAGAAAGCCCCAAAGACTTAGGAGTACAGAGACCAACCACAATTGTGGGAAAAGGCAGTTTCATATTTTCATTTTAGAGCTTAATCTCATCCCTTGCCTGGGGCCTTAACACAGGACATGATCGTTTCTGGTAACTGGTGTAGTGAGTGCAGCATCTATCATTAGATGAGCCCCAGCAGGGAATGTATATGTTCCCTTTTGCCTCAGCTCTAGAATATGGGTTGTTTGGGAGCAGCTTTATAGGTTTTGCTAACAGGATTTTTCTGCTTGGGAATCCAAGATTAAATTTAGGAATTGGATGCCTTTGGTAGTTACTACTTTGGTGCTCCCGTCCCACAAGAGACATACCTGTTGGCCTATTCCATTAAAGATTTCTATTTGATTCTGGGAAATGGAAAGATTAGAGAAGAGCAGAGAAAGTTTAGCAAGTAACAACATAGGAAAGTTTTAGATGTAGAGTTCCAATGTCATTAAATGGAGAAAAAGAATCATCTTCTTGACCTAGCATTGGAATAGGGGTAGACATTAAATGTTGGTCATTACGGAGATGAGTCACTGATGACCACTTTGAAAAAGAGCAGCTTGTGTGATCTGAGAATGAGTAAGCTGAAGAGGGGTGGGAAAAGCATTGGATTGTAGAAGTTGAGATGTAGACCCCAGCCCTGGCTTTGCCATGAACTGAAGTCAGTATCCTTCTGGGGGCTTCATTTTTCTCATTTTGAAAATGAGGCAATGGCACTAGATGATCTCTAAGGTACCATCTTGCTATGATATTCTGTTCCTAAGAGGATCTACTTATCAACAAGGCCACCATCACCACCCCTACATCCTCCCATTCTCTTGAAGATTACCCCTGAAATGCAGGCACTAGGCCAAAGAGTTACTGGAAGAATTAGTTCTTTTCTCCCCTGTGGGCCCAGTTATGTCTTTGAAAGGAGGCATTTAGGAGGAACAGGGATCCAGAGGGGACCAAGAGCCTACCCCTATTTATCAGAGGGAAACAGAGAGGGAACTACAGCAAGAACCTGGTGAGTTTAAGGAGTGTTTGGTCAAAAAATGGAGGAGCCATTATAAGAAACAAGCAAGGTACAAGGCAAACCCAGTCAGGACTTCCTTTAAGCCCTGGAGGAAAAATGTGCAAACCTCACCCTAAACTAAGGGCCAGCAGCTTCCTTGCCTTGTTGCTAATTAGACTCATCCCTCCAAAATGCAGAGGTTGGCTTTGCTTTTTTCAGGAGTTCCAAACAGCAACTTCTAGAGCGATGGGACACTTGACAGCTGTTCTGTGTTTTCCAGAATTCCAACTGAGCATTGAAATCCCTCATTAGCCAACTTATTTTTATAGGAAGCCAATTAAAAAATGAAAGTTTTCTTATTGTATTGGAACTACTTCTAATTTTAAAATGACTTTTTTGATGTATTTTTTTGGTTAAATAAGATGTAGTGTAATGTATAATTGCTATTGTTTATTGCTTTTACAATCATATTTATTAAACAGATAATGTCTCTAACATTGTTGCCTCTGTGTATCTGTCCCTTTATTCAAAATCCATGCTGTTCCCACTCACCCGAGAAATGGCTATAGTGGTGGAGTATCTCTAGAGCTATCAGCGGGGGGAAAGCCTTTTGCATATCACAGGCACTCCATTTTTACTACAAAGTCAAATCATATTCTGCATACCAAAATTCAACCCATACCTTCAACTGGTTATGAGAGATATCCTTTGCTTTCCTAAATTATTCCATTCTAAGGAAGAATCTGCAGTGGGTTAATAGAAATAATGATTCTGTTGTTACTTTGAGAAAGCAGATTTAAGGAATGGATTAGGATGGGTGGGGAGAAATTTCCTTTTCCACCTGTATTTACAGAATTATACCTAAGGTGGGACAATAGGGCTTTACCTAAGGGTAAATAATTTATAGAGTGTCAACAGCATTATTCTAAGAACAGATCTTCCATTTCTCCCAACTATCCATTGGTGTTCTAGGAAGTTGCACCTTAGAACAGGTTACTCTCCAACTTGTCACAGGTGCAGTTAGGGATCCAGGTATTAAGAATGATGACCTGGGAGGGTCAGAAGGTGGCTCAGAGGACAGAGATCCAGGCCTAGAGAAGGAAGGTCTTGGGTTAAAATTTGACCTCATACACTTCCTAGCTATGTGACCCTGGGCAAGTTACTTAACCCCCATTGCCTAGCCCTTATTGATCTTCTGTCTTGAAACTGATACTTTAGGATGAATTCTAAGCCAGATTAAGTTAGGGTTTTAAAAAAAAAGAATCATTATCTTCCATCAAAGCCTGCCCTTAGGAAATATATCCAGAAATCCTTCCTGTGCATTATTGAAGAATTTCACTGGAATAACATGACATGTCATGTCTACAGAGTCTGCTGGAATCAAGTTGGGAGAAAACAAGGTAAGTCTGACCACATACCCTTTTGTGTTTATGATGCTTTCTTGGGCAATGACAACTCATCTTATCAGATCTTCCAAATACAACTATGGATCAGTCAGTATATGAGGTGCACAGATGCTAGGACCCTGACTTCATGGAGTTTATAATCTCATAAGGGTATAAGGGGCAGTGAGGTGGCACAGTGAATAGAGTGCCAGTTTTGGAATTAGGAAGACTCAATTTTTTATTGATTGTTTTATTGGCATACTTAAGAAAGTGATAGAGAAAAGTTAATAAAGATTAAACTTAAAAATATGTCCTGAATTTTTTAAAAATTTTATTAATTGATTGATTTAGAGAATTTCCAGGTTTACAAAAATCTTATTCTTTCCCTCCCCCAAACCTCTCCCATAGCCAAAGTACAACTTCACTGGGTTTTACATGTGTCATTAGTCAAGACCTATTTCCATATTATTGATATTTGCACTAGGGTGATCATTTAGAGTCTACATCGCCAATCATATCTCCATTGACCCATATTATCAAGCAGTTGTTTTTCTTCTGTGTTTCTTTCTCACAATTCTTCCTCTGGATGTGGATAGTGTTCTTTCTCATACATCACTCAGAGTTGTCCTGGATCATTGCATTGCTACTAGTAGAGAAGTCCATTACATTTGATTGTACCACAGTGTATCAGTCTCTGTGTACAATGTTCTCCTGGTTCTGCTCCTCTTGCTCTGCATCACTTCCTGGAGGTTGTTCCAGTCCCCATGGAATTCCTCCACTTTATTATTCCTTTGAGCACAACAATATTCCATCACCAACATATACCACAATTTGTTCAGCCATTCCCCAATTGAAGGGCATCCCCTCATTTTCCAATTTTTTGCCACCACAAAGAGTGTAAATATGAATATTATTGTACAAGTCTTTTTCCTTATTATCTCTTTGGGGTACAAACCCAGCAGTGCTATGCCTGGATCAAAGGGCAGACAGTCTTTTAGTGCCCTTGGGCAAGGAAGACTCATCTTGCTGGGTTCAAATCTGTCCTTGGACACCAGGTGACCTGAGGAAAGCCATTTATTCTCTAATTGCCTGGCAAAGGGATCCACTAGAAAATAAATGGCAAACGGTTCTAATATTTTTACCCAGAGAACCCCATGGATGGCTGTGGTCCATGACCAAACAACAGAAAAATGTAGTAGAATGTAGAAGAAAGACGACTGGTGCAAGAGTCAGGAAGAACTAGACTGAAGCCTCAACTCCAGTATATTCTAACTATGTGACCCTACACAAGAAATTGAAATTCTCTGAAAGAAGAAGAAAGTGCTTTTGATAGCTCTCAGAGATGATAAAGCTATAATTAGCAGAGAAGAAGATCCTGACTTGTGCTGGTAGGGGGAGAATCCTCAATTGAAAGTTTCTTTTATCAATGAAATCAGAGTTCTAATCTCTATTCCCATTCACACACACACATACAAATGTGTGCATTCTTATCCATGCATACATGCTCATAGGAAGACATATATAACTGCACATATGTTGGCAAATAGGTAGAGTGGTAGATGGAACCCTGGGCCCCTGACTCCAGGAAGACGAGTTCAAATAGGATCTTAGATGCTTATTAGCTGTGTGACCTTGGCCAAGTTATTTCACCTTTGCCTGCCTCCGTTTCTTCAACTATTAAATGAAGATAATGATAGCATCTATCTCCTGGGTGTTGTGTGGATATATAAGATGCAAGATGCTATTTGCAAAGATGTGCCTAGTGAGTTGGCACTATATAAATGATAGCTACTTTTATATATTGCATACATCTATTTCTATAAGCACATAGAAATATATATAAAATGTGTGTATATATATATATATATATATTTATATGTGTGTGTTATCTTCCCTATTAGAATGGGAGCTCCTTGAAAGCAGACAAAATGTAAAAATATATAAATATATATATTTTTTATATATTTTATATATATATGCTCTAAGGTGATAACATCTCTAGGACTTTGCTGAGCCCATGATCTCAGATTTTGAGTTGGAAGGGACCTCAGAAACCATCTAGTGCCATGCCCTCATTTTAGAGAGGATAAAGAAACTGAGGTCCATGAAGATCTTATATATATGATGTGTAAGGGATCACAGAGATAGAAGCTTTCACAGGTGGGATATGAACTCAAGTCCTTGGACTCAACACCTGATGTTGAACCATATCACCTGATAGAGTGGAGGCATGCTTTTTGTGTATATGTATATGCAGATGGAATTGCTCAAAAGACAATGGGGTATCTCACTCCAAAAGTCAGGAGAAAACTGGGTTTAAGACCCATGCTTTATAGTTTGTTGTTTATGTGGCCATGAGATGCAGTGAAAATAGAGGTAATAATATTAGCCGTGAACACCTCCTATGTAGAGTTGAAATGAGGCTCTAAATTAAAACATTTTGTAGGCAATAAAATTCATAAATAATAAATCAGAATTATGAATGAATGAAAAAGCCTTTATAAATCTTTATGTGCCATAGGTATGCCCTGAGAAAGAAATAGCAAAATGAGAGTCTTTACTCTCAAGGAGCTCCCATTCTAATAAGGAAGACTCTCTCTCTCTCTCTCTCTCATATACATATATATATATATATATATATATATATATATATATATATATATATATATATATATATATATATATGAATGTATTTTAAGGGGTAAAATTAGGGATTCTTGCCTGAATATATTATACTAGTGATTGCCAGGAATTAACTCAATCCCAATAAAATACTCAAGTCAGTGTGGGAAGTTTATGGTGGTTTAATTACATTTGTGACAGAGGCTGGCACTAGAGAAAAAAGTGCCAGACTGAAGAGTATGTGAAATTGATTACCTCGATGGGGGAGGGGCTCCAGGAGTGGATTCCTGAGGAGAGAAGACTCTGGCTTAGAGAACAGTGAGGGTCTCTTGGTCTTGAGATGCCCGAAGAGAGAAGTTGAGAAAATACTTTCTCCTGAGGGTAACCCACTTTTCCTGCCAATGACTGGAAATCCTTCCCCCCAACACTTCCCAATTGAAGTGACTTTCTAAAGAGAAACCTGAGCAGACTTTACCTCAGCTCCTGTTGCCCAGGGGTGAGTCAACCTGACTTTCTCTCAGGGGGCTCAGGCTGCCAAGGCCTGAGTTCCCCCACCACCACCACAAACTCAAGTAGGAAGGGGAAAGGGTTTAGATAGAGACAGGGATCCCCTCTCCCCACTTTCCTTTTCCCATTCTTCCCTGCCCGTTATTTCCTTTTGTATTACCTGATTGAGTTAACATTAAAAGTTATCTGTTCCTCAAGCTGAGTGTGAGTGAACAGATCAAGGGGAGACCTTTTGGTCTTGAGTAATGGAGGGGGGACAAGAGAGTGAATTGGGGAGAGCACCTTTAGCTAAGGAGGGAAGGCAGAAGGGGGAAAATCTTCAAACCCCCTCTCCTCTCTCTGAGCCAACCTGTTACATCATCTGTCTCCTCTGAACCCCACTTTGAGAAGGGGGGTTTTCCTCTCTTTCTCCCTCTCTCTATCAAAAGTCCAAGCTTCCCTCAGGGTACAAAACTTCTTCTTTTATTTTTTAATACACAATAGAGGGAAGAAATTAAAAAGAAGAGAGAAAGAAAAGAGAATGTAAATTGTTCCAGCCCGGGCTGAACTAGGCAAGAGTTCAGAGGCCTTGACCAAGGGGCCTTCTCAATCTAGCACGGCTTCTAGCCATGAGGCCTTCTCTGAGATGAGGGGTCTCCTAGGAGGATAGTGTTTTTAGGAGGTAAAGGAAAAAGGAATCAGCCTAAACCACTTACCAAGCATGCTAAGAACTTCTCCCAGTCACCTCACCAGCAAGCCGTAAATAGCCAAACCTCCAAAATGCAAACCAGTCTGCCATGAGCCACACGAGCAAGACAGAGAGCAACATCTCCAGCCAGAGAGAGGAAGTACCACAAAATATATAGATCGTTCTTTACATCAGTTCCTGCATCTCACATGTACCAATGGAAGCTTAAACTTGCCTTAGGACAGACCAGTGTGTCTGTCAGTTGTTTCTTATTTGTCTTTTGCTAGCACATGTTTGTCATAGGCCATCCTCCTCAACACTTAATTCTTAAGTAGGGGTGTATACATTCCTGGTTGCTAGGATTTTAAAGACTAATCAGGGTGGAGAAAATCTAACATTCACAGTATGTATATGGCAAAGCAGAGACTAATGCATCTTTTTAAATGTCATTTCTATTGATAAAAAGCACATTTGTTTCTGATGTTGAACCATCTGATGATGTCAAGGACTGTGGTGGCAAGAAATTTCTAGGTCTTTAGTAGCTGATTATAGAATTTTATTTATCATTATATGCATGTATACATAGAGAAATGAACACAGAAATGGCGCCACCTCCCATTCTGATGATCTGGGCTTCTGCTGCTGAGAGATCTCCATGGTGAGCTAGACTCAGGCTCACGAGTCTGAATCCCATCATGTAAATAATGCCTGACCCCCTTCACCCCACACCTGCCTCTGGGAAGAATAATCAGAGCCTCTCTGCCATTTCTGGAAAGTGGTTTCACCTTCCTAACCCTCCTTGGCTTCTGATTCTCTCTGTGTTGTCTTTCTTTCTTAGAATCCAAGTCCCGTCAGGGCAGATCTTCTTGCTTCTGTGTCTGTTGTCTAGTACATAATAAAATTAGTATTAAACCCATTACTTCACATAGTTTTTTTAAGAATCAATGAGATCATATTTATGAAGCACTTTTTTTTTAAATACCTTATTATATCTTGCAATCAATACTGTGTATTAGTGTGGAGGCAGAAAAGTGGTAAAGGCTAGGCAATGACAGTTAAGTGACTTGCCCAGGGTCACCCAGTTAGGAAGTGTCTGAATCTAGGACCTCCCATCTCTAGGCCTGGCTCTCAACCCACTGAGTTATCTAACTGCCCTTGTAAAGCACTTTGTAAACCTTGAAGCAAGGTGGCTTAGAACTTTGAAGAAAGTGGCCATGCCAAGGCATATATACATCATTGGGAGGAACTTGGGGTTATCCTCACCCAGAATTATGCATTCAAGCAGTTTAAAGCATCCCCAAAAGTCTGATGGCAGTGAATAGTGATTGTTGGTGATTTACCTCAATACTTGACCAAAATGTAAAAAGTAGAATCATTTTAATAGCTGATTATAGGATTTTAAAATTGCTGGATTTTTAGTGAGAGGATCTGGGTTCAAAATTTGACCATGCTATTTAAAGTCTTTATAACCTTGGGCGAGTTATGGACTGTCAGCCTCAGGTTTCCTGGTCTTTAGAATAGGATTATATATGTGTGTGTGTGTGTGTGTGTGTGTGTGTGTGTGTGTGTGTGTATGTATATGTATAAATATATAGTTTCCCATCCATGTCAGTAGGTTGTTGCAGTGAAAGTCCCGCAAACCTTAAATTGGTATTCTCATATTCTCATTGTTAATGGAAGGTTGGGGCAAATAGCCCTAAAATCCCATGCTTTATCCTCAGGGTATCACTTTATTTTGTCACAAAGCAGCAGAGAGTCCCTGACTTATGGCATAAAGTCAATAAAACAAATTTAACTTACATTGTAGTTAGTAAATTTTAGAAAGAATTTGCTCCATAAATATTAAGTAAATAAAAATGAAAATCTTTTACTCATTTTTTTCCACTTGTGGCAGTTGGTTGGCCTAGGAGATAAATCCAAGCCTCTGACACTTACCAATTGTGTGACTTTAGGCCAGTCACTTTACCTCTGTCTGCCTTAGTTTCTTGCTCTGTAAGATATGGATAGCAATTGCTTCTACTGGCTCCCAGAGCTAAAAAAGATCAAATGAGCTAATATTTACAAAGTTCTTTGAAAACTTTAGAGTACCACATAAATGCTAGATATTATTATTTTTCCATTAACATTCATTAGATATATTGGGCTATAGTTTTCCGTCTCTGTTTTGCCTCACTAGTTTCGGTATCAAGGCAGTATCTGCGTCACAGGGCCCCTTCTTTCTCTATTTCTGCCTAAAGTTTGTGTCTTATTAGAACTAATCATTCTTTGAATTTGATACAATTTGCTTGAAAATCTGCCTGATCTCAGTTGCTTTCCCACCCCCTCGGGGAGCTCATTTATAGCTCATTTAATCTTCATGAAAAATTTTTAAATAAAACATTACCAAAGCAGCTACAGCATCCTATCAAAAAGATAATATATTCAAACTAGGCTGGATTTATACCAGGAATTTAGGGTTCCTTTAATATTAAGAAAGCCATCAATATCATAGATAATATTAACCAAAATAATAGAAGCCATATGTTTATACTAAAGGATACTATTAAATCATACTATAAAAAAGGTTAGTAGGGTTACTTCAGTTACATAGAAAAATTAAATTATCTGGACCACATCCTTCCCCTTGATATTATCCTGAGGCATCACTGACAGAGTGTTCATGCAGGATTTGTGCAATCCTGGTTGACAATAACTTAAACATTGAAGGTTGGGGATAGGAGTGAAATGATTTGAATGCAGAATACTTAAAAATCCATGTTTAAAGATTAGAAAAGCTCTTTAATACAAGAATACACAGTGCATTCTCTTCCCCAATACCCAGCTCCCCTCTCTTACAATGTACAAAAAATGACCAGCATAAAGGACAAGGCTAACAGTGTCCTCTGGAGGGCAGAAGCGAAGCCTATATCAGCAGAAAGAAGGAAATTCTGTATTTTGTTTCTATTATGGCTCAACCTTAAATTAATAAAACCTAAAAACGAAAAACACAAAGATGAAAAAAATGTAGGCAAATTAGGATGACCCTGTATGAGATAGGTCTTTATATCTAGATCTATTATTTACACACGAATGAGAATCAATAACAAAAATGAATTTTCATTTTCTGGTGATGTTATTTACCTTGGATGTGTGCATTACTACAGAGTCTCATTACCAGATCTGAAAGTGGTGCACTCCTAGTTTCCATATCATGAAAGCATGCAGCATTTTTTTTCCTGTTTCAGAAATAAAATAGCTTGGAGAAATGCTTCATTTCACCTTAGTTACTGACTCACCCTTGTGTGAGGTGATAGATTTAAGCTCTAATGCAGGGGTTTTCAGGTTTTTTCATGGTGTGTACACCTCGAAGAGTCTAGTAAAACCTAGGGACCTTGTTGTAGAATTATGGTTTTAAATGAATAAAAAAAAATACATAGCATTTCAAAGGAAACAAAAAATTAGAGAATAAAAATGTATTTTTTCCTTCTAAATTCATGGTCCCCTTAAACTCTATCCTCAATGCCTTGGGGATAAATGGACCTTAGTAAAGAACTTCTACTCACCCAGTGTGAGCCTGGTGACTCTGAACTTGAGAACTTGTAAAGTAATAACACAAGGTCTATAATGCTGGCTTAATAATAATTCACATTTCCATAGCCCTCTAAGGTTTGAGGAGTTCTTTATGTACCCATACACTCAGACATTTCTATGCATCCACATATATATGTAACATATATATATACTTGCTTAATAATAACTACATGCACACACACACACATACACAGGCTAGGTGGCACAGTAGAGTCCTGAGCCTGGAAGCAGGGCAACTCCTCTTTCTGAGTTAAAATCTGGCCACAGACACTACTATGACCCTGGGCAAGTCAGGTAACCCTTTTTGCCTCTGTTTCCTCATCTGTAAAATGAGCTAGAGAAGGAAATGGCAATCTAGTCCAGGGTCTTTGCCAAAAAAGAAACCTACATGAGGTCACAAAGAGTCAAACACAACTGGAACACAATAACAACAGCAACAACAAAAATACTTGTGTGTGTGTGTGTGTGTGTGTGTGTGTGTGTGTGTGTGTGTGTGTGTGTGTGTGTGTGTGTGTGTGTGTAGGTTCTCTTCTCTTCCTTCAGTTCTGTGAAATAGATCCTATTATTATTCCCCATTTTATAGACAGTAAAACTGAGGCTAGGAGAGTTAAAGGATAACTTAGTGTCGGAGGCCAGATTCAAACCCAGTTTCTCCCCGCTCCAGTGGTAGAGCTCTATTAACTTCATTTTGAGGTGGTTAGTAAAGTGTCTAGGTTGGCTTAGTGGGTAGAAGTGTTAGACTTGAAGGCAGGAAGATTGTGATGAAAAGTGCCTCCATCCAGAGAGATTGTGAGCTTCCCCAACCTTAAGGTATTCTATAAATCGTAGTTATCATTATTAATTATTGTTATCCCTGGGAGTAGTAGTTATTAGAAAGGCATAGCAAAAGATTCAGCTAAGGAAAGTCGCCCCCATACCCCTGTGTCTAGAGAAAAAGGCATGTTTTTGTTTGGATAGCATTAGATTTGCCAGGAAAACCCTTCCCAGGCTCATCCCCACTCACTCATCCATCCTGCCACCTCCATTTTTCAAAACCCCCCTTAGGGATATCAATAGCAGAAGGCAATAGAACTGGACTTCTGTGCAGTTACAGAAATGATCAATACCATCCCTGAGTTCTAGGGTTGGAGAATAGGGACAGAGAGAGGAACAAGCTGTCTGTTCACTCAGATCTGCAAGAGAGCCCTTCTTGCTGTCATTTCTGGGCTTGCGTTCACAGCCTTGGGTTTAATAACACTGAACCACCTGATAGAAGCCAGGCCAAGGATGCTTTCGCTAAACAGCTCATTGCACAGCATTTTATAAGGCACATAAGGAAGGCAGATACAATTGTCCACACTGTCTTGCCTTGGCCAAGTTTCTGTCTGGAGGAATGCCCAGAAAAGACACAATTCTTTCTTCTTACCACTGCAGTGCTTCCTATAGTCCTCCGTGGAACTAACTAGGGAAGATCTGTTTGAATTTATGGGACTGAACTTTTGGGGAGCATGCTGGAGGGAAAGGATGGGAATTAGTTGATGAAACAGTTCTCTATTGCTCCCCAATATTCCTTTTTTGAAAAATGAACACCCAAATTAGGATTCACTAGGGAATTCACTAACATGATTTGGGGATTGCCCATAGAAAGGAGCTGGGAAAGTGCCCAGTTAATCTGAAAGTGCAAGTAGTTATTGGTGTAATTTTAAAAAAAATATGTAAAACACATGAGGCAGACACTTATTCACTCTTCCTGGCCTGCTACAAACTGCTGGTTGATGTGCTTCTAGGCAAGTTGTAAATATCACTTCTCCCCCTTAGTTTCATGTACTTATATGAATTAGAGGGACATTGTTCGATAGTGAATAAAAGACTGACCTGGCTCTGTCACTTACTCAGTTGGTGCCCGGGAACAAGTCTCAAGTACTTGTTGAGAATTAAGTTCTTCGTCAGTAAAATCAGAATAATAATTTTTTCCTTACCTTCCCCTTTGGAAGTGGTATACTGGGAAGATCAAATGAAATTAGGTACTTGGGGGCACACTACAAGACACTATGCAAGGGTAATATGCCAGGAATGATGCTAAATGATGTAGTAATGGGAAGGTCAGCAGATGAGGAAGTTAGCAGATGGGGAAAGTTCCATACCAAATGCCAGAGAAGACAAGAGTCAGTCTGGTAGACATAAGCTGGCCCACAGTTCTATATTTCAAGGACAAAGAAAAGACCCAAGTGGGGGAAAATGCATTGCTACTCTTGTGGCATACACCAAATCCTCTCTTAGCTGTTCTTGTTGAGAGACACAAATAGAGATTTATTCTTTTTGACCTGACCTGACATAGTACACAAGGAAAATGGACCATCTAAGCTCTCCCAGTGAATGTAGCTGATATTTGGGACTAACTACAGTAAACAAGTGGTTATCCAAGGAGTCTTTTACAAAGACTGACACTGAGTCACCTAAAGTCTGTAGCTGTAATTGCCCAGAGCTTCCTCTCCATTCAGGCAAAGCTTTAATCTTTGGGGACTGATGCCCATGGTTACACAATGGCACACTCCAAGGTCAGATTTCATTTGGTATCCAACAATGAGCCACAAATGACTTGTGAGTCAATACCTAAAGGGGAGGCAGCCACACTAAGTCAATGGACTTCAAGAATATAAACTTCTCTGTATCAATCATATTCCATCCTTCTGAGGGAAAAGAGGGAAGGGATCAGATGTTATAATTATGCCAGTTTGTGTAAACTTTCCTTTACTGCTTCTTTCATGCCCTTTGCTATTTGTATGTAGAACACAGGATCCTAGAATTGGAACTAGAAGGAATCCTAGAAGCATTCAAGTCCAACCTCTTCATTTTAAAGTTGTAGAAACTGAGGACAAAAGGGTTTAAATGATTTTCCCAGGGTGACACAGCTCATCCATGAGGCAGGATTTGTTCATACTCTAGTCGTCCTAATTCCAAGCCCATCACTCTGTCTACCAAGACACATAGCTACCAAAGAGGTACCATGGCATCGAGAGAGCTGAATTCTAACTACTAGATGACTAGAATATGTCTGATGGAGGTTTTGTCCCCAAGTTCTACTCTTTTGAAGCACTTTTACCCTTGGGTGCCCAAAGTGTGTTGAATGTAGTATTTTGTTTTGTTTTGTTATGTTTGTGATTTCTGGTAGACAGGTAAGTTCTGTGGCCATAAGGAGGCACAGCTAATTAGAAATGTTATTTTTGTAAAGGTTAAAGGATCATGCCTATGGGGGATGTCTGTGGACAATTATGGAACAGCAAGCTGTTTGGATCCAAACTGGATCCTTTAGATCCTTTAGATGGGACCATAGAACTTAGAACTAGAAGGGGCTTTGGAAATCATCGTGTATCCTCTCCCTTTTACAAATAAATAAAATGAGACCAAGAGAAGTCAAGGGACTTGCCACTGTCTCCACAGGTAATAAGAAACTGAATCAGGATTCAAATCCAAGTCTTCTGACTCTAAATTCAATATTCTACCACCACCTCTTTTCTCCTCCACTCTTCTTTCTAGCATGGCATAATGACAACATACTAAACCAGAAAATTTACGACTTAAATCCTCAAAGTGGCAGTAGAAAGGTGATTGTGGGTAGGTTATTTCATCTCTCAGAGTTTCAATTTACAAAATGGAGCTAATAATACTTGAACTCCCTACTTCACAAGGTTGTGAGGAAAGTGCTTTGCAAACTTTAAAGCACTCTGTAACTCGTATAACTTTGTTTTATTATGAATGTGATTTAACATAATAGTTCTCATTTGTATAGTCCTTCATCATCTATAAAGTATTTCTCTCATGAGAGGAAGTCTATTATAGTGAATTGAGTGTTGGGCTGGGTATCAGGAAGATTTAGGTTCAAAGACCCCCCATGAGGGTCTTTAGTTAACCTGCTACTGGAAGACCTCTGTGAGCAGAAACAATTGACTTAATTTCTCTGTGCCTCAGTTTTCCCAGAGCATCTAATGATATTGCCTGCTGTCCTTCCTGCTTGACACATTCCTCTACATTGATAGCCATTTAAAAAATCTTATCTGTTCTTCCCATTACCATATACAGAAAACCTGAGGGTCACTTTGAGCCAAATAATGGACTTTTAAGCGAATCTCTAAACAGCTTAGAAACAGGATAGGTGGATTACTCTGTATCACTTGTCCCTGTCCCTCACAGAGCTCAACTGAGCAAGAAATCTGTGAGATGGAAGAGAGATGGCATAAAGCCATGGAAAATGCCATCCCCTCCCCCAAATTTGATATTCAGCCCCATCCCTAACTATCTTGGGGCTCCATCCATTACCTCAAAGAAGAGGCTTGATAGGAATACTCTAAAGTGGTGGGGTGCAGGATACTGAAAAGCAATGGCAGAAGGCCAAAGGTAAAAGGCAAGTCACTCTTTCTGCCTAATAGCCAACATGCACAGCCTTCATGTGAAAGTTCATGGAGAGTTCCCACAAACTGCTAACATACCAGATCACTAATTCCTCACAACACGCCTATGAAGCAGAGGGCACGTAGGTATCATCAGGAGCATCAGAGCCAACCAGCTCTCAAAGAGGTTGAGTGAGTGAGGAATCCTAGAAGCATTCAAGTCCAACCTCTTCACTTTTAAGTTGTAGAAACTGAGGACAAACGTGTTTAAATGATTTTCCCAGGTTGACACAGCTCATCAGTTTTCTGCCTCCTGAGGTCTTTGCTTTCCCCTGAAACAGAGATTTTAGGATGGATTTAAAATTCTACCTGCACATCACTGCATCATTTAATGCACTAGATGGAGGAAGGAGGACTGAAAGCCAAGGAAACAAATGACTCACGGAAACCCAGTGTGTTCTGATCGCTGTGCACTATGGATGCCAGAGAGGAAGGAGTGGTCGTGGTCTCAGATGCTTACTAGCTGGGGGACCCTGGGCAAGTCATTTAACCTTAGACTGTCTCACTTTCCTCAGTTGTAAAGTAGAGATAATAGCATCTTCCTCCAAGGAAGGTCAAATGAGCTCATGGCTAGTTGCCTTACAAACTTTTTTTTGGTTTTGTTTTGTTTTTTTAGAAAGTCAAGGAAATTTATTCCCTGAGGTCATGACATAGAAAGAGACTCCTTGCCACAGTTGGGGAGATCTCATAATGAAGGTCAGAGTGTTTAATGACATGCTCATTGGACCAGGAAGCTTAGAAAGTCTCCATTACTTTATTATGAAGCATCTCACTCCTGTTTTTAGTGTTTAAAATAGTAGAAAGTCTGTCCCAGAGCTTGCCTTACAATCTAAAAAGAGTTTGCCTTACAATCTAAAAAACTTACAAATGCCAGCGACTATGATATGGTCGCTATCCTCAAAGAACTGATAGTCTAATGGGAAAAAACACAACTTACATTCATAAAACCAGGGACCCAAAGAGTATTTAATAAATGTGAGAGTTCAAAGGAACGTGATTGGTATCAACAAGGTTTTTTAAAGGACTTGCACTGATCTAGGAAATGATGGACAGCCCTTGGCTAGCAGAGAGAAAGTGGGAGGGCGTTTCATATGGGCTAATTGGTAGACAGTGAGGTCACAACTAGTCAGTTAATAATAATGATAATGATAATTATATGATGATAATAATTATACGATATAAGATAATGAGTAGAAACCCAATAAAAACTATGTTTCAGCCAGTTTCCTGAGCATCTTTCATAGGTGCTTTGTTCATTCCTACCTTAGAACAAACATTTATGTGAATCAGCCAGTTTTAAGGAGCTTCCTGAGTCCATGGTTACACAACACTTAGTTGTGGTTATTCGGTTGTGTTTCACCCTCTGTGACGTCATTTGGGGATTCTCTTGACAAAGATACTGGCGTGGTTTGCCATTTCCTTTTCCAGTTCATTTTATAAGTGAGGAACTGGAGCAAACAGAGTTAAGTGACTTGCCCAGGGTTATACAGCTAGTAAGCATCTAAGGCTCAACTTATGAACATGTGTCTTTCTGATTCCAAGCTCAGTGCTTTATCTATTGCACCATCTAGTCTCTTTCCTTACACAATATAACATTCCAATATCAGATTTCATTTGATACCCAGCATTTATCTAAAGAGGTTAAATGATGTATCCCTGGTCACACAGGTAGCAAATATCGTAGGAAGGATTTGAACTCAGTTTTCCCTGATTCCATGTCAAGGGTTCTCTCCTTATATCATGTTCCTATCCTGAATTATGCTCTCTTTTTTAAAACCCTTATTTTCTGTCAGTATCAATTCTGAACAGAAATAAGGTGATAGACAATCAGGGCCAAACAGCTAAGAAGTGTCTGAGGTCAAATTTGAACCCAGGACTTCCCAACTTCAGGGCTGGTACTCTATCACTATAATCCCTAGCTGCCCCCAAATTATTCTATGTATATATTTTCTTTTTTTTAAACCTTTATTTTTCATCTTAGAATAATACTATATATTGGTGCTAAGGCAGAAGAGCAGAAAGGGCTAGGTAACTGGGGTTAAGTGATTTGCCCAGGGTCACACTTCTAGGAAGTGTTTGAGGTCAGTTTTGAATCCAGGACTTCCCATCACTGAGACTGGCTGTCAATCTATTCTTTACATATTTTCTCAAAAAATGTTGCATGAAAGGGAAGAAATATAATCCATGTATTAGAAACTTTCTTGACACAAGACATTATACTTTGAAGGATTTCTTTTTCCATCACTACTGTAACTCCTAGCTGTCATTTGGGAAGGCTGGGAAAACAAAGAAATGATATTCCACAGTATATTAAGTCTGACTCCCTACCCACAAAGTTTGAAATATACAAAATTAAAGTAGAAAATGTTGATTGAAAGGTCAAACCAAACAAAATAGAGGAAAGTTTTTCAAAAGTAAAGTTAACTTTCAATGAACAACCCTTCCCCATAAATCTGAATCTAGATCTATATTTATAAGAGAAAGCAAACCTTAGCATGCTTCTTGGAGATCCTCAGTGGATTTTGGGCAGAATAATTAGAGCCAGCATTTATATAATGAGGCAGTTAGGTGGGTCAGTAGATAGGGAGACAAGCCTAGAATCAGGAAAAACGGAGTTCAAATCTGGCCACAGACACTTCCTTGCTATGTGACCTTGGGCAAGTCATTAACTTCTGATTGCCAGACAAAAGGATCCAATGAAGAAGAAAATGGCAAACCACTCTGGTATCCTGCAAGTATCTCTGACAAAGGTCTCATTTCTCAAATATATGGAGAACTGAGCCAAATTTATATGAATACAAAGCATTCCCCAATTGACAAATCAAAGGATATGAACAAGTAATTTTCAGATGAAGAAATTTAAACTATCTTTAATCATATGAAAATGCTTCAATTCTCTATTAATTGGAGAAATGCAAATAAAAGCAACTCTAAAGATACCATCTCACACCTATCAAACTGGCAAACCTGACAAAAAAGGAAAAGGATAAAAGCTGGAGAAGATGTGGAAAAATTAGACACGACTGCACTGTTTGTGGAGTTGTGAACTGATAGAATAATTCTGGAGAGCAGTCTGGATCCATGACCAAAGAGCCATCAAATTGCGCATACCCTTTGACCCAGCAATACCACTACCAGGTCTGTATCCCAAAGAGGTTAAAGATAGGGAGAAATGACTGACTTGTACAAAAAAATATTTATAGCAGCTCTTTTTTTGTGGTGGCAAAGAATGGGAAACTGAAGGAATGTCTATCAACTGGGGAATGGCTACACAAGTTGTGGTATGTGATTGTAATGGAATATGATTGTGCCATAAAAAATGACAAATACAATAAACACCAAAAAAAAAAATCCTGGAAAGACTGCTATGAAGGGATGCAAAAGGTAGAGTGAGCAGAGTGAGCAGAGTTAGTGAGCAGAACCAGGAAAACATTGTACACAGTAACATGGATTGAGAGGAAAGGTAAGAGGAGGGAGAGAACATGAATTGCAAAATGTCAAAAAATGAATATTAAAAATCATATTAATGTGTATTCTGGAAAAAATTAAAAGAAAAGAAGAAAAAAAATCTTGTGGTTAGTTATTGGTTCAGGTGATCACAAAAAATAGGATATAATTGAATGACTCAACAATAATTTATATAGTGCTTTAATATTTGCAAATTCATTTGCAGAAATCTCACCTCATCTTCACAATAATCCTCGGAAGGTGTTATTATTATTCTCATTTTACAGATGAGGAATATAAGATAGGCAGAAATTAGATGACTTGTCCAGGGCCACCCAAATAGTAAGTACCTGAGTTCAAATTTGAACTCAGTCCTTCTTGACTCCAGGTCAGACATTCCATTCACTCTGCCTCCTCCTATCTGCTTATTAGATTACTGACATGGCTTTCTTGCAGTTTTCTCAGTGCACATTATTAGGCTGGTATTTTCAGCTACAGGCAAGTCCTCTTTCTGAGCAAACCTTTCTCTGTGGAACCCATTAAGGTGAATGTCAAAAGAGTGTTTCCTATTTATTAGGAGAAGCAATTATAACTCTAATGATTGAAGGCCACATTTCAAGGGACACTTCATTCAGTCTATATCTCCTTTACTCCTACTCTTACCATCTCTTGTCAAGTCTAGGAGAATTGTAGGCACTAATACCAGGTTCAGATAGGACGACAAGTCTTAGTGTGTGGCCTTTCTCCCTCAGATAACCTGAAGCATGTCTGCAATTTCAATGAGTGTAACTAATTTAATAGATGAAAAAACACCTCCATTTCTCTTGGATTCTCTCTCTTCAATCCAACAAAAATCTCTGAGGGAGTTGGACAGAGATTACTCGAACAATTTTAGGGAATTATTGGCAACTCCTAGAGTCAATGTGCTGAGAAAGAAAAAATAGTTTTGGGGGATAATCTATACAATAAAAAAATGAACAATAGTACCTATGGGTTCTGAGCTCTTAATGACATTTGGCCAAAGACTAAGGAAAAGGTTGTTTTTAAGATTAAAAGAATTCTCAATCTGTATTCAAAAAGAGTTTTTATTAATTGAGAAAGAATATCCTTTTGGATATCTTAGATGTTTATCTTTGTGTTTTTCGGGAGTTAGTTTAGATGACCTCTTGGGATCGCTTCTATCTTTACAAATTTAGGGAATAAGCTTCTACATTTATCTCTGTCCCTTTAGTGTGGATTTATTGTTCAGTAATTCTCCCTTAATGCCATAGAATTCTTGGAGCTGCCATAGTTAGAGGTTGGACTTGAAAATGGGATGGCTTAATCGCTTTTGTTAGAAAAACTAGGTCTTCCACTGTCAAGCTTTTAAGTAACTTACCTGGGTCTTAGTTTTCCTCATGAATAGTTAGTAGCTAACTGCCTTAGATAATTGTTATGAAAGTACTTTGAGAGATGTTACAAGCAGCCAAGTTGTTACTGTTTACATGTTTTCATAAGAGAAGTAGGAGGAAAGGATCCTTCCTTTTCATTCCATTTCTGTGCCCACTTAGATCAGGTGATTAAATTTCAGGTCCAACAATGTCCACGCTATGAGTGTGATTCCCATATTCCTTTTCCTACATGGCTGTCTGTGACACTCCTTAACCTGGATACATATGGCAAGTGAGAAAGAGGACTCAGAAGAAAATGTGTTACATAATATATTTCTTTTTCTACAAAAACACCAAACCAGAGATTCTTAATTTATTTTTGCATATATCATAGACCCCTTTAGCAGTCAGGTGAAACTAATGGACTCATTCTCAGAAGAATATTGGTTATCTATATTCATAACTTGAAGGAAATAGTAAATTTTCAGTTAGAGATTAAAGAAAATAAGTATAAATACTTTTCATACAATTTATGAATCCCATGAAACATGTCTTTGGACCTTGAAGATATGGAGAGTCTAAGTTAAAAACCACTATTCTGTTGTCCTATTTATAATGGCACAATTGCCTAATATTTTAATTAAAAAAAGATGGTAAATAATCATTACTTATTTAAAGTCTCATCCTAACAACTTGGGTAAATGCAGGCACGATTCAATAGTCTTAAATTACAGAAAATCCCTTTCCCCAAACTCTGAAGTGCTAGTTGGGACTAGTTTATTAGGTGACTTGAACCCTTATAAAATTTAAGTTCCTCTTTTTAGAAATTTCTTACTGCCATATGACCCATATTTGGAGGGCAGAGCAGCTGAAGAGTTTAAGCTATACAGATGGTCAACTAGACAATGAATTCAAGCCACACCAAAAGGCCAAAGCCAGCTTACCAGACGGGATGATTCAAATGTCTCTCCTTGCTATACTGCCTGCGAAGAAATGACAAACAAGAGGATTGTATTTTTGACTGAGAAATCAGATGTAATTTTAAACATCTTAACCCATTTTGCACAAATAAAATTTCCATAGATAGAGCCTGAGCATAGAAAGTAGGTAGATTAGTATATACATATACAATGCTTGTGTGTGTGTGTGTGTGTGTGACAGACAGAGACATAAAAATAGATGCAAGGAGGGAGAAGAAGAAAGAAAGAGAGAGAGAGGGGAGGTAAGGAGAGAGAGACGGACACAGAGACACACAGAGAGAGAGAGGTAGGGAGGGAGGGTGGGAGGGAGGGAGAAGACAATAGCTTTTCTGAAGAGGTGATGCATGAAATAACATTACCATGAACTCAACCAAGGCTCTACTCCAACTATCTTCAGACACCTGCTGGGGGGAATTAAGGAGGCTCTTGCCAGCCTTAGATTTCTGCTGCTTTGATGATTTGCAAAATATTTTGTTTAGGGATTTGATAGGCTAATATGCTGGGATTGCAGGGGCCTCTAGGAGGGACAGAGTTCCATGAGAGGCAGAGGACTATGCTTCTTGCTCACTTAGAGATGTGATGCCAGCTGGGCTATGCACAGCATAGGTAGATAGACTAAAATGTGAGGGCCAGGAAAAATGGCCATTCACCTGCTGTGAAGCAGCCTAGTTTAGCAGACATCTTGTAGAGAGATTGGAAACAGAAGGGTAAGTTTCCTTGTGTCAAACAGGGTAGGACTCCAGATATTAAAACCTTCATGGATCATTAATCTGACCCACTCTGGGAGACTGATGCTATTCTCACCCCACCCCACACACACATCCATTTTACAGATCAGAAAACATGTTTAGATCAGGTAAGTGACTTGTTCAGGACAAATCTTTGTCTCAATTACCAAGGGAACCCGGATCGAAGAAGAGATCTGAACTCTCTTTGACAAGAATAAAAGAGATGGGAGCTATTTATACTAGCCATCCGAGTGTCCTAAAATAAAGTTAATTCAATGCTGCTGGACAGACTTAGTTATAATGGAGTCCCATGAACTGCTGACAAGCGGGTCTGAGACATATTTACTCAAGAAAGATAATCCAAAGGTATTTTGGGAGTTCCAAGGTATAGAGAAGGTATCCAAATTTCACTTTCTCAAAACCTTGTTATGGGGATGTAGATGGGAATAATAGCAGTGCTCCTAAAAAGCCTCAGATGAATTAGTTGTAAAAAATCATAACCTAGTATAACATTACTAAAATACTAAGATGGTTCTGGGATCTCTTCATTAGGGATATTTCTGTCATGTAGATCACAGTGGATCCCAATTTCTATGTCAATTCCTTTTCCCACTTCAAATAAAAATAAGATTTTTACAACATTGTCAAATTTGATCTAAACCTCCCATTTTGACCTCCCTTTCCATTTCCTCTTTTGACTCCAATATTTGCTGTGTGGGATTTGGAAGGGATATTGGACAAGTTCACTAATAAGGCAGAATAATAGACTAATTCAATGAATTCCTTCTAATTCCCTCCACCTCCAGGAGTGGATGAGGAGAACAAAATCATTGTACTCAAAGAAGAGTGACATTATCATAAATGATCAGTAATTTTCCCAGTCAGAAGACTTCTTGCCCTCTTAAAAAAAGAGAGAGAGAGAAAAGGGAGATTACCATAAGATGCTGGGAGCAGGCTAACATAGAACCAAAAAATGATAGGATAAAACTAGAAGGGAACTTAGAGAACATCTAATCTAACACCTTTATTTTGCTGATGAGAGAACTGAGGGCCAAACCTTTAACTTTCTTGCCCAAGGTCACAATGATACTTGGTGGCAGAGTTAGTATTTGACTTCAGTTCAAGTCCCTTCTTATAGCTAGTTATGGGTCTATAAAAGGGATAGTTCCATTTAATAAGAAGGGCCATATTTTAAAGATTCCAACTGAATAATGACTAAGTGCTCTCTCTCCCTCTCTCTGTCTCTGCCTCTGTTCTCTGTCTCTCTGTCTCTCTGTCTCTCTGTCTCTCTGTCTCTCTGTCTCTCTGTCTCTCTGTCTCTCTGTCTCTCTGTCTCTCTGTCTCTCTGTCTCTCTGTCTCTCTCCCTCCCTCTCTCTCTCTCTCTCTCCTCTCTCCTCTCTCTCTCTCCTCTCTCCTCTCTCTCTCTCTCTCTCTCTCTCTCTCTCTCTCTCTCTCTCTCTCTCTCTCTCTCTCTCTCTCTCCTCTCTCTCTCCTCTCTGTCTCTGTCTCTGTCTCTGTTTCTGTCTCCCTCCCTCCCTCTCTCTCTCTCTCTCTCTCTCTCTCTCTCTCTCTCTCTCTCTCTCTCTCTCTCTGTCTGTCTTTCTTTCTCTGTGTAGCTCTCTGTCTCTCATTTTGGTTCTCCTAAAGGTTTTCATATATACATACATATATATATATATATATATATGTATATATTACCTATTCCAACCGACACTCCTTATGATGCATCTGATTCTAGTCACCCGCTTTGCTTAAGGACTTCCACTGAAGGGGACCTTATACTTCTAAAGGCAACCAGTTCCACTTTTCAGGTAGCTCTAATAGAAATGTTTTCATTATATTTAGCCTAAATTGCCTTTTTGCAATATGTTTCCCTGGCTCTTAGTTCTGCCCTTTAGGGCCAAGCAAAATGTTCAGGAGTGTGTGAATAAACCTGGTCAGGATTCCTTCTGATCTGTAAGTATTAAGATTGCTTTTCAATGGCAACGGATAATGTGTTTGCCTGAGAGTTTTGAAGCAACTCAATACCAACATTTATTCGTGATGTATGTTCTTCCAAGCTGAAAATCACTAGACTTGAACACTGCGGCTTTTAAAGCAAATGGACCAAGACCACCACTATTAATGGAATGCACGACTGCAGCTAGGGCATTAACCAAAGCCTTTGAGGGAGTGCACCAGGAATTCCAGGCCAGCTTTGGAAGCCTGTGCTTAGAATCCTCAATGCTTACAAAACTTTATTGTTCCTATGAACCTGCAGACATTTTAATTACCATCAGAATGCCCGAAGGTTAGTAATGGAGGGGTGCCAGAGAATCCCACTGCTAATTGAATTCAGTCGAACATTTCCTTTACCTGAAGACATAGAAGGAGTTCTTGTTGTCAAATCCCTTTCAGCCAAATAACCACTTAACTAATCTCAAATTGAATATCTTATTCAAGATTTTGAATTATTCTTTCTCCCCAGGGAGCTGCTGCTTAATATTGTAATAGTGTCATTGGAAAAATATTTCCTGCCATACTGAGGGGAAGGGGGAGGAAAGGAATCTTTAAATGTCAGGTTGCTTTATAGATCAAAGTCGATTGGAATCTGGGAGAATGAACAGATTGATATTTGAAAACAGCATGGGAACTGTTAAGAGCAGAGGCAATTTCCATTAAAGCTCCATATTATAAGGAGCAAAAAAATCCTGGACCTGGATGCAGCAGACCTGGGTTCTAATTCCAGTGGTACCACAGGTATAATCTTAGTTGTCATTTAGCTTCTGTTGACCACAGTTGCTTCATTTGTAAATTGATGGGGTTGGATCTCGAGGGTCCTCTCCAGCTCTCAATTTTAGTCCTAAATACCCTCTAATAATGAGAAGGATGATAATGATGGTTTATAGTACTTTAATATTCATGGCACTTTTTAGAAGTTCAGGCATTTACCTGTGTATTCCTGAGAAGCTGACACTATTATTACTCTCATTTTACTATAAAGGATGCAATGATTGTCACAGCTTGCCCAGCATAACTCAGATAGTAAATATTTGAGGTAGGATTTGAACCCAGATCTTCCTGGGTTCAGCACTTTATACACAATGAAATTCTAGCAGGTAAATAGAAGTATTAGCATTCTTTCCAGACTAATCCAACCTGGACTTCTTTATAGAATTCATAGTTAATGACCAAGGTGATCAATGTCTGAATCTTGATATGGGTAGAACTTCTGTTAATAATTTAAAATTCTTTCCCTTTAGGATCTTGGTCTACTAAATAATTGCCTTTATTTAGAATAGCAAACAACCAGGTAAGAGAGTTACTACAATAAACTGGGATAGAAACCACAAAGAATTCCAGTGTCCTTTTTAGTTGAGAGTTTGGAATATTGATTTCTAAGATTCCTTTTATCTCCAATATGCTATGACTATAAATGGAGTATAATATAACAGTATACAATGAGATGCTAGGCTGAATGCACTCAGACATTGAATGCAGTAGTATTTCTTTGAAGGGAGAGGTCATGGAGGTCTGGGCGGGTTGGGAGAGATTTTGTGAAGATTTGACTCCTTAACTGAACCTTGAAAAATGATCAGGATTTTGATGTTCAAGTGAAGTCTTAATATCTCCTTCAGTACCAGACCTGCATCACAAATTGCTTATTGAACATTTCAAAGAGAATGCCCCATGGGTTCTTTCAAACTCAATATGGACAAAGCAGAATTGTTATCTTTTCTTCAAACACATGACTTTGCCATCCTTCCATATTATTATTGAGAATGGTGCCATTCTTCTAGATGCCAGCATTCATGGCTTCTGGTGCATTCTTGACTCCTCCCTCTCCATCCTATCTGCTGAATGGTAACTTGCTAATTTTTGCATCATTTCTCTACTCACATAGCTACCACCCTAATTCAGGCCCTCATCACCTCCTGTTTACTTTTCTCATTTTTAATCTCTCTCAACTTCATTCCATGCCATAAAATGATTTTCCTTAAACAGAGGTCTGACCATGTTGCCATCATCCTATTCATTTACCTCTAGTTGCTCCCTAATACCTGTAAGATCAAATATAAACTCCTCATTTTGAAATTTAGAACTTCTTCCAATCTATCCCTTCCCTATGGTTCTAGGCTTCTCATAGACTACTGTCCTCTACAGGTACTCTACAGCCATAATGATCTCCTTTCTGTTCCTCACCTACAGTATTCCTTTTCCCATTTCCCAACCTGCATGTTGTTTGATATTTAAATTAGATCCCTCAGAGCCTCAGAAGCCTCTGTTTGGTTATCTCCATAGTGTTAACCCTAAGGTTTGACTATGATAGGTTCAACTACAAAATGGTTTGTCCTAAGACCCTGGAAAGTCAAATTATGAGAAGAGAGGGAAATCTGAAAACTTTTGGCCCCATGAAGATAATCTTCTGCTTTGAGTCAAATAAAAAAATTCCACTGATTGCTATTAGTAATCCCTTTATACCCTTTTTGAAGCCTTTTAAAGAGAAAACAAATTGTCTCTCCCTTAAGTAGTATAGTCATGCTCCTTTTGGCATTTGGCTTTGGAATTCTTAGAACTAGACAGTTCAGTGGATAGGCACTGTTCACCCCAAGGACAGCCTTGTTGGCTTGTTTATTTTTAGATCAGCTTTGAATTTCTTCAGTATTTGGTAAAACTAGCTAGTGTGTGGACAGCACTGGCATCTCTGGAAGAAAGGTGATGAATCACAGCTTGCTCATTCCCCCCAGAAAGCCAAGGATTCTGGCTCGCTTCTGCATAGTAGGAGATTGAAGGTCAGCCATTCTAGTAACTGGGATATGTGCAAGCACACAGGGGAGATACTGTTTTAATCACTCCATTGACTAAGAAAATTGTGCTCTGTGAAGTTGTCCTCTAAGCAGCTCATTCTGAGGGAGAAAGAAGCTAATGGAGCAGGACCTAACACATTGGTAACCTGTTGACTGTTCTTTGTCCTATTACCCTCTCTGACAGATCCCATATTTTCACCTGTGCTTTTTCAAAATCCCATCAGTTATATTCCATTTATTAATAAGAAAATGAGATAGAGGGAAAGGGATGAGAGAGGAGGGGGAAAGAAGGAGACCAGGAGGGGACAGGAGAGAGAAAGTGGGAGGCATAATGTAATTCACCCACCATGTATTAAGTACTTACTAAACTCTAATCCCTAAACTAGGTACCAGAGGAAATTGCAGAAATAAATAAGACAGACATGCTTTGACTAACTTCTTCTTCTTTTTCTTTAACTAATTCTAATTCTTTTTTCAGATTATATGTCAATTCAGTTTTGCAAGGATTAAAATATTAAAGGTTGGACTAAATATATAAAAATGTGGTTGCCAGAAATTATTACTCAAGTCAGAATGACTTTATAGTAATTTATTTATAAAATAGAGGGGAAGAGTGAAAGTTAGGAAATGAAAGAAAGTAGATAATTACTCAGGCCAGGTCCTAACCAGGCAAGGCTTCGGAGACCCCAGCAAAGGGGTTCAGAGGTAAATTAAACAAGGGTTTTAACCAAGAGGCCTCCAAGAGGAAGGATCTCTCTGGAAGACAGTACCTCCAGAAAAGCCAGGAAAGGGAGTCAGCTTTTCTTACTCACCCAAGTGGTAATTCTATGGGAAAATTAAAAAGTAGTCTGAGGTCCCCAAGCTAGAGTTCATTCAAGGTCAAGTTCCAAAGTGAAAGAGCTGGTCACAGAAGTTCATGCCACTTTCCTTCCTTTCATCGATTCCTGTGCCTTCCACTTTATGTGGACCAATTGCAGCTATAGCTTTGTTAGGACTGTCTAGGTGGCAGTTAGTCTATTATGATTCATCACTCACTATAGTACACATGGAATAATTGGGATGTATACCCATCTGGTGATTAAATCTAAAAAATGGGCTGGGGAGAGTTAACCCCATCTTCACAGTTTTCAATAATAGTTTTCTTACATTTTGAAATTCACCTCTTTCTCCTTCCCATTTTTATCGTATAATACATATTTCCATGTTCATCATGTTGTAAAAGAAGATGCATATCACTTACACTACAGAAAAATTCATGGAGAAGATAAAGAATGGCATGCTTCAATCTCTATTCACACTTCAATTCCTATAGTGGTGGATAGACTTTTTCATCCCTTAGAGTACTCCTTGATTCTTGCTTAGCTGATAATGGTTGTCATTCATGGTTGATCAACATACACTATTGTCTGTGCTGTGTACAACATTCTCCTGGTTCTTGTTCACTTCACTTTGTATCACTTCATATAAGTCTTTCCAAGTTTCTTTTTGTGGTCATCTTGTTCATTATTCCTTACAGCATAATCGTATTCCATTATAATCATATGTCACAACTTGTTCAGCCATTCCCCAATTCATGGACATCCCTTCAGTTTCCAGTTCCTTGATACCACAAACATATCTGCTATAAATATCTGTACAAGTAGATCCTTTTCCCATCTTTGATCTCTTTGGGGATGCAAACCTTGTAATAGCATTGCTGGGTAAAAGGGTATTGGACAAAGCTAATCAAGCAGAGGAGATGGGGCTTCACAAATACTTAAGATATGAGGTGGGATAAGATAAATGCCAAAAGAATAGGACAAAATTTCAGGAGAATTCCAAAAGGGTGTTGCTATTTCTGAGTGGTCTAATCAGGGAAAGAATCATGAAGACTTCTATTTTTGTTGGGGCCTTGAAGATAAAATACTATTTCAAAAGAGAAAAAAAGGAATCAGCATTCCAAGTCTAGAGAATGGTATGGGCTAAAAGAAAGAGGTTTAGTTCATGCCCTACATGTTCAGGAGAAAAAAAAATTAACTTTTACCTTCCATCTTAATACTAAGTATTTGTAAGGCAGAAAAGTGTTAGGGGCTATGCAGGATCAACTGGATTTAATTAGTGCATTAAGTGGAATTGGGAAAGGCTTCTTTTGAAAGTGGGATTTTAACTGGGACTTAAAGGAAACCAGGAAAACCATAAGAAAGAAGTAAATATGGAGAGAATACTAGGCATATGGGATAACCAACGAAAATACCTAGTTTGGAATTGGAGCGTCTTGGAGGAGAAACAATGTGTATAGTATCATTGGGTTGTAGTTTAAGTGGTAATTTGGAGGAGGAGATGGAGAGTAGTAAGTCAGGAAAGGTAGCAGTGAAGTTGTAATAGAAATAATGAATGTAATGGAATTTTGCTATAAGAAATGATGAAATGAGAAGTTACAAAGGAATCTGGAAAGACTTAAATGAACTAATGCAGAGTGAAATGAGCAGAACCAAAAGAACAATTTATGTGAGTTTGTGAAGGTATTTTCATAAGGCATAATTAACACTGAAAAGAATGTATTATAACATTTCTATCCTTGCACACTTTGTAAATGAATCCTACTTTTGTATATTTTCTTTATGGGCAGGAATAAAATTATTAAGACATTTATTTCAGTATATACAAGCAATACTGCACGTAAGGAACATAGATTGTGGAAATTAACTGATTGTTATTCTGTTCTGATTGTTTTCCCCGATTTTTATTATACTTGGAAAATCAGTAAATATGATATTTAAGAGAAAAAAAAAACAACCCAGCAAAATTATATAATAGGCAACTTTGAAAGACCCAAGAATTCTAATAAATTCAATGACCTACCAAAACTTATTAACCAAAAAGTAGTGTCTGAACAAGTATTTAAACTCATTATTTTTTTTAAATGAGGGAAAACAATTCCTGATACACTGTTGATGTTCAGGCTGTGTCTACCTCTTTGTGGTCCTCTATGAGATTTTCTTGGCAAAGATACTGGAATGGAATTGCCATTTCCTTCTTCAGTGTATTTAAGACAAACAGAGGTTAAAAGACATGTCTTGGGTCACACAGTAGTTCTCTGAGGTCATATTTGAACTCAAGTCTTCCTGCCTCCAGGCACAGTTATCCTTGAGCTACTTCCACCTGTTAGGAGGTACTCACTAAACATTTGTTCATTAAAGGCTAATAGTCATCTGCTAGTCTGCTAGCCAGGCTGCTCCGGCTGCTACTCATGCAGTAGCCTGACTTATTGGCTTTGTAATGTGAATCTGAGCCTTCAGATTTATCATGGACAGATTGGGCTAACAGAATTGTCCTTCTTTGGAACTCACTTTGAAGAGAACTTGGATGCTTCTACTAGCTCTGCCCCAGAGCCTTTTTTTCTTTTTAGGCTAGATGCTGAATCTACCTGCTTTTAGTAATTTGCACTGACTCTCAGTCTGCTTCCAAGTTCAATTCAAGGTCCTATTTATAGTTTCCTGCTAAACCTCTAAATTTTGTACCAGGGTGATTGTAGCCTATACCACTTGCATTTGGGAATGTCAGATCAGGCTGTAGCTACAATGAAATTGGCCACAATTTCCCCCAGTCTGAAGGCAGGATGGAATTGAATCACAATAGCTTTTCCAGGGCTGAACCCAAAGTTCTACTTCCTTCATGCCAGTTCTACCTTGCTGTCAGTGAGGACCTGATACAGGGTTTTTACTCAGCTGGTCCCTATCGACATCCCTGTTTGTGTTAGTGATAATTACCAGAGTGAGAAGACTGAATAGAAATGTTCCTTTGGATGTCTGGTGCACTAGGAAAGGAAACCATTCTGACTGGAACTTTCCTCTCATCCCTCTCTCATTCTTTATTTAGTTCATAGGCCTTTCTATATGGTGTTTTTTATTTGAGAAGACTCAGGAGGAAATGTAGAATAGCATGGAGGAAGCAGAAGACATATAGTCAAAACATCATTAGAATGACAAATAGAAGTATTGGGTACCAATCTGTATTTTGCTGCTTATTGTTTATTGAACCTTGTAGAAGTCAGTTCAACTCTGTAAGACTCAGCTTTCTCATCTGTAAAATTAAGAGGTTGGATTGACTAATAATTTTTGCTTGTTTTCTTTTTTAGTATTTTGAATTTAATACTAAATACATAACCGTTTCCATATACAAAGTATAACATAAAAACGGGATTACATAGTTAACTATGAATCTGCATTTTCTGTTGTTTGTTTTCAAGTAATGCATAAATTCAACCAGTAGCTTTCAAAGTTGACCTATTTACCTGTGTTTCCAAATGAACTTCCTCCTATTCTCTAATTATGCAAATTTTAAAAATGCTCCAATAGGTCTCATTCTCTTATTCCTCCTCTTCTTTCTCCACCTCCTCCTCTTTTTTCTTCTTCCTCCTCCTTCTCCTTCCCCTCTTCCTCCTTCTCCTCCATCTTCTTCCTTCTCTTCTGCTTGTTCTTGTTCTTTTATTATTATAATTCTTAGTTTAAAAAACATTTTTTAAAAAATCTCGCAGCATGAAAGCTAAATATAGATGAAACACAGGGTCTGGAGTTGGGAAGACGTGGGTTCAAATCTGTTTTCAAACACTTCCTAGCTGTGTAGCCTTTACCACTCTTCTGCATTAGAAAATATACTTAGTATTGATTCTAAATTGGAAGGTAAGGGTTTTTCCAAATGCATGTGCCTCTTTTGGTTTCTTAAGTTGAACAGTTTTGTCAGAAAGTGGGTGTCCTGTATATTTCTTCACAGATCCTGTAAAGTTATGGTGTCTCTTTACTATTTTACTACTACTACTTTACTAGATTAGGTCTTTCAGAATTGTTTTTTCTTGGCAATATTGTTATTCTATAAATCATACTCCTGGTTCTGCTTAATTTATACTATAGCAGTTAGAATTCTCTAAAATGCTTTGGTCAGTTGTTAAAATACAATAATATTCCATTACATCAATATACATCAAATCATTTAGCTATTCACCTGGATGGTCACCTCATTGATTTTCAGTTTTATTTTTTAATCAATCTCCCACATGCAGGGATCACTCTCCAACTCTCCAAAGTTGAAATTTATTTTGTTTACTGTTATTACCTCTCCGGTATTATCCTCCCTCTTGATTTCTCATTACCTTATTCACAGATTTTGATATCCACAGATAAAGTGCCTTGCTGGTTATGGGTATTTTGGTCTTAATTGTCTATGTTGGTACAGACTTTTTTTTTTGATAGATCTGTTTTCCTATTGCCTGTGGACTCCTGATCAACTTTCTTGTACTGTTTTTTGGGGAATGAAGTTTCTGTTGGAATGAAGTCATTCACTGGATTAGTTAGTTATCTGGTCTCATGCTATGTTAAAGTTTTTGTTGGCAGAGTTCTGTGGAAGCCGTGCAGCCTACCCCTCTGTTCAGATTTCTTCATAAGTTCTAAGTAATTCTAAGTAATTTGTAAGGTCTTTTCCAACTTTAAGTTCTTTGATGTAGGGGGAAAGAACTTTTTTTTTTCCCCTAAGATTCATGTCCCCTGAAATCTAGGTCAGTTGCTACCAATGACTATGTAACCTGAGGAAAGTGACTTTCTCAATCTGATTCTACATTTCCTACTTTGTAAAATGAAGAATTTGAGCTAGAGTTCTAAAAGTGCCTTATTTTTCCCCATAGTTTCTGAAAAGTAAAAAAAAATCAGTCAACTGGTAAATTGGGATCATGCCAACAAATACAGGGAAAAACAAGTATTTTTATTGTATTTAGGGCAGCATTATAATATAATTCAGTGACCTAAGAAAATAAAAATACCTTGTTCAGAGAGAGAGAGAGAGAGAGAGAGAGAGAGAGAGAGAGAGAGAGAGAGAGAGAAAGAGAGAGAGAGAGAGAGAGAGAGACTTTCAAATAACATAGTAGTATTCATAGTAAGATTTTGAGGTCATTCAAATTCACAAAAAAAAAAACTAAGGTCCTCAAATCTGAATTTCAGTTATATGGGTAAAAGTTAAAAAAAAAGTATAGAGTTATTGCTTATTGGATGTTTTTGAATCTTCACTATGCTTTCTACTCTTTGTGCAACCTTGGGAAAGTGACTTAATTTCTTTCCTCATCTGAAAAGTAAAGATATTGAACTAGTTATCTCTAACATATCTTCTATCTCTGTATATAAAAATTTTTAATCCTATGATACCAATCCAGTGATTTTTTGTTTACTAAACCATACCTTTAACGTTCCCTACAACCTTCTGCTGTTGCTAAATCTTAGAAATGACAGCAGGAACATTTAGTTTTCCTGGAGGAGATATATGTTTGCACTGAACAGTATATACTTTTCTTCCTTCTTCAATGACTATCAATAACCAGAGCTACAGAAGAAATATTATATTAATGGAAAGTTTACAATATTTTATGTCCCACAAAAGAATGCATGGGGAGGAAACCACTACATTTCCCATCTTTCTATAAATGTTACTGGCAATATGAAAATTTTAATTTACTATGATATTGCTACTGGTTGGTTTGATGTTGGTTAGCAATTAAGTCTGCCAGTGATTTGGAATGCAAGTATAATGATGATACTAGTACTGTCTTCTCTACAATCTAATGACTTCTATAGATTCAGCACAAGATGAAGGATTCCAACAATAATCCTTTATATTGTACTAAATCTATAGAAGTCATTAGAAAATTCCAGAGCAATAATAGCCATTATAAAATCCCCAGATTGCTCTTTTATGACTCGTTAGCAGCTCACCTGTAAATGAAGAGTAGAGAAATGAGTTTTCGATTCGAGTCGCATGGGAATCCAACAAGTTACTGGATTCATGTTGGCTGTATCATTTTTCTGTCTCAGAATGCTAACATCAGAAGGGATCTCAGAGGTCATCTAATCCAACCCATACCTAAACAAGAATCTTCTCTTCAGCATACCTAAGAATGATCATCCAGTTTTCTCCTTAATTATTAAAGTGAGTTGGAGCACATTACCTCTTCAGGCAGCCAATTCCATTTTTTGACAGCCCTAAATATGCTGGAAATTTCTCCTAACATCAAACCTAACCCTACTTCATTATAACCTTTATCAGCTGATCATAGTTCTAGCCTTTGGAGCCAAGGAGAATAAGCTAAATTACTTTTAGACATAACAGCACTTTGCTTGAGAACAGCTGGCATGTCTTTTCTTCTTTATGCTAAATATTCTCATTTCCTTTAAATAATCCTCATATGGCATGATCTGAAGACCCTTCACTAAGTTGGTAGCTTGTGAAAGTCCTTCAACCTTTGGGATGGTATAAATGGCTGAAAGAGAAAGTTCAGGAAAAGTGTGGTTTTGTTCCTATTCTCTTCTATATTTTTTATATGTGGCATCATTATAGAGTTTTGTTCTTCCAAAGAGATGAAAATTTAACTTGATTATTCTCATTAGAACTTTATTTTTCTCTACTTCATATTTGTTAATTTGATGTTTCTAACTATGCTAAGACTTCCCACTCTTCCCAATGAAGGTCTCCTATTCCCTTGAATCTCTCACAGTATACGTATCCCTTCCACATTGTTGAGATTATGGGTACCTTGCTCCTGTGATCTGGAAAATTTGCATAAAATTTTTTGGTCTTCCTTTCAATTAAGTGAAGATATTGAATTTTTTTCTTTTTTTTATAGGTTGTTTTTAGTACCTTATTGTAAAATGTGGGTTATATATTTAGTCATAGTCTATATGTAGATCAATGTTAAGATATCACTACATTTCTAGGCTTTGTGTGTCATTTTTGCATGCTTTTTGCAATCCTTGACTTTTTACTTACATTAACTTTAGAATTAAGTTAAAATAAATTTTTAAAAGTTAAAATAAATTATATATATTTATGATATCAAAAGATAAAACATTGTTATATGACATTTTGCATATATTTTATGCATTTCTAAGTTTCTAAACTTTTACTGTCATCTTCTGGCCTTTCAGTGTTGTCTATGGCTTCTATAAAACTTCCCCCAAATTCTCATTTAATTTTTAATATTTTTTATTTCTTTCCTGTGATACAGAAAAACTGCAAAAACCATGCTATGGGAGGGATACCTGTATTTAGCATGCTGCTAGGCATATGATAGGTGTTCAATAAATATTTGTTCAATGATTTGGGTTTGATGGCTACCTCAGGAAGTCAGATTTTACTCTAAGAAGAATATCTTAATAATGATATATTTTTTAAAATGGAATGAGAGCTGCCAACTAGGTGGTGTGGTGATTAGAGAATCTGTAGTCAAGAAGACCTGGAGTTGAAACTTGGCTCAGATACTTACTAGCTTACTAGTGTGATCAAGTCACTTAAACCATCTTAGCCTATTTTCTCAGCTGTAAGTAACACTGGGATGAGAACAGCACCTATTCCTCAGAGTTATTATATCTATAAAATGAGATGCTGCTATTTAGGCATAAGGCATAAGGAAATCATAAAGCTCTGTTTAAATATTATTCTTATTTTCATTATTACTTATGATGATGATACTGATGATGAATTCACCATATTCAAGTAAATTCTGGGTTATCACCTACTAGAGAATTTTTCAGAAGGGATGAAAGTGCTATGTAAATGGCAATAACAGTAATTTTAATTAATTATTGAGGCTTATTTTATATGATCTTTAATTTAAGGTCTTTTCCAACTTGGAGGTTCTCAAGTCCCAGTGGTCTTTGTCAAAAGCTTTAATATACCTTCAAGTCATTGGGAGACTATTGATAGCATAGTAGATATTTAAGCAGATAAGTTTGGGTGATCTTCAATGCTGACCTTTGATGACATGGCAATGTCAGTTAGTAATATGTTCTAAAAGCTTCATTTAAAGATTTAATGAACTTATGACAAAGAGAATAAATTATGACTTATCCAAGGAAATGAATAAACCAACCGAGATCTGTGTCTTTATCTTTTAACATTGCTCTCCATTTTGATTTCTGGTTCTTAGAGACTTTGGAGTTTGACTTTCTGGGTGTTTGGAAGGATGATGACCTTCCTAATGCTCATGTACCCTTTTATCAGAGATAGAATGAAGGAAAGAAGTGTCATTCATCAGCCCTGCTGACATGAGGTGGGAGCAGAGCTGAAATCCCAGGTGTGAAGGGGAAGGAAAATGACATTACTTGACCCAAAGAGTGTCAGGAAGCTCATGTCTCCCAGGGCCAGAAATACCAGCTTCCTCCTGTTCCTTCACATAAATTACTTTCTCTGAGTTATTTTACACTGCCAGTTGGAAATCTTAAAAAAAATGAACATGTCAAAATTAATGTTGAGAATTAATGTTATGCATAAAAAATTGTGCCAAATTAGCACTTCAGATTTAATTTTATATGCAGCGTGCTGCCAAGCAACTTGGAAAGATTGCAGGTAGTTCAGAAACAGTTATGAAAGATGCGGCATATTGCCCCCTCCCATGCACCATGCTAAGTGTCCTCCAGAGAAAAATGGGTTTCTGGCTTGAGGTGAAGTGGGGTTTAGGGGAAGGTCCAACCTTATTCCTGGGTGTCCTTTGGGCCATTTTTCCTACTCAAGCCACTGGTCAATACCTGAAGTTCTTCAATCACACTTATTATTAGAGATAATGAACTGTGTTCTAGTACTCTGTGTTATTATATTAAAAGTCATCTTTCCTTGATAAAGAGGGAAAATAAAACAAAATAAAGAAAAACTCCTAGTTGCTTGCCTTCTTGCTAAAATCTGAAATCACATCCTTCAAAATATCTTTCATTCTGGCATCGTAGCCTTGTTAATAAACCAACCACCAACAAAACAGTTCTATGGCATTATATTATTAAAGTAAATAAATATCTAAAATATCACTTGTGACCTTTTATGTAAAGGATAGTAAAGAGAAATTTTTATTTTAAAATGGTGATAATAATAATGCCTAGCTTAAGGGGTTATCATAATCAAATGAGAAAATATATTATGAAACATTAATCATATTGCATATAAAATGTACCAGTATATTTAAAGTACTTTACAAACCTGAAATACCATATGAATGTATTATTTTTAGTCAGTTCTATGGTCCTTCCTTTCTCTAATGTCCTATACTGATGCCTCATTGTGATCCAAACTTGATTCTTGAGAGCTTTGCCAGTGGATTATAAGTTCTAAGTTGGAAAAGTTTCATGTATGGGTCCAATGATAGATTGACTGAATGCTGATAATTACATGGAGAATGAAATTAAGTTTGGAGAGGCTTAATATCAGCTGTTTGGTTATCAACTAATGATTTTTTAAAGTTAAAATAAGCCAACGAGATAATTCATTAAGTCAGGGAGGAACTTGTGAGCATAATGGAAGGAAAGAACAACTCCACTAATGAGATCAGGATTGATGGAACATGGAAGTATAATATGATCCATCCTGATGTGAAGTAGGGCTCTGCTAAAAGGTGAAGTTGATGGACTACTAGCTTCAGAGTTAGGAAGACTTGACTTTGAATTCAGTCTTAGAAACTTTCTAGCTATGTGACTCTAGACAAATAATTTAAATTCTCTGAGCCTCAGGTTTCTTATTTGTTAACTGGAGAAAATAATAACCTGTCCCACTCAGGGTTATGTTAGTTTTATTTATGGTTGGACTTAATATTTAAATTGGTGGTCACCAAGGATTTAATTTCTAAATTCCAAAATGAATTACTAAAGTCAAATGGAACTTACGGTAGTTTATTTTTACAATAGAGGGAGTATATTAAGGAAGAGACAAAAGTGTGAAGTTTAGATTACTCCACCCTACTTAGATCTTACTTTATGGAGAAGATGAAATTGTATTCTCCGATTGAACAATGAAGGTACTTAGTTCTTACTTTATAGTGAAGCTAGAACTTTAAGCTAAGTCTATTTTAAGATCTTAATACAAAAAGGTGTTAAGTAACTATAAAGGGTAAATTAATCACAAAAAGTTTAAGTAACTAACAAAAGGTGAACTTAACAAAGAAGTGTTAAGTAACTCAAAATGTAGTCTAATCAAAGAAGATGAGAACTAAAGAATGGGCAGTCCTAGAGAAAAGCCTCTGAAGGGATTGGTAGATGTGAAAATTTAGAGGGGAGACACAAGAGTAAAAGGTCTATATATTTGGCTCACTTGCTCTCTCTGGGAACTTTGATGGTGGAAAGGTGGCTGGTGGCATCTTGGCATGGCTACAGCTATTGTCCGGTTCAGTGGAGAGTTTCTGGCTGAGTTTTTCCTCCTTTACTTTCCAAACTTCATCCTCTTAGAAGCCTCTAATCTCCTTCAGAGACCTAGTGGCAGAGATCTTGAACTTCCCCTGACACAGGCCAGATGGGAGAAATTCTATACCCTCTTCCTCTTCCCTCTTTCCCCTTAAAATCCTTCCCTCTATATTAATTAAAATGACCATAAATTTCCAGACTGACTTGGGTATTTCATTTGGAATTATTCTCTGGCAACCAATTAATTTAGATTTAAAGTCACAACCCTAAAATTATCCTTACAAAAGGGGGGTGAGAGGGAGAGAGAGAGAAAGAGAGAGAGAGAGAGAGAGAGAGAGAGAGAGAGAGAGAGAGAGAGAGAGAGAGAGAGAGAAAGCAAGAAAGCTCCAGCTTCCTCTGAACCAGTTAGAAATTCTAAGGTACCAGTCAGGGGAAAGGAGTCTCAAGACAATGGGCCTTTCTCGGAGGTTCACACCTCCAGAAAGGGCAAGGAACTAAGTCAGACTTCACACTCACCATGAGTGACTGTCTAAAAGAGAAGCAGTCTGAGGTCTCCTGCAGGAGTTCCTCCAGGGGGCCAGTTCCACAGCCAAGTGTCTTCACTCCAAGTCTGAGTGTCTGTCTTCTAGTCTCTCCTCAAGTGTCTGTCTTCCCTCTAACTCCCAGTGACTCTCTTCACTCCTAGCCTGAATGAGTCTCTTCCAGTCCAACTCTGAATGACCAAATTATCTTCACTCTAAGCCTGAGTGAATGATTGATGATCAATGTGTCTCTGTTTCCACTATTTAAAGACCTTTTTCTCTTGTGTCACCTCCCCTAATTTTTATGTCTACCAATCACAGCATATGCCCCTCTCCAGGACTGCACACTCTTTCATATGTGGGTCATAGACCTTCTACTCAATGTATGAAATGGGTATTCATACCTTTTGTGGCTAGTTCACACCTTTTGTGCTTAAAATGGATAGATCTACTTTAAATACTGGGTTTATACTTTGGGGATTAAAATCTAAAAATAGACAGGGGTTTACAATTTAATCTTTAGAATAAAGGAAGAGCTAAGTACCTTCATTGTTACAATCAGGAGAGAGCCACATCCATTCTTCACAGTACAAAGTGTTTTGCAAATTATGAAGTGCTAGATAAACATTAAGTATTTTTACTGTCTTCCCATAATTTAGAATCCCACCTCTTACTCAGCATTTGCCATATTGTAGAAATGAAATTAATTCCTGTCCACTGACTGCAATATTGGACTTAGATAACTAAGATAGGCTGTGTGAGTTCGAATGTGCTTTTAACTTAAAAATATACTACTTTTTTTTATCAGTCATTTCATTTGTATTTGATTCTTTATTATCCCTTTTGGGGGTGTCAGATTAAAAAGTAATCCAATATTCCAAGTACTATATTTAATAATATTTATTAATAATCACTTAAAGTAGAGGAAAGTAATATTGTCAGTGAAAAGATGCTTCAGAGAGAGAGAGAGAGAGAGAGAGAGAGAGAGAGAGAGAGAGAGAGAGAGAGAGAGAGAGAGAGAGAAGGGGAGTGAGAGAGAAAGGAAGCAGTGTTATGGAAACTTATTTTCAAAACGTAAGGATATAATGTGGGGACAAAAGAGGAATGCTGAGGAATGTAGTTCAAGGATACAAAATTCTAACCACAGAGGGGTTTCTTGGCAAAAATAAAGGCAAGGTTTGCCATTTCCTTTTCTAGCTCATTTTACAGACAAAGAAACTGAGACCAACAGGGTTAAGTGACTTTTGCCCTAGTGTCACATGGCTAATGTCTGAGCCCAGATTTGTACATCTGTACTGTTTCTTCCTGTCTCCTGCCTCCAAGACTAGAGCTCCACCAACTGTGCTGTGTGGCTACTATTATGCTTTACCTATTAAAATCATAGATTCCTCGTCTCCAAGATGGAAGGGTCCTTATTAGTATTCAAGTTAAATCTGCCTATCTTGACTTATACATTATTCCACTTCTTATACTTTGAGGTCTAGCCATAACTGGCCATCTTGCTGTTCTTTAGATAATTGATTCTATCTCCTAATTCCCTGACTCTATAAAAACTGCTCTCAAAACCTAGAATAAACTCCCTCCTTCCTTTACCTCTGCAAATTTCTAGGTCCCTCTGAGTCTAGTTCAAGTGGCATTTATTATATGAAGCCTTTCCAGATCTTTGAATTATTTGGTATATATTTGTTTGTCTATTTTATATATGTATCTGTCAAGTCATTCAATATAATTTAAAATCATTAAGGTCATGTGTTACATCCCCTGGCACATAGCAGACTCTTACTCAACAGATGCTGACTGATGGAACTTTCACTAAATGTCAGAATTCCCTTTATATTAGCCTTGGCTATGTATGATCATCCAAGATCTATTTGATCATCCTCACCAATCCCTTAACAATAAGGGATTATTGTTAATAATTAATTATTAATAAATTGTTATTAATAAATATTTCTTGATATCTCTATTCTAATGTCAAGCAGATAATTACATCAGGAAATTTTAATTGGAGTAAAATAACATCTATGTAACTTCCTTTGCTCCTTGTTCTGAGCTCTGGAGTCACACAAAATAAGACTGTTCCCTTTTCCTTCTTGATAGTCCACCTTCAGATTTACTATACAACAACAATTACTACTACTATTACTACGACGACGACTACTACTACTACCACCAATAAATAGCTTCTCACCTCAATATAGTGCTTCAAGATTTATAAGGTATTTTCCTAAGAGATAGTGCAAACATCTTCATTATACAAATGAAGTGTGAAGATTAGATTTGGCTCTCCCCTGATTGTAACAATGAAGGTACTTAGCTCTTCCTTTATTGTGAATATTATATTTTAACCCCCTGTCTATTTTTAGATCTTAATCCCCAAAGTTTAAACCCAGTATTTAAAGTAGATCTACCCATTTTAACCCCCAAAAGGTATGAACCAACTACAAAAAGCTGTGAATTAACCACAAAAGGCATGAACACCCATTTTATACATTAAGTGGGAGGTCTGTGACCCACATGTGAAAGAGTGGGCAGGCCTGGGGAGGAGCATCTGCAGTGATTGGTACATGTAAAAATTAGGGGAGGTGACTTGAGAGAAAAAGGTCTTTAAATAGTGGAAACAGACAGGCTTCCTTCAGTCACTCAGAGTTGGACTGGAAGATCAGTCCCGTGGAATTGGACTGGAAGAGTCACTCTGGCTTGGATTAATGATCATATTCAGTCACTGGGAGTTGAACTGGAGAATCATTCAGTCACTCAGAGTTGGACTGGAAGAGACTCATTCAGGCTAGGAGTGAAGAGAGTCACTGGGAGTTAGAGGGAAGACAGACACTTGAGGAGAGACTGGAAGACAGACACTCAGACTTGGAGTGAAGACACTTGGCTGTGGAACTGGCCCCCTGGAGGAACTCCTGCAGGAGACCTCAGACTGCTTCCCTTTTAGACAGTCACCCATGGTGAGTGTAAAGTCTGACTTAGTTCCTTGCCCTTTCTGGATGTGTGAGCCTCCAAGAAAGGCCCATCATCTTGAGCCTCCTTTCCCCTGACTGGTGCCTTAGAATTTCTACCTGCTTTAGAGAAAGCTGGAGCTTTCTCTCTTTCTCCCTTTTTCTCTCTTCCTTAATACCTTCCCTTTACTGTAAAACAAATGACTACTAAATTCCATTTACTTGAGTAATTCATTTTGGGATTTAGAAATTAAATCCCTGGTGACCACCAATAACTTAATATCAGTCCAACCATATAAATTTATTTTTTTTTAATATATTTTATTTGATCATTTCCAAGCATTATTCGTTAAAGACATAGATCATTTTCTTTTCCTCCCCCCCACCCCCCATAGCCGACGCGTAAGTCCACTGGGCATTAGATGTTTTCTTGATTTGAACCCATTGCTTTGTTGATAGTATTTGCATTAGAGTGTTCATTTAAAGTCTATCCTCTGTCATGTCCCCTCAACCTCTGTATTCAGGCAGTTGCTTTTTCTCGGTGTTTCCACTCCCATAGTTTATCCTTTGCTTATGAATGGTGTTTTTTTTTCTCCTGGATCCCTGAAAGTTGTTCAGGGACATTACACCGCCCCTAATGTAGAAGTCCATTACGTTCGATTATACCACAGTGTATTAGTCTCTGTGTACAATGTTCTCCTGGTTCTGCTCCTCTCGCTCTGCATCACTTCCTGGAGGTTGTTCCAGTCTCCATGGAACTTCTCCACTTTATTATTCCTTTGAGCACAATAGTATTCCATCACCAACATATACCACAGTTTGTTCAGCCATTCCCCAATTGATGGGCATCCCCTCGTTTTCCAGTTTTGGGCCACCACAAAGAGCGCAGCTATGAATATTTTTGTACAAGTCTTTGTGTCCATTATCTCTTTGGGGTACAGACCCAGCAGTGCTATGGCTGGGTCAAAGGGTAGATATTCTTTTGTCGCCCTTTGGGCATAGTTCCAAATTGCCCTCCAGAATGGTTGGATCAGTTCACAGCTCCACCAGCAATGAATTAATGTCCCTACTTTGCCACATCCCCTCCAGCATTCATTACTTTCCTTTGCTGTTATGTTAGCCAATCTGCTAGGTGTGAGGTGATACCTCAGAGTTGTTTTGATTTGCATCTCTCTGATTATAAGAGATGTAGAACACTTCTTCATGTGCTTGTTAATAGTTTTGATTTCTTTATCTGAGAACTGCCTATCCATTTCCCTTGCCCATTTATCAATTGGAGAATGGCTTGATTTTTTGTACAATTGATTTAGCTCATTATAAATATGAGTAATTAAACCTTTGTCAGAGGTTTCTATGAAGATTTTTTCCCAATTTGTTGTTTCCCTTCTGATTTTAGTTATATTGGTTTTGTTTGTACAAAAGCTTTTTAGTTTGATGTAGTCAAAATTATTTATTTTACATTTTGTGATTCTTTCTATATCTTGCTTGGTTTTAAAGCCTTTCCCCTCCCAAAGGTCTGACATGTATACTATTCTGTGTTTACCCAATTTACTTATGGTTTCCTTCTTTATGTTTAAGTCACTCACCCATTTTGAATTTATCTTGGTGTAGGGTGTGAGGTGTTGATCTATTCCTAGTCTCTCCCACACTGTCTTCCAATTTTCCCAGCAGTTTTTATCGAATAGTGGATTTTTGTCCCAAAAGCTGGGATCTTTGGGTTTATCGTATACTGTCTTGCTGAGGTCGCTTTCCCCCAGTCTATTCCACTGATCTTCCTTTCTGTTTCTTAGCCAGTACCAAATTGTTTTGATGACTGCTGCTTTGTAATATAGTTTGAGGTCTGGGACTGCAAGGCCCCCATCATATGTGTTTTTTTTCATTATTTCCCTGGATATCCTTGATCTTTTGTTCTTCCAAATGAACTTTGTTATGGTTTTTTCTAAATCAGTGAAGAAGTATTTTGGTAGTTCAATGGGTATGGCACTAAATAGATAAATAAGTTTGGGTAGGATGGTCATTTTTATTATATTGGCTCGTCCTATCCATGAGCAGTTAATGTTTTTCCAATTGTTCAAGTCTAGTTTTAGTTGTGTGGCGAGTGTTTTGTAGTTGTGTTCATATAGTTCCTGTGTTTGTCTTGGGAGATAGATTCCTAGGTATTTTATTTTGTCTAAGGTGATTTTGAATGGTATTTCTCTTTCTAGTTCTTGCTGCTGAGCTGTGTTGGAGATATATAGAAAAGCTGATGATTTATGTGGGTTTATTTTGTATCCTGCAACTTTGCTAAAGTTGTTGATTATTTCAATTAGCCTTTTGGTTGAATCTCTAGGATTCTTTAAGTAGACCATCATGTCATCCGCAAAGAGTGATAACTTGGTCTCCTCCTTGCCTATTCTGATGCCTTCAATTTCTTTATCTTCTCTAATTGCTACTGCTAGTGTTTCTAGTACAATGTCAAATAGTAGAGGTGATAATGGGCATCCTTGTTTCACTCCTGATCTTATTGGGAATGCATCTAGTTTATCCCCATTGCAGATGATATTAGCTGTTGGTTTTAGATATATACTGTTTATTATTTTTAGGAATGACCCTTCTATTCCTATGCTTTCTAGTGTTTTTAATAGGAATGGGTGTTGTATTTTATCAAAGGCTTTTTCTGCATCTATTGAGATAATCATGTGGTTCTTGCTAGTTTGCTTGTTGATGTGGTCAATTATGTGGATGGTTTTCCTAATGTTGAACCAGCTCTGCATCCCTGGTATGAATCCTACTTGATCATGGTGAATGATCCTTCTGATCACTTGCTGGAGTCTTTTTGCTAGTATCCTATTTAAAATTTTTGCATCTATATTCATTAGGGAGATTGGTCTATAGTTTTCTTTCTCTGTTTTTGACCTGCCTGGTTTTGGAATCAGTACCATGTTTGTGTCGTAAAAGGAGTTTGGTAGAACTCCCTCTTTGCTTATTATGTCAAATAGTTTGTATAGTATTGGGATTAACTGTTCTCTGAATGTTTGATAGAATTCACAGGTGAATCCATCAGGCCCTGGGGATTTTTTCTTAGGAAGTTCTTTGATGGCTTGATGGATTTCAATTTCTGATATGGGATTATTTAAGAATTCTATTTCCTCTTCTGTTAGTCTAGGCAGTTTGTATTTTTGTATATATTCATCCATTTCTCCTAAATTGGTGTATTTATTGCCATATAATTGGGCAAAGTAATTTCTAATGATTGCCTTAATTTCCTCCTCATTGGAGGTGCTGTCCCCCTTTTCATCTTTAATGCTGTGAATTTGCTTTTCTTCCTTCCTTTTTTTAATTAGATTGACCAGTACTTTGTCTATTTTGTTTGTTTTTTCAAAGTACCAGCTTCTTGTCTTATTTATTAAATCAATAGTTCTATCACTTTCGATTTTATTAATTTCTCCCTTAATTTTTAGGATTTCTAATTTGGTTTTCTGCTGGGGGTTTTTAATTTGATCGCTTTCGAGTTTTTTCAATTGCATTTCCAATTGATTGATCTCTGCTCTCCCTTGTTTGTTAATATGAGCTTTCAGGGATATGAATTTGCCTCTGATTACCGCTTTGGCTGCATCCCAAAAGGTTTGAAAGGATGTTTCGCCATTGTCATTTTCCTTGATGAAATTATTAATTGTTTCTATGATTTCTTCTTTAGCTAAACGGTTTTGGAGTATCATATTGTTTAATTTCCAATTGGTTTTAGATTTGGTTTTCCATGTACCATTACTAATCATTATTTTTATTGCCTTGTGATCTGAGAAGGCTGCATTCATTATTTCTGCTTTTTTGCATTTGTGTGCTATGTTTCTGTGACCTAATGTATGGTCAATTTTTGTGAATGTGCCATGTGGTGCTGAGAAGAAGGTGTATTCCTTTTTATCCCTATTTATTTTTCTCCATATGTCTATTAATTCTAATTTTTCTAAGATTTCATTCACTTCTTTTACCTCTTTCTTATTTATTTTTTGATTTGATTTATCTAAATTTGATAATGGTTGGTTTAAGTCTCCCACTAGTATGGTTTTATTGTCTATTTCTTCCTTCAATTCTCCTAGTTTCTCCATTAGAAATTTGGGTGCTATATTATTTGGTGCATACATGTTGATTAATGATATTTCCTCATTGTCTAGAGTCCCTTTTAACAAAATATAATTACCTTCCCTATCCCTTTTGATCAGGTCTATTTTTGCATTGGCTTTATCAGATATCATGATTACCACTCCTGCCTTCTTTCTATCAGTTGAGGCCCAGAAGGTCTTACTCCATCCTTTAATTCTGACCTTGTGGGTGTCAACCCGCCTCATGTGTGTTTCTTGAAGACAACATATGGTAGGGTTTTGGATTCTAATCCATTCAGCTATTCGTCTACGTTTTATGGGTGAGTTCATCCCATTCACATTCAAAGTTATGATTGTCATTTGTGGACTCCCTGGCATTTTGATTGCCTTCCCTAATTCTAACCTTTTCTTCTTTGGCTCTACCTTTTAGTCCAGTGATTTACTTTGAATCAGTCCCCCTTGTCCCCTCCCTTGATGTTTCCCTTTTTAGTCCCTCCCTTTTTGTTCCCTCCCCCTCCCCCCTCTCTTTCCCTCCCTTTTTGTTCTCCCTCTCCCCCTCCCCCCCTTGGTTTTCCCTTCTCCTTACCCTTGTTGGGTAAGATAGAATTCAAGATCCCAATGGATCTGGATGTTTTTCCCTCTCAGAGTTGATTTCCCTGAGATTGAGGTTTAAGTAAACCCCCCCCCCTCTTCCTCTCCTTCTTATAGGAGTTTTCTTCCCCTCCCCTTCCCCTGTGAATCTTTGTGTGAGAACCATTATTCTATTTGGTCTTTCTTTACCCCCTATTTATACATTACATTTTCCCCACATATTAGTATACATAGGTTGATATAAATGTAGTCCTTATAGAAGAGAGTTTGAGTAAAAGAAGATAACATTTTTCCCCTTTCCTTAATATTTACCTTTTCAGGTATTCCTTGCTCTTTGATTTTCGGTATCAAACTTTCCACAGAGCTCTGGTCTTTTCTTTGCAAAAAGTTGGAAGTCTTCTATTTTGTTGAATGCCCATACTTTCCCTTGGAAGTATATAGTCAGTTTTGCTGGGTAGCTGATTCTTGGTTGGAGACCCAGCTCTCTTGCCTTTCTGAAGATCATGTTCCATGCCTTACGATCATTCAGCGTAGAACTTGCAAGGTCTTGTGTGACCCTGATTGGCATTCCTTTATATCTAAATTGTCTTTTTCTGGCTTCCTGTAGGATTTTTTCTTTTGTTTGATAGCTTTGGAATTTGGCAATTACATTCCTGGGAGTTGTCTTTTGGGGGTTTAGTGTAGAAGGTGTTCTGTGAGCTCTGTCAGTGGATGTATTGCCCCCTTGTTCTAGAATCTCTGGGCAATTTTCTTTGATTATATCTTGTATCACCATGTCCAGTTTGGTGTTTATTTCTGGCTTTTCTGGGAGTCCAATTATTCTTAAATTTTCTCTTCTCCCCCTGTTTTCCAGATCTATCACCTTGTCGGTGAGATATTTTATGTTCTCTTCTAATTTCTTGGTGTTTTGGCTTTGCTTTATTAGTTCTTGCTTTAAAGCCTGGTTTTCTTTTACAGTTTGGTCAAACTGGTTTTGTAGATGCGTGAATTTCTTTTGCATCATTTCCCACTTTTCCTCCCAGAGGGCTTCCATCTTTTTGGTCCTTTCTGATTCAAATTCTTCATGGGTTTGTGGAGAGTTTCTATTTCCTTTGGAAGATTTTGGAGAATTTTCTTGTATATCTTCTTCTATCTGCTCTGTATTTTGTATTTTGGCTCCATAGAATGTGTCCAGAGTCGCCCCTTTCTTCTTATTTTTCTTGGTATTTTGGGGCTTCTGTGCTTCTGTGGAGTTTGTCATCTCTGAACATGGAGGATTGGCTTTTCTTGTCTTTGTCTGGTGATCAGAGGCTTTAGTCCTGGGCAGATGTTGGTTCTATGAGCATTCCCTGGGTTAAACTGAATATGCCTCACTGGAACTGGAATGGAAGGGTCGGACCACGAGGCCACACTCTCCCCCTGGCTCGATTTCCGGAAGTTGCCTTCAGAATCCCTGGCCGTGAGGCAGTTTCGTCGGCCTGCGGGGGGATGGGCTGCCGCTTCCCCAAGCTCTGAGAGCACAGACTTTCACTGAGACTTGGATAGCAGGATCCAGCCCGTGAGGCTGTCTTGCCCGCCCTGAGGGTTGCTGTTGTTTTGACCAGCTCTCTGCAGCGGAGGCCCCAGGCAGTAACTTTCACCCGGACCGACCAGCTCTTTGCAGCGGAGGCCCCAGGCAGTAACTTTCACCCGGACCGACAGGCTCTCTGCAACGGAAGCCCCAGGCAGTAACTTTCACCCGGACTGGGACTTGGGTAGAAGACCCTGAGGGTTGTTGTTCCTCAGACCCTGCTCTCTGAGCCCGGCGCGGCTGCCGCTTCCGGGAGCCTTGGACTCTGCGCTCCTACCCCTGAGGTCCAAGGGATCTCGGGTTCTGGCTTTTAAGGGGAGCCGTACCTTTTGAACCGGGTCCAGGTCCAGGAGGAGGGTTCCCAGGGTCTGTGCTGTTGATCGTTTTGAATTTCGGCGCCTTAGGAGCTTCTAGTTTGAGATCGGTCGGGAAGGGTTTTCCGGAGATCTGAACTTCAGCTTTCTCTAAGCCGCCATCTTCCAACCATATAAATTTAACAGAAAAAATTAAAGTTTAGGCACATTAAGTGATTTGCCTATCGCCACTGGGCTGGTAAATATCAAAGCCTGAACTTGAGTATGGGTTTTTCCACTTGAAGATCGGCGCTTTATCCTTTTGTTTCCCCAGAAGAGGGAGAAATATATTTAGTCCCTCAGAACTTAAATGATATCTCCAAATAATTTTTTGTTTCTTCCTTTGAAAAGCAAATGGGAAGATTAAAAAACTAATCTAAAATTTTACATTGCAAAAATAATAAAAATAAAAAACTGATCATGTATTAGAGGTCTGATATTCTTAGTTGCATACAAGTGATTAATGAGTTGGCACTGAATGATAGGTGACTGAATGAAAATATGGACTGATTTTCTTTTTTTTTTTTAGTAAGGATGGAAAGTGTAAATAGTATAAGTATCACTGCATCTACCGCCTTAGGAGGAAATTGAGACTGAGAGAAATAACAAATCTTGCTCAAGGTCAAGCAGCTAGTATTCAACAAAGATAGAACTGAAATAGGTCTGAAATTCAGCCTTTCTAACTCCGAGTACATTGTTAGACTAGTAAGTCAACATCATCTGTGGAAAGCAGAAAAATGCCTATGGGGTTAATGTTGATGCAAATCATTGAAATGTCTTGAGAAAGGATTACTAACAAGGGACATGTCAGATTAAAGTTTATCCAGAGGATAATGCTCTGACTACTCATCTATCCAGACACTCAGCAGTATCACTTAGTCTGTGCTAGATGCTATGGGTGATAGAGGGAACAGACATAAAAGAAGGTGACCATCACCATCCAAAAAGGAGTTTATGATCAAAACTTTCTACTTAAAGCCTGTCTTGATTTCCTCAGCCTTAAGTGATCTCTTCTTTCTCTGATGCTATAACATTTGGAATTTCTCTACAGTGCTTAGCATATCTTAATTTGTGTTTTATTTTTCCATGCCACTATCTAATCTTAAAAGACTGTAAAATCCTTCTGAGCAGGGACTATCTCTCATTTTATTAGAAATAGCTAAGTGGCTCCATGGATAGAATACTGGACTTGGAGTAAGGAAGGCCCAAGGTCAAATCTAGTCTTAGGTACCCTGAGGGCTTGGGCACATCATTTAATTACTGTCTTCTTCAGTTTTCTTAGCTGTAGAATAAGGATCAAAATACCACCTACCTCAATAATTTGTTATATCAAAAGAGTTGAATACCTTAAAAACCTTGAATTATCTTGTCAATGCTAATTTTTATTATTTTTAATTTCTGCATTTCTCCCAGAGTCTAACAAATAATGGACATAATCAATTTTTTAATGGTTTTGAGTATCAGAAAGAACAGGGACATATACAATTTTAAAAATATATGACAATAGTACAAGAGGTAGTACAAGTTAAATGACAAAGGGTTCAGCCAATGTTATTTGTGTGGTCTGGGAAGATTATCCAAAGGAAGTGGTCTTTGAGGTAAAGGATAGGCAGGTTGTGACAGAGAAGAAGAAGAAAGGTATGGAAGTGAACCTATACCTGCCTTTGATGGATTATTATTGCTTATGCCAGAATTATTTAAAGGAAATTGCTATAAGAATGATAGACCCAAGGATATCTATCCATTTTCCATCTGTTCAGATTGCTTAGGTTTATTTTCTTGTCTATGGACAGGAAATGGATTAAATCATGTCTCAGCTTGTTGACAGAGGTCTAGCGTCAATGACCTCCCTAATTTCATTCTACTTTTTCCTCAAACTAAACCCAAGACTAGTCAATCAGTTTTTGATCATTTCATATTAATCTCTAGACTTCTTTTGCCCCATGCTTCAGACTGCATCCCCTGCCCACTTATTAGGAGAAACAGGGGTCTAGATGCAAAAAAGGATCAGGAGTGGAGAAAGGACAACTCAATGAGAACAATTTGGCAGCTCTTAAAAAAGGAACATTTATAATGGGTAAGTTGAAAAGGTTGCTTAATTGAGACTATAGATAGTGAGTAACTTTGCAAGGGATTCAGAGTGTAACTTTACAGTGCCCTTTCAGTGTGATTATCTCCTTAGGGTGTTATGACAGGTATTATTATCCCCATTTTATGATGAGAGAACTAAGATACTAAGGAGGAAGGGACTTATCTGAGATCCCAGAGTGAGAGAGAGAGAATGAAACCAGTTTTCCTGTCTTTAAGCCCATTGTTATTTCCATAATACTATGCTATCTGTGCCTAACCTGTGATTTTTCTTCCATTAGACACTCTCAATTCTCCACACATTAAAAAAAGAAAACACCACCACCAAAAATAAAAATCTCTTCTCTTAACCAAGCTACACTTAGATCCTTTACCCCATTCTGCCTTTGTATTATAGTTATTTGTAGGTATCTTTTTCTTCTCTTAGAATCAGATGTACAAAGGACATATTTATCCTTGCATTCTATAAAATACCTCAGAGAGAGTTTTGCATATAATAGGAATTAAGAAAGTACTTGTTAGAATGAAGATTTTATGGTGGCAAATAAAAATTTTTTTTAAATTTAAAAAATACTATTACTACCCCTAATTTGCTTATGGTCTTAAATAAATCTCTCTTCCTCTATAGGAAGAAAAATATGTTCAAAGGATTTGAGTGGATTTGATCACTAAAGGCCCTTTGGGCTTTATCATTCTATGATCCAGGGAATTAATTAAAATATGTGATTGATGAATGTAATGGACTTCTCCATTAGTGGCAATGCAATGATCCTGAACAACCTGGAGGGATCTATGAGAAAGAATACTATCCACATTCAGAGGAAAAACTGTGGAAGTAGAAACACAGAAGAAAAATGACTGCTTGATTACATGGGTCGAGGGGGCTATGGTTGGGGATGTAGACTCTAAATGATCATCCTAGTGCAAACACCAACAACATGGAAATAGGTTCTGATCAAGGACACATGTAATACCCAGTGGAATAGCACATCGGCTCTGGGAAGGGTAGGAGGAGGGGAGGGAGGGAAAGACTATGATTCTTGTAACCAAGGAATAATGTTCTAAATTAACTAAATAAATTTTTCAAAAAAAATTAAGTAAATAAATAAAATATGTGATTGAAGCTTTCTCTACAGGCAGGTCAGTTTGGGATGAACTAGTTAAATTCCATCATTTGTTGGTAAACAGTTTGAAAGCATAATCATTTGTTATTGTATAGTTATTTTTTAGTTGTGTCTAACTTCATGATCTCTGTTGGTATTTTCTTGGCAATGATATAGGATTGGTTTGTAATTTCCCTCTCCAGATCATCTTACAGATGAGGGAACTAAGGGAACCAGTGTTAAATGACTTGCCCAGGAACACATAACTAGTACATGTCTGAGGCAAGATTTGAAGTCAGAAAGATGAGTCTTGTTGACTCCAGGCCCAATTCTCTATGCACTGTACCCACACAATTGTCCTACAAACAACCTTTTGAATCCAGTTAAAAGTCTAATTAGTGATTTGTTGCTTCTGAAATAGAAATTCTATTGAAGTAGACTTGTGGACACAGTCACAGAGTCTGAAAGGCATTTAAGGTTGGGTGTTATATTTCTGGAGTATTTTTACTTTTATTTGGATTTTTCATGTAAAGAGTACAGATACTCTTTTTTAGAGAAGCTGACACAAGCTTGTCAATGAGCTATGGATAATATTTCCCAACTCCATGCATTGGCACCAGTCATCCATCTAACCTTGAATGCATTTCCTTCTCATTTCCTCTACATTTTTAGAATTCTTATCTCTTCAAGGCTTTCTCAAGGCCAGATACTACTTCCTTCATGCATTCTTCAACCTAAAACCTACTTCCTCCTGATTCTTCAACATAAAAATGTTCTTTCCCTCTTTAATTTTTCAGAACACTGTTTAGATCTTGCCTTTATGCCTACTTCTCCATAGAATTTATTATACATATCTGTTTACATATCTTATTTATCTTTACCATTAGCAGAGTATAAGCTCTTAGAGAACTAAGACTGTCTTTATATTTCTGGAACTCAGCACAAGGTTTTGTATTTATTGGGTGCTCAACAAGTTCTTGAATTGAGTTATGTGGGAGAAGAGAAATTCTTCTAATTCTAATAATTCTATTTAATTCTATATAATATATTCTATATATATAAATTCTATATAAAAATAATAATTCTAATTCTAGAAAATCTTCTAGAGATCATTTGGTCCAATTTCCTCATTTGACAAATGAGGAAACTGAGGCTTAGACATAAGGGACCCTGTATAGGTCAAATAATGTCAGCATTTGAATCTAGTTCCTCTGACTTCAGATTTTACTGTCCCATGCTGAAATAGCTCATGTTAGCTCCTCTGCCTCTGAATGCTTGTTTCATGTTCAGACCAATAAGTAAAAGGCCTTCCTAAGCTTCAGAATGACATATACATTGCCATAGTAATTACTTTCCCAAAATGGAATGAGAATTAAAATAAAAGCCTGAACGTTTGTAAAAAGGGGCGGCAGTTTGTTTTTTTTTTAAACCTGCACTGGCAATTTGAGGCATGAATAATTAATTTTGTCTTGAGATTAGGTTCAGTCTGTGTTTATGATCAGTTGGGGGGGGGCAACCCTCTAATGGCTTCTAAATAAATTCAGTATCAATTTAAACTATTAGAGGAAGTTAAATCAAAATAATTAGGATATTAAAATACTTTGTGCATTTCCAATCACTGGCTTATTGAGGCCCTGGATCTATTCCAAGGAACAATAATAGCATGAATACATTAGGATGGTGCCTTCCCTCAGTATGCAACTGTTTGCTCATGAAAAGATGATTGATAACTTACATTAGACAGAAAGCCAGATTGATGTGTTGACATGTTCAAGGGGGAGGGTGTTATGTTAATGACAGATTAATTTACACATACAAATAGCAAAAACAGCAGAGCATCAGTTTAATTTTACAAGAAAAATTTGGAACCTCTTATTCCTTATTTACAGTAATTGTGAGTTTCACAGTGTGGGTAGAGTTGACTACTATCATTATAAACTGAGCTGAGAAAATCTGAATAAAATTAGATAAAGATGAATTTTAATTCGATTCAACATTAAACAACTTCAAATACTGTGTGAGGCACTAAGAGAATGAAGAAAAGGGGGGGCGGGAATCAGATTCTGCCCTCAAAAAGCTTGCTTTCTATTGGAGGGGGTGGGAAAGAAATGTAAAGAAAATAAATACTAAGTATTTCTTCGGGAGAGCACATTTGAGAAAGACCTCAAGTAGGAGGTTGCATTTCAAATTATCTTTGGAGGGAAATAGGGATTCCAAAAGACAGGAGAGGAGGGAAAGAATTCTAGGTCTGGGGGATTACTGGTACAAGGGCATAGAGCTCTAGATGGAATATAGGATAAAAGAGAACGCAAACAGGCCAGTTTGGTTGGAAAACTGAGTGCACACAAGCTAGTACCATGAAGTTAATCTGGGAGATAAATTGGAAGCAGAAAACATGGGTGATCTGATAACTTCCCTTTATAATTTTCAGCATTGGAGTTTAAAATTGACCAATATGGATACCTCATTTTCTTCTCACTGTATTTCTCCAGAGTATGGAATCCTATTTCGCCAAGATCCCATTGACCTTAAGAATTAATGCTGAACCTTTGTTTGCTTGTTTGTTTAACACTTTGGATTTTTTATGTGGTTTGGTGTTGGTGGTGATGATTCATTTGGTTGGTGGTGGTGCTTTTTTCTTTGAGGAAGGCAGAATTGTATCTCTTCCAAAGTAAACTTGATGATTACCTTTAAACACTGCAGTGCTATAGAATCCATTAGGACTAATTTCCCCACCTCCCCTCTCCCCACAGGATTAAAAAAAATCCACAAGGGTTTCCTAATTTAGAGCTTCTAACTGATCCCCCAACCTGTATTTCTCTTCTTCTAAGTCCTCATAGCTCTGTGCTAATCCACTTCATTTACACTGACTATTTGCTTTCTGGAAGAATGTTACTAATTAATCCTGCATAAATATAATTTGGTAACTGGGTATCAGAACAGCATGATAATTAACATGGCAACAGGAAGTTAATACATTGCTCTAATTTCTAGTTGGCCTTCTTTCCCACCTTACAAGAGATAGACTGTGCAAATCACGGCTTTGTAAAGCTTTACAACCAATCTCCTTCCCTTTGGATTGGAGCCCAAATTAGGATCTTTTTTCTTATTTTTTTTTGTCCTGTTGACAATTCTTGGGTCTTCTCAGGTCTGCCAGGAAGCTCAGCACAATGGAGCTGAATGGTTAGTAATGTCCCAACATTCTAGTCAGCTCCAAACAATCCATTGTACCAGTAGTCTTTTCTCCTAGAAGCTCATTTCAGAAGCTAGCCCAGTGTAATGAAATGATGACGGTGGGCATGATTATACGCATGGGCATCATCCCATGCATATAATATTAGACTAATTACAATGAAGAAAGAGAAATGTTTAGCTTTGCATACTGTTGTTTTCTCTTTTTCCTATCTCTAAAGTTTCCTGTTTAAAATGAGTATTTCATCCAAATGCATAGTTTCTCTGCCTCATTAGAGAGGGATTGCTGTGTTTTCAAAATTTATACTTTTCAATTTTCCACACAAGGGCTGAGCATCATCAAATGGAAAATCACTTCTTTAAAGACTCATTTTCTCTTCTCGGGCAGAAAGAAGGTAGGATGCTATGCGGTTGTTGTGTGATTAATCATTGCTTGTCTTCTCCTCTAAAAGTTCCAAGGTAACATTTAGAATGGAAAAGAAGTCTGAGTTATTGTTGTGTCATGGTATCCCTTCTCCTAAATAATCATTTTAGTTCCTCTTGTAATGGTCAAGTAGAGATAGTTGAAACCAGTTGCCTGATTCAGGTGGAAGATTAGAATTTCTTTCCAATTTTGCCTATCTGTTTTCATGACTATCTTTAAAATGGAACTGAGACTCCCTGCTTATGTCCTTCCTAGACTAATTGGTTCAGGTCATTATACCTGTTGAACCAGGGGTTCAACAAAGACATGGTCAGAGCCAAGAAGTCATAGATAAATATATTTTTGTTGAAACTTGTTTGGATATTTTTTGATCCTGATTCTGTTCTCCAATTTCTCAGCTATCCCTCTAAGTGTTGTGTCTTATAAGGATGCCTTCTGTACCTTCCTCCAAAGCTTTGATAGACATCTGAGATGATAGAACATCTCAAAGAGTCTAAAACAAAACTCTAGAGTGCTTCACTGGAGACTTCCTCCAGCTTTAGATCAGTGAATGGTGGATTACTTTCCGAGTCTAGTCGTTAAACTAGGTCCAAATCGGCTAACTACCCAACTTTTTGACCCACATTTCATTCTTGTCTGAAACAATATAATGAGAGATTTTGCCAAAAAACTTGTTTTCGAAATTTTTCATGTAGAGAGACAGGTGGTAGACTGGATTGAAAGCCAACATTGAGGGGCAGGAAAATCAGGGCTCAAGTCTCACATCTGATTAATATTGGCACTCTGGGCAAGTCATTTATCATCTCAGGCACATCTTGATCATTATAATTTGCAGAGAAGGTGCTGACCTGTATTGGTAAAGGGAGGATATTCTCCTGGGAATAATGATCATGTTTCTAGTTTAAGTCCCTTACTACAGGCATGTAGTAAGAATCAATAGTGAATATCATTTCCAAGCCAGAAGAGTGGTAAGGTCTAGGCAATTTAGGTTAAGTCACTTGCCCAGGCACAAACATTTAGGAAGTTTCTAAGACAAGTTTTGAACCCAGGAACTCCTGTCTCCAGGACTAACCTATCCACTGAGCCACCTTGCTGCCTCCATGGTAAGCATTTGATAAATTCTTCTTTCTTCCTTTTTATTTCTTCATTACATGTATGTATATGTTTATATAGTAGCAATATCAGTGATTTAGTAGATAGGGCACTGGGCCTGCAGTGAAGAAGATATGAGTTCAAATTTTAGCCCCTGATACTTACTAGCTGTGAAGTCATTTAACCACTGCCTGCCTCAGTTTCTTCATCTGTAAAATGGGGATAATAATAGCTTCTATTTCTCTGGGTTATTCTGAGGAACAAAAGAGATAATATCCTTAAGCATAGGGTACATAATAGATACCTAATAAGACTATGTTTCCTCACATATAAGTATATAAATATATATATGTATATATATTATTTATATGTATGTCTATGTAGATATCTAGATGATAGTCAGATAGATATAGTATTTATTCATCTGTTTGGATGTTATTTGGCTCCCAGTAGAGTACAAGCTTATTGAGGGTGGGAATTGTTTCACTTTTGTCATTGCGTCCCAGTATATCATTCGTTGCTTGCCCTGCAATAGATATTTAATAATTGCTTATTAAATATAGTTGGAGAAAAAAAGGCCATTTAAATCTGAAACGCTGGTTGTCATTTGGGTCTGATGATCATCCCCAACAAATTCAAGATTCAAACTACACTCCCCCACACATACATTAGGCGATTAAGTGATATGAATTGATAAAGACATATTAGTGTAATTGGAGTGAAATTTTATTAGTGTAATTGGAGTGAAATTTATGGGAGTTGGAAGAATCATGCCTATAGAACAAGTTTTTGTTTTTTAATTCAAGATTCAACTGTGGAGCCCTGTGTGTAAATCAATGTGGTCTGTTCTTTGGGAAGTTTCAAAAGATAAGTTGATTACTTAATTGTAAGCTATACATAACAGTAATCCCAATTCATTTATATTTGCATCTCCCATCATTGGACACTTAGCAAGTCTTTGCTAATTGAACGTATAGACTATGAACTTGTCCAAGGAGCTTACCATTCATGGTTGGGTGGTGGAGAGTGTACAGTGTAAAAAGAAAGATCACCGCAATAGTGGTCAAAAGAACTACACATAGACTTGGGGAAGTGATAATATCTTTTAATAACTCCCTCACAGGAGTGGGGTAAAGATCAAGTGATATCAAATGGATAGAAACTGTAATGAACTGCTGACATATCTCATGGAAGGATAGACGGCTTCTGGTCTTCCTCCTCTCAGCTGTCCCAGCTGTCCAAGACTTGCTCAGAGAAGCCTCTTTTTTCACTATCACCACTTTTTTTTTTGCCCTGTTTTCATCCCACCAAATCTCTGATGGACAGAGACAGATAGAAGTTTCTAACTCCCCCTTCTCCTTGGTGTTACATAAACATTTAGCATCTGAATAGATCAACAAGCTTTTGTTAAACACCTACTATATGCCAAGAACTATGATAGCAGAAAAAAAAAAGAACTGTAATAGATCTTGATATATATAATTTTTAAAAATCTCTGTTCTTCAAGGAGTACAAATTCTTTGAGAAAACAAGCATATATACAAGCATATACAGAATACACTTAGAGGACAATATTTAAAATGCATATACAAGCAAAGTAGTTAATTCTTTGGTGGGAAGGAGAATATGAGCAACCGGGAGAGTCAGCTACATGTGGAAATGTAGAAGTGTAGTGCTTGGGGAAGAAGAGTTTTGTAAGGCAAAATTGAGAATGTTGTACATAAGGGGCATGGGGAATGGCAAGAAAAAAGACATGGAGATAGGGTATGGAGTGTTGTGTGAGAAACAAAGAAATCAACTTGACCATCAGATAAAGCAGGAATTGGGGTAATGTATAATGAGTCTTCAAAGGTATGTTAGGTCCAAGTGATATGTGTCTTCTTTCATAATATCATGAATACAGAAATGTTTTGTGTAATAAAACGTGTATAACTTATGCTGTCAGGGAAGGGGAAATAGGGGAGACTTAGGAAGAGAACATGGATCCAGGGATCACAAAATGTCAGAAAACAATACTGAAAATTGTACCATTATGTAATCTGGGGGGAGGAGCTCTTTAAAAAGATATGTTGGCTTCATATTTTGAAATATTTTCAAAATTAAACAAAGATTTTCATATCTTTTCCTAAAGGGAATATGGAGGCACTAGGTTTCATTAATTAGAGGAGTAAAATGATCATATCTTCTCTAAAGGAAAATCTCCTTTGAAACAGTCTATTGGATAGACTGTAGTAGAGAGAGATTTTGAGGCAGAAAGACTAATTAAGAGGTCATCAATATAATTTAGGTGAGACATGATGAGAATCTAAACCAAAGTGGTCTCTGTGTAAATAGAGAGAAAGGGCTAGATGATGTGGAAATAGAAACAATAAGAATTAGGAAATGATTATATATATATATATATATATATATATATATATATATATATGGGGTGATAGAGGCTGAAGGTCAAAGATAATGTGAGGTTGCAAACCTGAGAGACTGGAGGAATGGGGAATGGTGGTACCTTTGACAGAAATAGGAATGTTTGGAAAGTGAGTAGGAGAGGCAGATAATGATTTTAGATTTGGATGTTATAAGTTAGAGATATCACTAGGACATCCAATTTGAAATGTCCATGTGATGTGGGACTAAAGTTAAGGGGTGATACTATAGATATATCTGGGAGTCAGGTGCACAAAGGTGAATAACTATGAAAGAAGACAAAGTCACCGAGAGAGCATAAAGACAAGGGAATAGGGTACCCAGTGCAGAGTTTTTGGAGGATACTTACTGCTAGGAAGCACAAAAGAGATTATTAGTAAGCAAAGGAGATGAAGAAGGAACTATCAGGCAAGTAGGAAGAGAAACAACAAAAGTTAAAAGCAATAGAAGAGAACATCCATGAGAGGAGGAGAAATGCTATGAACTATGATTTGTTGAGGACTATAAAGAAATTGGATTTTACAAATAAATAATTGGTAGTTAGTTTGGAGAGAGCAGTTTCAGTTGAGTGATGGATTGGGAAGTCAAATTGCAAATGGTTGGAGAGAGAGAGAGAGAGAGAGAGAGAGAGAGAGAGAGAGAGAGAGAGAGAGAATAGATGTTAGCTCATTTTATCACCTGTGCAAAAATTAAATTCCGATGATAAAATGCTAACTAACAAACACAATAAAATAAATGCAAGATGATAGGAGTGAACTGCTTGCTTACCTCCATCTTTTAGATTCTTTCATTTTCTCTGGAATTCAGTTTAATTACCACCTTCTATAAAATATTTCTAGTTGCCAGTGCCACCGGTTTTGAATGACCTTGTATTTGTTGTGTAAAACTTTACATATAAAATAACTTCCCTGATACAATGAAAGTCTTGTGATTGTAAAGATTGTTTAATTTCTTTCTTTGTATCCCCAATACCTAGAACATTACTTGACACTTAGTTGGAGCTTAATTAATGCTTTCTGATTCATTGACAGTGCTATGAGAAGCTCTCTTATTTGAGAATCAGATTTGAGATTCAGAGCTATCTATGATGTTAGAGGTTAGTAAATATCACAATCACATTTTATAGATGAGGAACCTGACGTCTAAAGAGGTTTAAATCATTTTCCAAGGTAATGAATTTGAAGTTGGGATCTGAAGCTAATTCCTCTGATGTCATATCCAAATTTCTATCCACTGTACCACATTGTCTCCCAGAGAAGATCAAGAAAGCTTGCATTTAATCTGAGAATTGAAAGATGTATAGGATTTTAATAGGCAAAAAATGGCAAGCAAGAGTGTGTGGTATTTGAGGAAGAAGAAATATAAGCAGTAAAAAGAACATATGTAGCAATTTTAGGATTTCAAAATACTTTTCTTGACATAGACTTAAAAAAATAGGAAATAGAATTAGGGGTATCGCATGCCACTCCTTCCACCTACTTTATAGATGAGGGACCTAAAAGTCAGTGACTGACTTTGGGCCAAATATCTAGTTAATGGCCAAGTAGTATATTTTAGTTAGAGTGTAGGATTCATGTTGAGGTATAGTGGATATTCAAGTAGGGCCAGATTGTAGAGTTTCTAGCCTGCCAGGCTGTGAATGGTTTTCTGTACTAACTAATATGACTGATATTACCAATACTGAACCCATTCTCATATGTCACAACTTCCATTAAAGTCAGGTGTCGGCAGAGGTGAAAATTCTTTCTGAAAGTAACACTTTGAAACTGGTTCACGAATGGTCTTAGGTAAACCATGGTCTGTTTGGGGCCATAGAATTGCCAGGGATTATACCAATCACTTTGTCCATCCCGCTTGGTTCACATAAAGGGAAACTGATGCCCAGAGTGGGAAGGGTAAAAGCTTGCCCTCATTTTCCTCAGGTGTAAATAGCAATATTAACTTAGAGTAACCTGATCCTTTCTATACTACATGAACTTGACACCTTGCCAGCATGAGAGGATCAAAGTATTGAATTCTTTTCCTAGGTCAGATGAATTTTACAGTCACAGTCTTAGATATTAAAAGCAGATCTTGTCTGCAATTGCCAGTAAGCAGGAGATGAAGCAGTCGGTAGAAAGCTGACCCTATAAACTGAGAGCTTGGTGAGTTTTGCTTTATTCTTATTATTTATATTTCCCTACAGGAATAAAAGAAGCATTTCTATAATCTATACAAAGTAGAATGAACTTAATTGATCTCAGTAATTTCAAGGCTCCTTAGTAATTTAAGCCTCTGGAATGAAATATGCCTGGTTAATGAGCAGAATAAAGAAGCTAGAGGTATTTTGAATGCAAGTGGGATTTCTAAGTCCATTTAAGAGTTGAAATGGCCTGAACCATCATCAGCATGCTACACACTGCTCTCTCTGTAAGAGCAAAAAGACTGAGTCAGAAAAAAACAATTCACAACAACAGAGATCAACTGAGTGGAGTGTAGGAGGAATGAAAAGCTATTCTCCTCCCCCACATCTCTTTGAAGTCTCCTTTGCATGTCCTATTCCAGGCACTTTGGCATTTTCATCCAAGCCCTTGCTTGGACACAACAGAAAATTCACACTAAGGTTGGTCTTGATCATTAGCTGTGGCCTGTGATACTCCAGGACTTCTGAAGTCTGATGGGGTAAGTTGTGGAGCATCACTTGGTGGGTGGCCATCCAATTTCAGTCTCAGGCTATATGCATCTATTTATTTGCTGCCAAAACACTTAATTTGGTTTGTTATAACACAAGTACAAAAATTGTCAATCAGATTTTTTCCCCATCCATCTTGAAATGTGAAAACAGATTACATTTTTAAACACATTTCCAATTCTTTCTATTTTTTATTCTTACTCTTTTTTTTTCATTGTTTGAAGTTATTTTAATCTTCATTCTGTCTTGCCATCTTTTCCTGGACTCATCTAATCTGCCTCATTTCTAAGTCATGATGATATCCTCCAGATACCAATTCATAACATCCTTCCAAAGAATTGTTCATTAAAATCTAATTTTTACCTTCTAATGCAGGCCTTTTAGCTAATGAAATCTGCAGTAATTATAAATATCCATCTTGCAACATCCCAGAAATATTGGCATTCAGATAGAATGGTAAGCAGCAAGAGAGAGACATTAGCATTGACGTTGGTACCTTCCTTTTTTATTCTTATGAAATGAAATTTGAACATATACAGTTATGTATATTTAAATAAAAAAAACTCATTTAGGCTTATTTCAATATTTTTACACAGCCATTAGGACTTATTTAAATTGCCCCCAAGAGAGATGATGTCTAATTTAAAACACACTGCAGGAAGGCAGCAGGAAGCTTCAGATTCATTATTTAGCATTGAGATCTGAAAAGATTGAGTGAGAAAAGTATCTGAGAGATTGGTCTCTGATCTACCCAAGGTGCTCTGAAGCATTGGCATCTCTGTAAGGTCCCTTGTTTTTAAAATGTTTTTTAAGGGACAGGCTGTGTGGTACAATGAAAGAACACTGGAGATGAACTCAGGTTCTACCTGAATCTGAATCTCAGAGCTAATATTTATCAATTGTGTGACCTTGAGCAAGGATCAGTTTCCTTGACTGCAAAGTGAGGTAAATAATACTTGTCTTACCTACTTCACAGGGCTCTTGTGAAGAAAAAAAAAAGTCTTCTTGCCCTGAGAAACACTAAAGAATTATGAACTATTAAAGGGACTAAATGAAAATTTGAAAAAACAAATTCTGCCTCATCTGCTTTAGCTTTGGTTACACTAAAATAAAACAACAACAAAACCAATATTTTAATTACCAGAAAAATAATTATTTCTAGTTGTAATACCCTGATATCCTAGAATGAAAAATACAGATAACTTCATATAAACACTTATCTAGTTTAGTCATATCATACACAAACAGAGAATTGAGACCAAAGCCCTCAGAAACCATGAACAGTGCTTCATCAGTCCATTGTGGGCTCATCATTCACATTATCACTGCTTTTATAGTCTTTATTGTTAGCACTGGTTTCTGTTATCTTTATCTCATAAGGCAAGAAGAGATCTTGTCAGGTCATAAAGGCCATCTCCCTCCATTCAGGCTAGCCTTCATCAAAGTTCCTTTTAGTGACCTTAGGGAACTGTTTCTAAGACTTGCAATGGGTGTCTATATTCTCACTTGAAGTATCCTGGTGTCTCTTAATATTCAATTGCCAATAGTCAATAAATATTTATTAAACACTTGCTGTGTTCCAAAGACTGTGCTTAATGCTGGGAATGCAAATATAAAAAGGAAAGACAATTCCTGTCCTTAAGGAATTGATAATCTAATTGATAATGAAGAATGCAATATAAACTAATTTCTTTGAGCTAGAGTATTTTGTCTGTTCATTCTAGATCTCTCTTAGAGAAGGGAAACAAGAAATTCATTGTAATCGCCTTAGAGCAAGGACAATCAGGATGTGGATTATACCTGAGACTTCATTGAAATTGAGGACTCCTAAGTGAGTTTTTATACAGGCTAGAACCTTTTCAACAATGAAATTACTTAGAACAAATTAAGTGACTTGATTACGGTCATATAGTCATTTCTTATCAAAGGTAGGAAGGACAAATATTCAGCTCTTTGGGACTTCAAGGCTAGCTCTACCTATTGTACATCACTGCTTCTCATTTCATGAATATGAAATATTCATATCTGAGAGATTTTATTCAGAATGTATAATGTATATGGGCAGTTAGATAGTAATTGTCTTTCTTGAAGGCTTTTTAAAAATTGACATTAATGGGAGAGAGGTCAATTCATAGTCATCAACTCCATGTATTCAAAGGTCTAGAAGCTTTTTATCACCTCTAATATCAGGATCAAAAATGAATAGTTTCATTGAAACTGTCCTCTTTCTTCTTCTCTTCCTCCTCCTTCTTCTTGTCCTTCTCTACCTCCTTTTATAAAGACCCTTATAACTTGGTAAGTTTTCTTTTTTTCTTTATGGTTTTAAAACCAAACAAAATTTTATCTTTAATGAGAATTTAATGGGTACCCTATTAGTACACAAACAGAGATTCTTAACCTGGTATCCATGAGCTTATCTTTAATTGAATTTTAATATTATTAAACTCATTTTAATTTTTCTTATAATTTTGAAATTTATTTTATGTATTTAAAAACATTATTCTCATTGCATCTCTTTGGTTTTGAGTGGTTAGTGACCATTAGACATCCCAAAGAAAGGCAGGAAAGAAGATGAAAGCCAGTAGTCCCTTCCAAATGAAAATCTAAATAGAAGGGATCCAGGTTGCACAATGGGTGATGGCACATATAAAAAAGAAATCAATAAAATGAACCACTTGGGACTGAATCTGGGACTAAAATATGTTTCTGCAGTTTTAAGCACTGATGCACTGAATCCAGATTGGAGCAATGGAAATTGGAGCAAAGCAAATGGAAACTGATCTAGTGGAGCAATGGAAGTCAATGATTTAGTTCCAATTTCTTTGCCAAATTCCTCCTTGCTGCTAACTGATTCCTTTCTGTATATATTTATCTTTGAATACCATGTGCTTCAAAATTTATTCATTAAAAAGGCATAAACTCTCCTTCTGTTGAAATTTGCCTTCCCAAGATACTTTGAATGTGATGTTAGCTCCTTTATTTATAAGAACTTTGGGATGGAAAATTTAGTTTAATCTATGTATTAATATTTATATCTATATTTATCCTACAGTCATAGAAAATGTGTGAATGAGAGAAAAAATGCTTTAGAATGTGGCCCACTTTGAAGTAACAATTAGAGCTGAAAGACATGTCTCCTAGAATTACTTTTTCCTGTTTTAAAAAAAAATTCCTGGAGGCTAAGAAAACAGTTCTTTTGGTGCTTCTTTGTTTCTATCCTGACTCTCTTTTCTTCTGGAAGACCAAGAAATAGGGACCAACTAGGCTCCTTTCTTATGGGTCATAATAAGTAATAGATTTCTCTTCTGTTGAGCAAGAGAGCTAGCAGTAGTGTTTTTGATATCTCCATTTCTCTCCATTTCTCTTTCTCTGCCAGGATTTGGAAAGTACAAATGATTTCATATCAAGGTAGACCAACCTGAGCTTGAGAAAAGTGCTCATTTCTATGCTCCATTCAGAAGTATCTATATCTTATATCTTAGGGACTGTTGTTAAGAAATCTCTCTTCATTACAAAAATCATTTTTTATAGATTTATAAGTTTGTACTAGGCTTGAACTGTCCCCTGATAGATTGTGTGCCTCATAGTGCCCATTAATTTTTATCTATTAAGCATTTATAGATATTTGTTATTTGTTTTTAATGAAATCGAATGGGTATCATTTGGTCACCATGCATAAAGGTGTTCTTAACCTGGTATCCATGAACTTATTCTCTTAATTGCATTTCAAAATTTTTTCATCCTATTTTTTCTTTTTTCATCCTATTTTGTAATTTTTTCCATTTATTTTTTATATTTAAGAACATCATCATCAGAAGAGGTCAGCAGGCTTTATCAGCCCACCAAAAAGGTCCATTATACATAAAAAGGTTTACGAACCACTGGCCTATGGGATTCCAACAGTACTGGTACTCAAAAAATTCAGGCATAGCAAAATTAATAACAAAATAGTATTCAGTATACCGAATTGAGTAGCAGTGTACTCACAGCATTATGCTATGTATAAAAGCTAAGCTGCAATTACATTAAAAACTTTAGTCTGGTATAAACATTGCAAAAACTCCTAGAGATTATGAGTCATAAAAGGAAGTAACAAATATGCCTTAGTTTTGTGGGAAACAGAGTTAGTCTAAGGCACCAAGTAGTACAGAATGAGGTTATTCAAAACATGCTCATAGCTAACGAATCTCTACCCAGGACTCTATAATCATTTTGCTTAGCAGCATCATTGTTTCTCTTCAAAGAATGTACTGTGTGGGGTAAAAGGAAAAAGATAGCAAGTTACCTCAGACTTGAAAAAGAAGATTTGGGTTTATATGTTGGTTTGATAACTTCCTTGCTGGGGTAGCCTTATGAAAATTATACATTGTCTTAAAATATAAACTTCTTGAGAGCAAATTCTAGTATGTTTAACTTTGTGATCCCTGTACCTAGCACAGTGCATGATGCACACAGTAGGTGATGAAGAGATGATTGTTGATCAATTCATTTATTGATCTATATCAATAGTTATTGATCTATTGATTCCCTGATTTATAAACAAGGAATCTGAAGGTTGAAGGAGGAAAATGAATCATCTGAGATCACATAGCTCATGTCAATGACTAATATTAAAGCCCAGGCTTTCTGCCTTCCAGTGCAATACTTGTTCCCTTCTAGTACACCACAAGCTGCCCTTCTTTAGGCAGTTTTTATTATATGTAGATAGAGCCATATTGCTATTTACATATAAATGGAAATAATGGTATTCAAACTAATCTACCTCATGTTGAGGGTCAGAAGCAAGTCACATTCTTTGTGTGTGGGTATGTACACACAGATTTATATATCTACTTCTATATATTATTTCTTTCCATGCTTTTCTCTTTATCCCTATCTTGATATAATTGGATTGCAAGTTCCTACAAGACAGGGATTATCTATATAATTCTCTATCTATAGTTAATTTAACAATGTTTTATTATTGCTGATTATGAGTTAACATTCTTTAAGTAAGTCTTAGGGTCCCAGACTGTCAGAGTTGGAACAGACTGTAGTCCAACCTGTGTCTAAAGCTAAGTGAGATGCAGCTTTACAGGTGAATAAAGGAAAACAAACTCTCTGATCTAATGAAAACTGAATTTAAAAGAAGGAAAAAAAAACCCTGAGCTCTAGCCACTTGAAAGTAACCCCCTCTTCTCAGATTCAAAGTTGCCTCCTTGGAACAGGATTGGTCCTTATGTAGACCAATCCCGATAGGTGTGGCTCCCCTTAGCATGGAATTGGTCCAATCAAAGGCCAATCCCACGCTAGGAAGCAGGAGGGAGGGACCCCGGGGGTACTCTGAGGGATGCAGTTCCCCTTGCCACAGTATTTTAAAACTCACACAGGATAAGCTAAGAATAAGAATATATATACATACATATGTATATATATATGTGCATATATATAAACATATATTTGTATATATGTGTATGTGTCTATACATAGTATTTGTGTGTACATATGTGTGTATATATTTGTATATATATATACACAATATGTGTGTATATACACATATTTGAAAAGAAAAGACTAGGGTAAAGGATAGGGCAAACTCTGGATAACAACTGAAGATAGAACACATTCAGAGCTGGGTAATTCATATTTTGTTTCAATTTTATCTCCCGAAGTTAATGGCCCTTGAACTAGAAAATATAGAATTAAAAATGACCAATAGGCTATGATATTCATGATGAATAAGGAAATGGAAAGAAAAGTGTTTATATTTTGTAGACAAATTTAAGCACCTGGCCCAAAACAATCATATTGTCATGTATTCAAAGAATTGAAAATGTGATTATTGAATTATCATCAGTGATATTTTAAAGATAATGGAGAACAAGAAAGGAATAACAAGATTAGACAAGATGTATAAATGTTAAAATTTCCAAACAATGGAAGAGAATTTAAATGGGAAACTACAAACAAGTGAGATTATTTTGATTCCTATTAAAATTCTAGATGTTTTTAAAAATATTGTTAATCTAAATATGGGGCGGGGACAAAGTGATATTCACCAAGGATATCATGTCATGTCAAATTTACATTGTTTTTAGACAAGGATATTAAACTTATGGATCAAAGGAATGCTATAAAGTTTAACTAGTTTCAACAAAGTATTTGGTAAAATCTCTTGTCCTCTTGTTGAAAAGATGGACAAATGTAGGTTATGATGATTAGATGGATTTGGAACTGTTTTAATTGCCATATTCAGAAAAGTCATTAATCTTTTAATACTAATTTTGAAGTATGCCTTCAGCATGGTGCTCTAAGACTCTTTCCTTGTCCCTGTGCTGTTTAACATTTAGGAAAAAAAAACAACAATGACTTGCAGGCATGGAGGGCATTCTTGTCAAATTTAGAGATAATATGTGCTGTGTGGAAGAGCTAGCTCCCTAGACCCACACAAAGTTGGGATCCAAGAGATCTTCACAGGCTCAAATACTAGACTGATTCCAAGAAGGTAACATGAGGTTGAGATAAATATAGTTAGGAATTTTTTGTTCTTTTTTAGTTGATTTTAGTCATGTCCAACTTTTTGTGGTACCTTTTGGGGGTTTTCTTGGCAAATACTAGAGTAATTTGCTATTCCTTCTCCAGGTTGTTTTACAGATGAGAAAACCAAGGCAAACATGTTTAAGTGACTTGCCTTGGACCACATAACTAGTAAGTGTCTGAGGCTGGATTTATTTAATTCAAGCCTTCCTAACTCCAGGGTCAGCACTCTGTCCACTTCACCATCTAGTTACCTTAAGGATAGGGATAAATAAGGCTAAATAGGAATTAATAGGGATAAATATAAAATCTTATTCTTGAATTTTAAAAAGTGACTTCATGAATTCAAATTGGGAGAAGCATGATTAGATTGAAATTGGTCCAAAATATTTGAATGTTTTCATGGATTGTGTGACAAGGGAATCCTTGTCAAGATCTCCCTTGACAAGATCTCCCTTGCATTGGAATTTGGTTTTCTGTAGGAGAAGGAACATGAGAAGCTGGGATTGCAGGGGAAGGGTTTTGGGGATTAAATTTAGACAAGATTTGCACTACACGAGAGAAGCAGTCTGTTAACTGGGCTATAGGGAAGGTGTTTTCCATCTCTATTTCAGGGAAGGAAATTTCCTCATTCAAAGGTTCAGAAACAGGTCTGTTTCTGGTAGAGTGGTTGTTTGCCAATTGATCCTGTAAGAAACTTTTTAGATCTTCTAATTGGGCTTGCATTTTATCCTCAATTTTTCTTATTTTATCATCTCTAAATATAGTATTGAGGATTACAAAAATGACAGTACCTATTAATATAAAAATTTGGAGGTATCCTTCATTCCTCAATGCCCCTACTTCTTCAGCTGCCATATAATTGTCAAAGAATGTAGTACTCATTTTTATATGTATATTTTGTAATTTCACAAAACACGTGGGGAGCAGGGCAAAGCAACAAACTTTCCACAGGTTTTTTTTTTTAATCCAGGAAGTTGTTCCTTAAGGGAAAGGATATTTAGAAACAGCTCTTCCAGCCAGGAGTTTAGAGTCCTGTTGCTGAGATTTAAAACAGCTGTTTTCTGTCTATCAGAGTCACACAGCTGGGAAGTAGCTGAGGTCCGATTTGAACCCAGGACCTTCTGCCTCTAGGGCTGGCTCTCAATCCGCTGAGCTACCCAGCTGTCCCTTAAGATTAAAGGGAAGAAAAAGAAAAAAACTGCTGATTCCAATTTAACTTAAGGAGAAAAGAGAAAAAGTTTTTTATACTCACGTGTTCTAGCAGCTGTGTCTTTAAGCCAAGTTTTTTGTTAAAAAAAAAAAAAGAGGGACTAAGTGGTGAGATGGTATAGTAAAAAAGGCAAGGAATTTCAAAAGTTATTTGAGAGGATTCTTTAGACCGTGTGGTCAGCCACAATGTGACAAGGGAATCACTTTAAAAGACTGATATATATTCATTTAAGGTCGCCAAGGAATTCAGCTATGTAATTCCTAAATGAAAAACTCAAGTCAGCCGTCAGCCTTTTTTGGAGTTTAATTACAATAGGAGCAAGAAAGGAATTAGAGATAGAGAGAAAAAAAAAGGGAGAGAAGGGAATAGGGCTTAAATACCCCTTCTGTTTAGGCTGGGCCAAAAGGCCCAAGCCCTTAGATAGCTGGGGCAAAGAAAAGAGATCAGTCCCTATCACTCACGTGACCAAAATGGAGAAACAGTCTCAGAGGCCCCCACCTTCAGCTTCCTTCAGCGCAAGCTTCTCCGAGTCCCTCGCAATCACCCCCACCAAACTCCTCAACCCTCCTCAAGTCTCCAGACCCTCCTATCTTTTAGGAAACCTTCCAAGTTCCTCCTCTCAGTTCTCCCATCTACCAATCACTGTTCATCAATTTCCCTGTGCCAATGGAGGCTCTAGCTTAACCCAGGACCGCCCAGAGGTTTCTGGCTTTTGCACATGTCTGTTGAAGGTCATATTTTCAAATGATTAAATCTTTGATCTAGGCTGCAGCCCTTACTCAATCCTGTTAGGACTGAATAGGGTGGAGATTGATTCCAAGTATCTCCATTGTATCAATTCTAAAATCAATCATGATTCAAAGAAATTCCTGTTCTATGCTTAAGCATAGGCCAAAGTCCTTTCCATTGTTCAGCAAAAGGTTTCTGTCCTAAAGTAATCTGAAGAAGGGAAGAGAAGGAACCTCCCATGCCAATGGGGTTTCCATTCCAATAGACTATCAGTAAGAAATTTTCCAAGTATGAAATATCCCAATGGTGAAATTTCCAACATTTATAAGTCTAAGGAATTTTGAGGTTTACAATTGTAAGCTCAATAAATGTCATGGCAGCTAGGTGGTAGAGTGGGTAGATTTTTGGATGTGGACTCAGGAGTATCTGAATTTTTGATCCTTCCTCAGACACTTAGAAATTGTACAATCCTGTGCAAAGTATTTAACTTCTCTTGCCCTCATCTAGCTGCTTCTGTAAAGATTCCTCCTCCCTCTTCTTTCTGGAAGAAAAAATGAAAGAAAGAAAAAAAAGACTTAGTAAATCTTTACTAATGCAAAAAGTTCATAAAAAAGGCATTTTGAGGTCATCATACTGTGATGAATAGCACCATGCAGCAGTCCAGTACTAATTGTAGATGTCATGAGTGCTTGACCAAGTCTTGATCAAAAGAGTATCGCTGAAAACCTCCCAGCAGGCTATCCTTTATCACCTTTTAGGTGATGCCATTTAGAGGCATAGTTGGATGTGGATATGAAAGTGGAAATAGGAAACCAGAGTAGGCTATACAATCTGTTTTCTCTCTTGGTGACTTTATCAGCTATCATCTCTAAGAAAGTGATTCCTCAGTCTATATATCTAATCTTAGTCTCTTTACTAAGTCCCAAATCACCAGCAACCTATTGGATATCTCCTAGTGGATGTGTGAAATAAAATTTGACCAAAAGACATCTCACCTGACCCCTAAAATCTACCCTCTTCTAAAATTTCCTAATTTCTTTTTTTTTAATTGATTTTATTTATATATTTTGTTTTTACATTTCTTAGGTCTCTCCATGTATAGTGTTCCCTCCAATCAGCCATCCAACAATAAAGATTTTCATCACAAAAAATTCTGCACATGCAGACATTGAATAAATCTGATATTACATGCAATGATCTATACCCATGGACCTTTCACTTCTTCCAAGAAGAAGGTGTAGTGTTGTATTTCCTTTTTTCTTCTTTCCATACAAGCTTATTTTTCTAATTTCTCAACATTTATTTTCATTGACTTTCTAAATTTGTTTTTCATTTTTATTTATATTGTTTTAAATATTTTGTGTATTGTTTTTCTAGCTCTGCTTATTTAATTTTGTTTCATTTCATGGATGTCTTTCCATGCTTATCTGAATTCATCAAATTTATAATTTCTAACCACATGGTAATGCTCCACTATGCTTATTTAGCACAATTTTCTGAGACATTTCAGAATATATGGGCATCTACCTTGTTTTCAGTTCTTTGCTACCACAGAAAATGCTGCATACATTTTAATATGTTGAGTTTTTTGTTTTGTCATTGAACTCTTTATGTTTTATTTCCATCAATGTAATCTCTGATTATAAGAATATTAACATATTAGTCACTTTATTTGCATAATTCCAAGTAATTTTTTAGAATGCTTATTCACAGCTCTACCTTCAATGCATTTGTATGCCTTTTTTTCTGCTATCCCTCCAAGCAGATGAAGAAAAAAACTAGGATCATCAAATGTATTTTTTTATTTTCATATTATTCAGTTTTGGAAGTGAAAAATTTTATAGAACCAAAACCTCAAACCCTATACCCAAATAAATAAACTATAAAGCATGTGTTTTCATCTGCTTTATACTCCAACAGTGCTTTCTCTATAGCTAGATAGCATTCTTTTTCATAAAACCCTCAGAATTGTCCAGGATCATTGTACTACTGTTAGTAGCAAAATCTGTTACATTTGATCATCCCACAATGTGTCATTTTCTGTGTATTATGTTCTCCTGGTTTGCTTATTTAATTCCTCATCAACTTATATAGGTCTTTCCAGTCATTAATGAAATAATCTACTTCATCATTCCTTATTACACAATAGTATCCCATCACCACCATATACCACAATTTGTTCAGCCATTCCCCAATCAAGGGACATCCCCTCAGTTTCCAATTTTTCATCACCACAAAAGTGCAGTTATAAATATTTTTATACAAATAGGTACATCCCAAATTTTTCAAATCTTTTTGGGATACAGACCTACTGGTGGTATTGCTGAATCAAAAGGTCTGAATTCTTTTTTTTTTTTAAACCCTTACCTTCTGTCTTGGAGTCAATACTGTGTATTGGTTCCAAGGCAGAAGAGTGGTAAGGGTAGGCAATGGGGGTCAAGTGACTTGCCCAGGGTCACACAGCTAAGAAGTGGCTGAGGCCGGATTTGAACGTAGGACCTCCCGTCTCTAGGCCTGGCTCTCAATCCACTGAGATACCTAGCTGCCCCCAGGTCTGAATTCTTTTAAAGCCCTGTGGGCATAATTCCAAATTGCCTTCCTGAATGGTTGGATCAATTCTCAACTCTACCAGCAATGTATTAGCATCTCATTTTTGCCACACCCACTTCAACATTTATTATTTTCCTTTACTGTCATATTGGCCAATCTGTTAGGTATAAGGTGGTACCTCTCAGTTGTTTTGATTTGCATTTCTCTAATTAGGAGGAATTTAGAATATTTTTTTCACATAATTATTGATAGCTTTGATCTCTTCCTCTGGAAACTACCCATTTATATCTCTAGCCCATTTGTTAATTGGGGAATGACTAGGATTCTTACAAATTTGATATAGTACTTTGTATATTTGAGAATGTAGGCCTTTGTCAGAGAATTTTGTTATAAAATGGTTTCCCAGTTTGTTGCTTCCCTTGTAATTTTGTTGCATTGGTTTTGTTTGTATAAAACCTTTTTAATTTAATGTAATCAAAATTATTCATTTTCTATATTATAATGCTCTCTATCTCTTGGTTGTTCTTAAATTCTTTCCTTCCCCATAGAACTGACAGGCATACTATTTCATGTTCACCTAATTTACTTGTACAAAAATATTTATAACTGCACTCTTTGTGGTTGCAAAAAAAATTGGGAAATTAAGGGGTTTCCATCAATTAGGGAATGGCTGAACAAATTGTGGAATCTGATGGTTAATGGAATTCTATTGTGCTGAAAGGAATACTGAATTGGAGGAATTCCATGTGAATTGGAAAGACCTCCAGAAATTGGTGCATAGCAAAAGGAGCAGAACCAGGAGAATGCACACAGAGACTGATATACTGTGACACAATCAAACATAATAGACTACTAGCAGCAATGCAATGATCCAGGACAATTCTGAGGGACATATGAGAAAGAACTCTATCCATATACAGGGAAAGAACTGTGGGAGTAGAAACACAGAAGAAAAACATATGATTGATCACATGGTCCATTGGGTAAATGATTGGAGATGTTGACTTTAAATGATCACTCTATTGTAAATATTAATAACATGAATATAGGTTTTGAACATATGTGTAAAACCCAGTGGAATTGCTCATTGGCTCTGTGAGGGGGAATGGAGGAGGGGAGGGAAAGAACATGAATCATATAACCATGGAAAAATATTCTAAATTAATCAGATAAATAATTTTTTAAAAAGTTACAGATACCATCTTTCTTTATTGGAATATAAACAATTTGATCTTATTGTAGCCCTTAATTTTTTTCTCTTTTGTTTCCTTTTTTTATGTTTAATCCTGCTCTTTTCTTCAGGAATGCTTAGAAATCTTCCATTTATAGGCAATCTTGAAAGGTAGGTGATTCTTGTTTGTAAACCCAGTTCACTTCTCTTATGGAATATTGTATTCCAAGCTCTGTGGTCCATCAATGAGGAAACTGCCAGAACCTGTATAATGCTGATTGGGGTGCCATGATATTTGAATTGTTTCTTTCTGGCTATTTGCAGCATTTTCTCCTTGGCCTGGGAGCTCTTAAACTTGACTATAACATTCCTGGGAGTTATCATTTGGAAATTTATTACAGGAGGTGATCTGTGGATTCTTTCAATTTCTATTTTACTCTCTTGTTCAAGAATATCAGGGCAGTTTTCTTGGATAATTACTTGTAATATAATTTCTAGACTTTTTTCTGCTCATAATTTACAGGTAGTTCAATAATTTTTAAATTGTCTCTCCTGAATCTTTTTTTAGGTAAGTTTTTTTTTTCAATGAGATAGTTCATATTTTCTTCTATTTTTTTCTATCTTTTGATTTTGATTTATTGTTTCTTGATATCTTGTGAAGTCATTAGTTTCTATTTGTTCATTTCTAATTTAAAAACATGAATTTCTTCCATGGACTTTTGATCCTCCTTTTCCATTTTGTCCATTCTAGTTTTACTGACATTTTCTTCATTGGATTATTTTGCCTCTTTTTCCAGGTTTGACCAATTTTGCTTTTTAAGCTGATATTTTCTTTTTTTGCATTACTTTCAGTTCTTTTACCCATTTTTCTTCTACTTGTCTCATTTAATTTTTTATTCCTTTTTGAGTTCTTCCAACGTTTACCTTTTTTTTTTTTGAAGTTTTGCATGTGGTTGCTTAGATCTCTCCATCCTGTTGTTTCTGCGCTTTGCTTTGTCCCCATAGAAATTTTTGAGGTTAAAATGTTTCTTTTGCTGTTTGCTAATTTTCCCAGCTTTTTTTTGCCTGTGGTCTGGAATTCTGAAAGCTTCTTGCTGATTCTGTCTCCTCTGCTGGCTTGTAGGGATCTGCATTGTAAGGTGTTTTGCCCTGACACTAGTCTTCAACAAAGTAGCACTGGCTTGAAAGGGCCCAGCATTATGGACTTCTGGTCCATAATTGCAGGTTAGTCCCAAAGCCTAAGATTTCATGGGGTGGGTTGGAGGTGCTCTTTTATAGACCACATCCTGGGATCCTGAAGGTAGCCCGTGCCCAGGTGTGGAATTTGCCATAATAGGTGGAAGGATGGTCAACCACTCCTCTGTGTGCAGTTTTGATTCTGGTCCCACTTTGTCCCATGAAAATCAACTCTCTCTGCTTCCCTTTCAAATTGTGTTCAGCAGGAGAGCCCCCTGATTCTTCTTGCTATTGATTTGGACTCTTGTAGTTTTGAGACACTTTTTAAAGATTGTTTTGGAAGAATTATCAGAGCAGTTTTAACTTTCAAAGCTACTAAGATACTACTTTGCTACACCACAATTGAACATTTTTGTACCTAGGTGTTTCTTTTCTTTCTTTCTTTCTTAAAGCTTTTTATGCTGTTTTGGGATTAGTATTAAGTATTAATAAGTATTGGTTCCAAAACATATAAGTAGTAGTGGCTAGGCAATTGGGGTTAAATGGCTTGCTCAGGGTCACAAGCTAGTAAGTGTCTGAGGTCAAATTTGAACCCAGGATCTCCCATCTCTAGGTCTGGTTTTCAATCTGCTGTGTTACCCAGCTGCCCCACAGAGGTGTTTCTTCATGAAAATGATAGAAAGAAAATTCAGCAAGGGAAACATATGTTAGATGTTTATAAGCAGGTTAACCTGAAGAATCTGTCTATGAAGCAACCACAATCAGGAAGGTATGGGATATCATAGGAAAGGATAAGTTCTTTGGCAGAGTAACCAAGAATAGATCTCACATCATAGTTCTGAATATGAATCCTGTAAAATGATTCTTCTTGAATATATTCCCATAAAATGAATATTCATGAATTACTTTTTGCTACACAGATTGTAGGGGAGTATCTTATTTGCATTGTTCAATTTATTTATTTAATTTTGCTTTTATCCCAAAGATTATGAGCAAAGAGATTATGTTGTTGAAACACCTTAAATCAAGAACATCTATAATGCCTTAGAAAAAAGCTTTTCTTAGTCATTCAAGCTTTTATACAGTCTTTGGGGCCTTCCTGGCTACATTGTTGGACTGAATATTAGTTAGAGCAACAATACAGGAAAGCATCATCATCACAGAAGAGTCAATTTTCTGAGGAAATGACCAAACTCCAGTCATAATAGCATATTAAAAAAACAAACTCCAGAAATGGAGCTGAGGAGAGAATTTTTATAACAGCTATCATTTTGCCACTGCTGTTGGTTTCATCATGTTAATGACAGAAAATCATATTCCAAAGGTCAGCATTAATCATTGTGTTGATTTTTTCTGGTGGATGGAGATTGCTAGTGAGAATGCTGAAAGAATACCACACAAAGGGAAAGTAAGACAAAAGCTATTGTCATTCAATCCAGGAAAGAACTGACCTGTCTTGAGACTGTCAGTTTATCAGAGTTCACTTTATCATACATCAGCTTACATCTCTGACTGATGTTGAAAGATGGCGGAAGTGACAAAGGATAATTTTCTAGGCGAAAAAGAGAAGGTAGAAGAGGGAGTAGAAATGGAATGTTATTTAAGAAAAAAACAAACTGCAAATCACAAGATTCCTATATATTATTTTAAGCCCATTGTGCACATTTTACTGAAAAGAGACCTTGAAGTCCATAAAGGCTCAGTTAATTTTGTTGTTAGTAGTAATTGTTTGTTGCTTATAATTATGCAATATTTTAAATGCTTCCAATGCTTTCTCCACATATACTACCCTGAAATGAGATACCAATTTAGATTAAATTGTCCACAAACTACAAATAAATGGTCAATCTTATCATGCTTTTGGTCCTCTACACTTGAGTTAGTCCCACTCCAAAAATACACTGTGTTAGAGCTCCACCTATGACAGTATTAGGAGCATTTTACTAAGTGAAGCTCAACACATTACGAGTTGCCTAAGACCCTGTAGACACAAATCTAAACAACCAGTTGGTTTAGTGGTCAATCAAAAAATTAGTAAATCAGTCAAATGAATAGGCTGAATCTGCTCCATAGGTCAAAGAATTGAATCGATTGTTTTGACATCCTCTGGCAGTCTATAAGTCAAATTTGTTTTACCCAGGGCAGCCATGTTTTCTCTAAAGATTCATTTGGCTTGTCATCATTGCTCTACATGAATCAATGTCTACCAGCTCTTATCCCTTTGGAATTATTCTAAGAAAAGAAGAAATAAAAGAGGAAAAAGAAAATCTTGTTAAATGTTTCAACTCACACTCAAGAAACCACAGTATAGTTCTGATTTAGTATGCAAATAAGAGGAAGACAGAATAATATATTCCGTTTAATCATGCAGATTTTTTATTGTTGGATGGAGTGTCCAGGCATATAAATGAATATTCTGCAAAACCAAAGTCTGCTTTGGAGAGAGAGAGATATTAAAATGGAGTTGTAAGAGGGAGCTGATAGTGCCATAATTTAAGACCTTGTTTGGTGTATTTTCGAAAACAGTTTGTCTTTAAACAACTGTAGTTTATAATGAGAAAATTATCAAAAGCTTTTAGCTACTCAGGTTGCTGAAATGAAGGATGAACTCATCCATTATGAGCTATAAAACCCATTGATTACTTGACTTTCCTAAATCTTCAGGCCCAGGAATCCTTATTAATATACCAAAGATGTCTTACTGAAATATCTCCCCTCCCAGAACATATTATTGAAGAATGATTTTATGATATTGCAGAGGTTCAGGTAAATACTGTACTATAGTAAAAAAAATGAAAAGAAAATTTGTATTGTGCAAATAGTGATATATTATCCCAAGACCAACAGCAATATCAGGCACTCATTTGCCATCTCCACTTAACAAATCAAAGTTCACATCTCTAGTCACTGTCTTGAACTGAAAGGGAAACCCATGAATAATCTGGCTTCTGGAATTGCTTCAGGCTCTCAAAGCACTTTTTTCTTCTAACTGAAATCTCATGCAGTTCAATGCAGTGAACCTGGTAACAAGGAAGTAGGTAGGGCTGATGCTAGGGATGAAAGATGAAAGAAAGATGAAATAGTTTTTGCCCTTGAAGAGCTTACATTCTACTGGGGAAAGAATGGGGTTCGTATACATATATATGTAAATATCAAATGCACATAAAATAATACAAAATAATTTCAAGATTAAGAGGTATGCTAGTAAATGTTTAACAAGCAGCCCTCTGAAAAGCAAGACATGCTATCAAATTTAATCTGCATTATTAACATTTTTCAACACTTTCATAGTTGACAACCAACAGAAAAATAAATCAAGCTTATATTGCAACATTTGCCAAATTCCCAAGGTATAAATGATTACACTGAAAATTGAATAACCAACTTTTGATATCCTTCAGGAGCTGGCTCCAGTGCCCCCCTGAATAGAATACTATACTGACAATAGAGGAGTTATGGAAAAGACTTGTGTGAAGAAGACATTGAACTATGCTTTGAAGGAAGCTAGGGATTCTAAAGGGTGGAGGTGAGGATGGATTACATTATAAATATAGCTGACAAAGACATAATAGGAAATAGAATGCCATATTCAAGAAATGAGTTAGGGGGCCAGCCAGGGTGGAATGGACAGTTTTTCTAACATAACAACATTAGGTGGAAAAACCTTAGAAATATAATTCAACAAATCTCAAAAGTGATCAACCGAATGACTAACCAAAATTCCAAAAGATCCATGATGAAACAAATTATCTGTCTCCAAAAAGAGAACTAATAGATTCAGAATGCCTATTGAAACACATTTTCTTCTTTTTCATTCTTTTGCTTAGAACACGAACACTGCTAATGCAAAGATCTGTTTTTTTATGTCTATACTTATTTGTAATGGGTTTTATTTTTTCTTGCTTTCTCAGTAGGTGGGAAAGAAGTAAGGGAGGGAATTTGGGGTTGGAAATAAAACATAATTGCATTTAGAAATCTAGTCCAACTCCTTCATTTTACAGTTGAGGTAAGTGAGGCTAAGAGAGTTTGTGATTTATCCAAGTCACATGGGAAATGAATGACAAAGTTGGCATTTAAACCAAGGGCTCTTGACTCCTATTCCAGCATTTTTGCCACTGCACCTGAAAGACAATAACATGGCATAAGACTGGAAATGTATAGGAAAGCCATTTTGATTGTGGTTTGAAACTCAAAACTGACGACATTGGATTTTATACTAGGCCATCACTTTAGGTTTTTCAGTAAGACAGTGGTATGTTCAAGATTGTTTTAGGAATGTCAACTTGTGCTACTCCCCACTCTGTCAAGCTCCCTAAGAACAGGGACTGTTTAATTTTTCATTCATATTCCTAGGACTAATGCTGGTACCTTTGGCCAGGTAGTTTCTTAATAAGTGTTACCCAAATTGAATTCCACTGGATTTCAGCATCAGGGCCTTCAGAGCTTTTAAAGCAATGCCAACAGAGGAAGATGGATCAGAAAGGGTAGAGATTGTCTAGTATGGAGAACAGCTAGCAGGTAGTTTGACCTAAAATATTTCATTACTTCTGAAAAAAGTAATGCATGCACTAAAAGAGGGAAAATACAGTAAATGATCATAACGATAACTAGAGATAGGCCTGAGCTGAACTTCAAAAGAGAAATTGTGAAAAGATAAGATGAAATGACTGAAGGATGCATGTTCCAGGAAATACATAAGGCACTGTATTTTGATAACCTTAGTCTAGTGCCCATTGGATTTTTGCTTAAGTAAAAAATCACCAGCTAAACAATCACGAATACGGCAGCAAGAAGAGAAAATGACATATTGTAATTCTCCCCAAACAACACCTGCAAAAAAAGAGCCAGAATCCTTTCCTTTCTCCCCCTTTCTTAGGGATCATTGATTTCTTCTAAGAGGGGAAATTTCTGATGGATTAAAATAACAATGAAATCCCTCCACCACAAAGCACCTCTTCCATTCAAAGCCACATGATGAAAAGATGTCTAATCTGTAACATCTGAAAGATGCTGAGGCAAAAAATTAACTTGTGATGTTCTTAGAATTATGATGACCATCTGCCTTGCAGTTTTTGAATTGCAGAGCCAATCTCTGTAAAGTGTTCCTCATTACCGAAATAATAATAATGTGGAGTGCTGTGCAAATTGCATTGATTTGATTACTACAACTTAAAGTATCTTTGATGCTTCAGGGCCATCTCTGAAAAATATTGCATAATATTTTGAGACAATTTCATCTATTTATTACTTACAGTCTTGTTTATTTTCTCCATCTGTTTTCTTAAATTCTTCCCTAAGACAGTTGAACAGAAACATAATTTTGGTTTATAAGAGTTCATCTGTTCCCAATGATTCCTCCCCAACTGAAATTATTCATTCTCTCTGACTTCAGCACTGCATGTTCTCCTCAGAAAGGTCAGGGGTATTGGACATTTACCTCATCTATGAAATGAAGGAGTTGGACTAGATTGCTAATGGCAATTTTATTTTATTTCCAATTCCAAAGTCTCTTGCTTACTCCTTTCCCACCAATTGAGAAAGCAAGAAAAAAATAAAACCCTTTACTCTAACTGTATGGGACTACAAACATGACCCAGTCTTTATGTCTGGAAAAAAAATTGAATAGATTGAAGATCTCAGTGATTAGCACAGTGTCTGGTACATAGTAGGTGCTTTTAAAATGTCTATTGAATTGAACTGAATTGAGCTAAGTTTTTTTTAATTATTACAGAGAATTCTGTAGATAAAACACCGGGCAATGTTACATAACAGGTGGGCACTGGATTTGGATTAAGAAAGACCTTTTATCTCATAAACTTTATAACCTGAGAAATCCAGATACATAAATCTCTGTGCCTCAGTTCCTTCATCTGTAAAATGAGGAAGTTGTAATCAATGGACCCTGAGAAGTGTTTTCTCTCTTTAAATCTATGATCATGTGATCCATTATTTGTTCTTCCTACCTATCTTGTAAGATTATTTTGAATATAACATGAAATAGTGGATTTAGAAGCACCTGTAAATACATGAAACACATGTTGTAAATGTAAGGCATTACTTGGACAGTGTGGCAGTAGTAGGAGTTAGTCATAGTGGAAAGAGTACTGGATTTGGAAGTCGGAAGACCTGAAGCTTGTGTCTTGACTTTAATTTTTACTATCGGTTGGAACAATATGCATCAGGGACCCTAACAGTAAAATGAGGGCAACAATGTTTCCTTTACCTACTCCACAAGGGCTGTTGTGAGAAAACTGTTTCAACAATCGTAAAAGTACTCTATAAATCTATCAACTGTATCCTTCATCTATGTCACAGCAAATGAGGTCTCCACCTAGAAGTGCTCCGTGGGTGTTTTGCCGGGTATCTTCTAATCTCCCACAGAGTGAAGCAGGAAGCAATGCTGGCCAGCTCCTGGACTCTTATTCAGTAAACATCTATTAAGAGCATGCTCCATGCCAGCCACTATTAAATGCTGTGGATATAAAAATGAAAAAATAAAGAGCATCCTTGCCTTTAAACCCAGGGAGTCTGGAACCTGGACCACTCTAGTACTTGTCTGGCACATTGTAGTGAGAGTCATTTCACATATGGGTTGGACAAGATGGTCCCTGGAATGCCTTTGGATTCACCTTTTAGGATTCTATGATTTGGTCAAAAGGAAATTGCTTAAAGAGAAAAGGACAGATGGATAGGGCCAAAGCTGTACCAGCCATTTCAGTGTCCATGCAAATCCCGGAAATGCTTTTCCACATCATTCCCTTTCCTGGCCACAAAACACTGCAATCCCTACCTCACCTGACTGATAACCAGCATACCTTGGAGTCCTCAAGCTCCTCGCTGTGAAGAGGCTGAAGCTACTTCAATTGGTTTTAATAGTGTTTAGGCAAACTACCCAAGGAGTAAAGAGTCAATTCTGGTTGATTACATGATTTACAAAGTACTCTCTTTCTAAACTCATTGGGGGTGGGAGGAGTGCCTGTGGAGGACTCATTCGTTATTATTGAAAACTACACTATAACAATGGCTACAATTATAAGCCGATTAGGTGGATAATTGACACACAAAGGTACTAAAGTTACATTGTACTTGTTTCAGCCATGCTTAATACAAGTGGCATTCTATGTTTTTAGGCAAGGGAGGCTCCTAATCAAGGCACAAATGATTTTCTAATTAACTGCCTTTGTCTGATTCCCAGTACTAAAATGAGGTTTTGTTTAGTGAAAAGCTGTAGGCATCAGACTTGTCCCAGTCTTTTGTTTTAGATCCTTTTCCTCTTTTAAAGACACTGTAACTGGGAACAGGAAGCTTCTCCTCAAGCATTGCACATAGCATCCAGTCCCTAGAGGGAGTGAGTAGAGCTATGGTTTGGATCCCTTAGTGCCTAGAGCTGCATCTTGGAGTAGACAGACACAATAGTTTGAATAGCCGACTTTGCCTGGTTTATCTAATAATCTCAGCTGCTAAATTTTTATCCTTGCAAAGAAATGAATTGGGACTCTGAAGATGGGATGAAATGAGACACCTTTGATTCTAGCTTCCAGGTTCTGCTGTTCATTCATTCATTCAAATACTTAAGTGCATATGTAATAGAGGGTAAATGAAATGGCTTTTTGAGGATGTTAAGTGTACCCTGAATTGAGAGCTTCAGGTATTTCAGCAGATCAGTGCTGCTAAGAGGAAAAATTTGGATATAAACTAGCAGAAATACTAGAAAGCTGAGAATGCTCTTTGGTGTGAGGTAAACCCATATAAAGTTTCTGTTTGTCCCTGAAATGTCGTGTTCTTCACAAGTGGGCAATTTCTCTTCTTTAGCTAATAGCAAGTCTTGGCATAGAAAATTGAAGATGGCTCAAACCAGCCCAAACAGTAGTTCAGTAGGAGATAAGGAAAGCCTATCACCTAGTCTAGCATGTCTTCAAATACCAAATTTATGAACCGCTGAGAAACTTTTGGTGCCATTACAATGTCTAAATCCAGAAATTGACCTTCATATTGTTCATACCAAGTATTGAAAAGTCATCTTCCATTCATCATCACTTTATTTTTTGGTGAAGCTTCATGTCCTTCAAGGGCCTAATTTCATAATTCACTAATTTTGCCAACTGATATCTCAGATCAGATTGGTCAGTCTCAGGCCCAGATGACAATGGAAATCTAGTCATGAAAGGCAAGTGAGATCATAGTCCTGATTCTGCTTTTTAATAATAGCCTTAGAAGGATATGAAGAGTTCATTGGGATCAAGCTCATATTATATGTCAAGCATTGTGTTAAGTACTCAGAAAATATTATCTCATTTGTACCTCACAGTAATTCTGAGATATACTGCTATTATTAGCCCAATCCCCATTTTATATTTAAGGAAATTGAGGCAGACAGAGGTTAAATGATTTACTAAGTATCATACAACTAGTGGCAGTGTCTAGAGCCTTCCTAAACCTAATACTCAATCATCTGTAATGTGAGTCAACTTTGACCAAGGGAGAGAAAAATCTGCATTTAATATTAGAGGACTTGGACTTAATTCCTTACTCTGATTCTCATTATTTATGTGTTCTTTGGCAAGTGACTTATATTCTCTGACCCTTGCATTCCCTATTTGTTTAGTGAGGGGGTTGTGCTAGATAACATTTGAACTTATTTCCAGATTGAAATTATGATCCTATGTATTTTTCCATGTTTTATTGCTTATTTCATGCTTTTGACTCACTTCAATAAACCAAAGCCCTGCCAAGTACAAAGATATCTTTTGGCTTTATCTACCTTCAAGGGACTTCTAGTTTAGTTTGAAATGACAAAATATAAATTCTTACAGAAATTAAACAACAATGCAGGAGAACACATGATCTAATGACAGAATAATAATTCTCGTATATACTCTCATTTATATAATTATCTAGGTCTTCAAAACAATCAGATAGCAGTAGGCTTTATAGGTGCTGTTGTCAACATTTAACAGATGCAGATTAAGCTGAAAAGGTGAAATGACTGGCCCAAGGTAATTAGCAATGTCAGCCCTTGAACCAAGTCTTCTAATTCTCCTTCTAATCCCATTCCATTATACCAGACAGTCTATATTACTGAGCCAGGAAATGGGCACTTCAGGAGAAAGAAGGGATCTATGTGGACTAGAAAATATGAGAAAGGCTTCATTAGGCAACCTAGGCTCTTTTTCATTAATTCTGCTATTATAAATTGAGATGGCAGTTAAATTTCATAGATTAAAGGTGCTTTAGGAGAAAATTTGACTAAACTTGGTGAAAAAATATATTCATGGTGCTCTGAAGAAATACATCTGAGATCACTTAAAGAACTAGAAAAAATATTTGCCTAGCCATTTTCAATGACCTTTAAAAAATCATGGAAAATAGAAGAAACAAAACAGATTTGGGGAAGGGTAAATGTTTTCTGTTTATTTACTGGAAAGAGCCTGAAGACTCTAGACCAAGTGTATTTTGAATCATGGCATAATTCTAGAACATATTATTAAGGTTTAGTTTGAGAATATCTAGAAAAGGCAATAATGATTGCAAAGACTGTGAATGAGACAGTTGGAGAAAACCTGTCCAGATCCAAAGGAGTAAGATTTGCAAAAACTGTCAATCAAGAAGCATTCTGGAATGGAATGGTTAAGGGGGGCTGGGGTGGGGGGTGGTTCAAAGGAACAGCCAAACTGTAAGAAGTGGTTTCTTGCTCTTGAGACAGGACTGAGAAGATACTTCTCTTACTGATTTCTCCGTACTGGACAAAAGTGACTAAAAACCCTCAAACTGTTAGCCATATCCCTCAATTCGAGACTCAATTCTGTTATTCTTCAATTTAGGAGTTTTTAAGATTAGGGAAACCCTAAATCCTTTCCCCGATCAAATTTCCCTGTCCTTCCCCTTTTCCTAAATAAACCCCCTTGTTTAAACTATCCAAAGAGAGAATTATCTAATAGATTTATCAGGAAACTCACTCAGTTATCTTCCAGTGTTACCAATTGAAGAAACGAACTGAGGAGGACAGAGGGGGAGAAGGGAGGAGGATGCCAGGTCTCATCTCTCAATCACCATAACCCTTAAATCAATTACCTAATACAAGACCCACAATGGTTTCATCAACCCTGGGTCATGAACATTTTTGAGGATTTTTTTTAGTTGAAAGAAAAGAGAATATTAGACTGGAGAAGAGGAGATTTCATTGAGTTTGGGGAACAGGGAGCCATGAAATTTTCTCTGATGTTGTTAAACACTTTATACGTGTCCCTTTGTAACTATTTGGGGGGGGGGGACTTAGACATTTCCAAGGAAGAGAAAAAGGCCAATGATGCTAAAAGAAATAGTCCTTTATTGGAAGTACATTTTTCTCATTTAAAATAATAATAATAAAAATAAGTCTTTATTAAAAGAGTATTTTTCCCTCATAAGGGCAGCTGGGTAGTGCACTGGATAGAACTCCATGCCTAAAGTCAGGAAGACTCATCTTTGTTTCATTCCCTTACTGCTTGTATGATCCTGGGTAAATTAGTTACCTCAATTTGCCTCAGTTTCTTCATCTGTAAAATGAAAAGGAAATGGCAAACCACCCCAGGAACTCTGCCAAGAAAACCCCAAATGGTTTCATGAAGTACTGGATGTGATTGAAAAACAACAGAACAATTTCTCTCATAGAAGGGAAAATGCTTAACTGGAGATACTTGGGGAGAGGGACTGAAGAGAAGGAAAATGAAAATGGGCCAAGAGTAGATAGGGTTCATAAATACAGTTGTGGATCAGCAGAAAAGGGAGTAGATTTAGAATCTTCAAGGACTGGAAAGATTTCAGTTTAAATCCTGGTTCTACTACTTATGCTATGACAATATGCAATTCATTTTTACCCATGTCAGCCTTAGACTGATCTATAAAAATAAGGACATCAGACCAGGCCCTTTTCTAGGCTGGCTTATGAGGCTCTTTTGGCCTCATAATCTGTTCTCATATGACCTAAGAGAGAAGAATACTATTGATCACCAATGGAATGTACAAATGAGGCAACGGAGGAGTCCGGGCATTGGACGAGCTGATCTTGAGGCTTTGGCAGGAAGGGGAAAAAAAGACATTATTTTCTTATAAGAGATTCCTACTAAACTCAGTACTCAGGTTATATAAGAATCTCATCCCTCTTTCCAGTTTGGTATGGGTACATTAGTGCACTACATAGAATCATTAAATATAGACATGCAAAATGCCTCATAAAGCATCTAGTCCAACTGTCTTATTTCTTAGGGGAAAGCCCTGAGCCCAGGGAGATTGTATCTTGTCCAATCTCACCTAGAGAGTAAGGGTCAATGTCAAGTTTTAAACCCTGACCAAGATCACTAGAGCCAATGCTCTCTCCCCTGGACTGTGCTTTGGCTTTCTCTGGCTGGGTTGTCTTATACAATAAGCCAATGTGCAAAAAGATCAGGTGTCTTAAAAAAAGGAGTACTATTTCATTCAGTCCTATCTACTTGCTTTGCTTCCATTAAAAAAATTAAAAATATTTTACTTTCCCAATTACACATAACAATTTTCAACTTACATTTTCTAAAATTATAAGATCCAAATTATCTCCCCCTTCCATAAGATGCAATTTGATCTGGGTTATTCATATACTAGCATATTGTTGTAAGAGAATACTCAGAGAAAACTAAAACCCCCAAATAAAAACATAAACTACAGTGAAAAATTGTGTATGCTTTGATCTGCATTCCAACTTCAACCGTTCTTTCTCTGGAGGTGGATACCATTTTTTATCATAAACTAGTTCCTCAGAATTGTCCTGGATCATTGTACTACTGAGAATAGCCAAGGTTTCCACAGTTTATTCTTGTTATACTTGTAAAAATTAGAGGCAACTATACACTAACATTTTGGAAAGCTAGAAGCTCCCAATAAGGAAGATCACAGATTGCTAGGCAAGAGGAAATGGCTTACCTAGAGCAAACACAGCTTGTGGCAAGAAAGACCAGAAAACCAGTCTGTCACATAAGGAAGAGATCATATTTGCCTTTTCTGGTGCCATTTAATAGGACTTAGGAACAATGGATGCGTGTTGAAATTTTTGCTGAATCCGTGGGAATTCTTCTTTACAATTAGAACCAATTTAAATTTGGAAATGGGGTGATTTGGGAGGTAGTGAGTTTCCTTTCCCACTGAGGTCTTTAAGCAAAATCCAGAATACTTGGCAATTATGTTATAGATGGAATTGCTTTCAAGAAATGAATTGGAGGCCTCTGATATGTCCCTTCCAATCCTGAACTTCTGAAATTCTATATTCCTGTTTGCCTATATTGATCAATTACTTTTATTGTTTGATTAAAATTGTCTGGCTATGCACAACTTAAATAAGGCTGTGAAATAGCCAATTCTCCACTTTTGTGGAGTATACAATGATTTATGCTGGTTGCAAAACATCATGACAATTTCATTTATTGACTTTATAGTTCTGGGAAGAAGGGTCCACTTTCAAAGAATCTTCATAGGCTGGCAGATTTCCGCATCTTTTGGCAAGGCTATATTAAATTCACTCTGTAGTCCAAAAGGAGAAATGAATTTGTAACTACAATGGCACTTTCTAATTCTGCTTTCCTTCAAAATCTTTTCATCATCACTATCAATTAATATCTACTAAGCATCTCCTGGGTTCATGACATTGAATTAAGTTTTCATATAACACACTGACCTTAAGCTCATTGTCTTTGCCATTAACTTCCTATCATGGATATTGCTCAAATTCTCTCAAGGAGCCTCTTTGCTTTCTCTGCTCCTGTGCATGTGTCTTTGCTGCTTCTCCTCTTTTCATTGGCATTCAGGTGGTATCAGCTTAGATTGGTGTGCTTCTGCACGCCCGCCACTTATTTCTGAAATGTAAGCTGCCACATCATAATTATGGGTGTGACAGCTCCTGTTTGCTGAGGTGCGAGTCACACCAATATAGAAATGGGTTTTATTTAATCTTCCTCTTCAACAGATTGTTTGTCTTATAATAGTATCTAGGCAGAAACTTGTTTTTATTATTATTAATAAGAATAAGAAAGGAAGCAAAATAATGTTACAGGAGGATTCACATGTTCTGAGTGGTTGTCTATAGGAACTATGGAGTCTGCTGGACTGAAAAGTTACCAGAGAAAAAGAGAAGTAATTTTTTTTTAATTCAGAAAGCAAGATATGGGAAATATTTGTTATAAAAATCTTGTTTTTTGAAAAATTCTTTAGTCTTATAGATTGTAATGCTCAGCAAATCTCTTTCACTGGATTAGAAACCTAAGAGTTGGGAGGGATTTTCAGTATTCCCTCAACAATTTCAGAGAAATGACCATCCAGTTTTGTTCAAAAGAATCCATTTGGGGGGGGGGAGGCGGTTTCCACTATCTAAGGACATGCCTGTTTTGATAATTATAATATTGAAATTTTTTTCTTTAAATCAATCCCCAAATATGATTTTTTGCAGAGTCCATCTATTGCCACTAATTCTGTCTCCCAACACCAGGCAGAACAAGTATAATCATTCTACATAATAGCTTGTATAGCTAAGTTGTACAGTGGATAGAGCACTGGACTTAAGTCAGGAAAGATTTGAGGTAATCTGACCTCAGACACTGACTGTGTGATCTTAGGCAAGTCATTTAAACTCTACTTGCCTTTGTTTCCTTATTTATAAAATGGGAGTGATAATATTAGCTACCTCTCAAGGTTGCTGTGAAGATAAAATGAGAAAAAGTTTGTAGGGTAATTTACAAACTTGAAAGCATTAGGTTAAATGGTAGTCATTATTATTGTATAAGAATAATTGTTAATATACTTGAAGGCAGCTATCTTCTCTGTTTTGAATCCTTTTTTTCTCCAGGCTGAATGTCCCTAACTCCTAGAGCCAATCCCCATCATCTGGCATGTTTTCTAGTTCTTTTGTTTCGTGGGTCATTTTGCTGTGGAAGTGAATCAGTTTTCAAATGTCCTTCCTAAAATATAGCACCCAAAAATTCACAAAGGAGTCTGACTAAGGGAGTGTATGTAGATAGCTAGATTATACCATATCTTTTTTAATGTGGTCTAGAAGAGCATGAACTTTTTTGGTTTGCTGGACCACAACATTGACTGCTAATGAGCTAAGACCTTTACCTCCCATGCTGGGTTAGAGGATTTACTCGAGTGGAGCAAATCCTAGTATAGAGTTGACTGGTCCATGATGAGTACTTTAAACATGCCTCGGTGTTCTATAATTAGCCTGACCCCAGGACTCCACTGACACTTGCCCTGAACTTCAAGAGGACCAAGAGGCTTAACATTTGCCCTGTTTTTATTCAAGGTCTCTTCCAATCTACATAGATATCTCACTGCTTTAATTTTTCCTTTGCCATTGTGAAGTACATAATAATCTCCTCCATTATAGATCCACTTAGAATCCCTGTGAACAGATTTTCAAGATTCTGAATTTATACATATCTTATTAACACTCTTGAGGTATATTTTATCCCTTGTCAAGAGCTCATTATTCCCATAATTTAAACCATAATCCAGAAATCCAAATCTCTTTCTCAGTTCATCTTCTTAAAGTATCACTTAGCCTTGATTTCTTATTTCCCTACTTACAGTAAACAATCTTTTTAATTATCATTTTTAATATATAACTATAATATGCAACATAGCAATAATATAATATATGTTTGATATAAATTGTTATAAATATGTGATGAATTTATATGTTGTAAATATGTGATGAATTAGAATAAATATGATTATGCAAGAGAAACAAATCCTCACATTAGCTATGTCCAAAAATCTGTTTCATTCTTTTCCCCGTCATTTCCAATCCTAACTCCTTCCAAAGAAGTCACGCAATATGCTATAGATTGCACATATATTATCATATAATACATATTTCCATTTTCATCATGTTGTAAAACAAGACATATTGCTTACACTAGAGAAAAATTCATGGAGGAAATACATTGAAGAATGGTGTACTTCAATATGCTTCTGGACTCCATCTGATCCTTCTATGGTGGTGGGTGTCCTTTTTAACCATGAGTCTTTTGGAGTTGTCCTAGATCCTTGCCTTGTTAAAAATAGGTAAGTCATTCACAGCTGATTATCATACATTATTTTACTGTGTATAACATTCTTCTAGTTCTGCTCACTTCACTTTGCATAACCTCATATGTTTTTCCAGGTTTTGTTGTGATCATTGTATTCTTCATTCCTTATGGCACAATAGTATTCCACTATAATAATATACCATGATTTGTTCAGCCATTCCCCAATTGATGGGCATTCCTTTAATTCGTAGTTCTTTGCCACCCCAAAAAAGATCTGCTAAACATATGTCCTTTTCCTTTTTTCCTTGATCACCTTAGGAAATAAATTTAATTATATTTCGGAGTCAAAAGATATACATAGTTTTATAGCTTTTGGTATAATTTCATTTTTTTTCAAAATGGTTGGATGAGTCCATAGTTCCATGAATAATGTATCAGTATCCTTGTTTTTTTTTTTTGCATGCCCTCCAATATTTGTCATTTTGCTTTTTGATCATTCTGCCAATCTGTTTTGCATGAGATGGTATCTCAGAGTTGTTTTAATTTGCATTTTCAATAATTTCTTCAACCAAAAACTGTTTTTTTCACATCATTTGACAATTTTTCAATTGAGGAATGGTTCATATTCTTACATATTTGATAGAGTCCTAGGCAAATGACTTCTATTTGAGATTGTCTAAATTTTTTCCCAGTTTTTAAAATAAACTTAATGAAACTTTGTGTATGTAACTCTGATTCTAGATTTTAATAAGTAAAAACATTATCACAATAATTTCTAATATAAGAGGTTTTATTAATCACTTACAAACCACCAAAAGAACACTTTCAATAAAAAGATCCAGGAGATATGTTTCTTATTCACCATAGCCCTTGTGTCCCAGGATTTTAGTCCTGGGAATGGTGGCATACATGTCATAGCTGTCTTGATTGATATTCAAAATTTAGAATGATTTGAAAGGGCCCAGGAGGGTTGCAAGTTCCTGTGTGGTTTCCTATTCAGATAGACAGAGAGAGCGGGAGACTTTTAGAAACACAGTAGAGTATGGTAGTTAGGACACAGGTAAAATTTAATATGCCAACCATTAATAAGTCAGATAAGGTTAAAAAAAAGTTGGAAGCAAATTAGTTGCTTATGTTGGTATTAGAATATGCATTCATTAATTTATAAGACATTCCTACTATTTCTGGATGCCACCCCTGCTTTTTTCATTTTTGAGGAAAGACTCAAATTTGTCAACCTCTATCAATGGTTACAACAATTCTTTTTCTTTTCTTTCTTTCCTTCCCTCCTTCCTTCCTTCCTTCCTTCCTTCCTTCCTTCCTTCCTTCCTTCCTTCCTTCCTTCCTTCCTTCCTTCCTTCCTTCCTTCCTTCCTTCCTTCCTTCCTTCCTTCCTTCCTTCCTTCCTTCCTTCCTTCCTTCCTTCTCTCCATGAAAGATTTAATAGTACATATTACACAATACTCCCTTTTAAATTCTCCTTAGTGGTATTGTTTGTCCCACTCCTCACCATGTGTGAATCACCAGAAATCAGTCACAGTAATTAGGTTTGACACATCTCAGAAGGTTTTCCATCACATCCCAAATATACCATAAGGAAAGGAAGTAATAACCCCTCCCCTCCATTTAAATCAAGGCAATAAAACTGCTGCCTTAGCAACCCACAGTGAGAAATTGTCAACCACTATTAATTATGCCTTCATTCTCTGACTGGTTGAGCTCTCACCTGATGGCACCTGTGGATTCATATCATCATTTCCTACAGCACAAGAAGGTGTTTCCTGCTGAGATGATCTTGTCCCCCATACTGTTACTGTTTTACATTCTTCTAACTTGTAACCTTCCAATATAGGTTATGCTTTCTCATTGCCCTTTGGCATCTTTTTTCTTCATTTCTTCTTTTAAACCCTCCCTTTTTCCTTTCAATGATTATTTTATAAATGATGTGACTGAAACTGAGAGAAGTTAAACAACTAACCCAGGATCACCAAGATCATAAGTGTCTGAGGCAGGATTTGAATTCAAGTCTCAGTGACTCCAAGAAAAATACTGTACTCACTGGACTACCTAGCTTCCTTGAGTCTTGAGGTGCATGATAAATTAGGACTGAACACTAAAGCAAACACAAGTAAAGGGAATACAGCCCATAAGAAAAATATAAAATCTAATAGATTAATGCACCTTCTTTTTCCTTGCCATTCATTTATTTTTTAAAATTTTAAAATTTTATTTATTTCTTGTCACTTGTTTCAGAATCACTCCTTTTATATCCCAGACCAAATAATTCTCTTTTTAACATTATTGTGGGAAAATGGAAAGAGTTCTGCTCTTAGAGTACATAACCTAATGTTGAAACTTGGCTTGACTATGTGACTATGGGCATTTCTGAGTGTTAATTTCCCCCCCCCGTAAAATGGAAATAAACCACTTAATAAGCATGTTGTGAAGAAAATTCTTTGCAAAACTCAAAGAAGTATAGAAATATATGATGATGATGATGATGATGACATATATTACTTTATATTTTACAAAGTAATTTCCTGACACAAATCCTGTGCTTAAATATAATTTATGTATGTTGAGAAAGACTCCATAACATCTTTGGGAATCTATATCTACCTGTACTAGCTGTTTTGAAACAAAAAAGTTAACTCATTCAATTTTTGGATTATTTTTTTTAACAACTCACTAAATTTAGCCCTCAAACCAGTTGCATACTATTCAAAGTCCAATAAATAGAAAAAGTAGTATTTCTCTGCAACTTCTCTGAGAGTACAAAGCCATATGGAAAGGTCACAGAATTTATGTTTTTGACTTGCCTGACTTTGGAATCAGTACCATATTTGTGTCATAAAAGGAATTTTGTAGAAGGCCCTCTTTGCTTATTAAGTCAAATAGTTTATATAATATTCGGATTAGCTGTTCTTTGAATGTTTGATAGAATTTACTTGTGAATTCATCAGGCCCTGAGGATTTTTTTCTTAGGGAGTTCTTTGATGGCTTATTCAATTTCTTTTTCTGATACGGAAATATTTAAGAATTCTATTTCTTCTTCTGTTAATCTAGGCAATTTATATTTTTGTAAATATTCATCCATATCATCTAGATTGCCATATTTGTTGCCATATAGTTGGGCAAAATAGTTTTTAATGATTGCCTTAATTTCCTCTTCATTAGAGGTAAGGTCTCTCTTTTCATCTTGGATACTGTTACTTTGATTTTCTTCTTTCCTTTTTTTTTGTCAGATTGACCAATACTTTGTCTATTTTATTTGTTTTTTTCAAAATCCCAGCTTCTAGATTTATTTATTAATTCGATGGTTCTTTCACTTTTGATTTTATTAATTTCTCCCTTAATTTTTAGGATCTCTAATTTAGTTTTCATCTGGGGATTTTTAATTTGTTCCCTTTCAAGTTTTTTGATTTGCATGTCCAATTAATTGACCTCTGCACTCCCTAATTTGTTAATATATGAACTCAAAGATATAAATTTCCCCCTGAGTACAGCTTTGACTGCATCTCATAGATTTTGAATGGATTTCTCATCATTGTCATTTTCTTCAATGAAATTATTAATTGTTTCTATGATTTATTCTTTAACCAATTTTGTAGAATCATATTATTTAATTTCCAATTAATTTTTGAATTGGCTCTCCATGTACCATTACTGATTATTATTTTTATTGCATTATGATCTGAAAAGGTTGCATTTATTATTTCTGATTTTCTGCACTTATTTGCCATGTTTTTATGACCTAGTACATGGTCAATCTTTGTGAATGTACCATTGTAAACCTCAAATTTCCTTAGACTTATAATTGTTGAAAATTTCACCATTGGGATATTTCATACTTGGAAAATTTCTTACTGATAGTCTATTGGAATGGGAACTCCATTGGCATGGGAGGTTCCTTCTCTTCCCTTCTTAAGATTACTTTAGGACAGAAACCCTTTGCTGAACAATGGAAAGGACTTTGACCTATGCTTAAGCATAGAACAGGAATTTCTTTGAGTCTTGATTGATTTTAGAATTGATACAATGGAGATACTCCACCCTATTCAGTCCTAATAGGATTGAGTAAGGGCTGCAGCCTAGATCAAAATTTAATTATTCCAATCTCTACCATACTCAAGTTAACAGGATTTAGAAAGGCCTGGAACAAAGGAGTAAAGATTTAATCATTTGAAAAATATGACCTTCAACAGACATGTGCAAAAGCCAGAAACCTCTGGGCGGTCCTGGGTTAAGCGAGAGCCTCCATTGACAGGGAAATTGATGAAGAGTGATTGGTAGATGTGAGGACTGAGGGGAGGCAACTTGGATGGTTTCCTTAAAGATAGGAGGGTCTGGAGACTCGGGGGAGAGAGAGGATTGAGTTTTTGGTCGGTGTGGTTCCTGGGCTCTGAGGAAGCTTGCTCTGAAGGAAGCTGAAGGTGGGGGCCTCTGAGACTGTTTCTCCATTTTGGACACGTGAGTGAAAGGGACTGATCTCTTTTCTTTGCCCCAGCTATCTAAGGGCTTGGGCCTTTTGGCCCAGCCTAAACAGAAGGGGTATTTAAGCCCTATTCCCTTCTCTCCCCTTTCTCTCTCTATATATATCTCTAATTCCTTTCTTGCTCCTATTGTAATTAAACTCCAAAAAAGGCTGACGGCTGACTTGAGTTTTTCATTTAGGAATTACATAGCTGATTCCTTGGCGACCTTAAATTAATATATATCAGTCTTTTAAAGTGATTCCCTTGTAACATTGTGGCTGACCACACGGGAGTCTAAAGAATCCTCTCAATAAAACTTTTTCCTTGCCTTTTTACTATACTGTTTCACCACTTAGTCCTTTTTAAAAAAAAAAAAAAAAACTTGGCTTAAAGACACAGCTGCTAGAACACGTGAGTATAAAAAACTTTTTCTCTTTTCTCCTTAAGTTAAATTGGAATCAGCAGTTTTTTCTTTTTCTTCCCTTTAATCTTAAGGGACAGCTGGGTAGCTCAGCGGATTGAGAGCCAGCCCTAGAGGCAGAAGGTCCTGGGTTCAAATCAGACCTCAGATACTTCCCAGCTGTGTGACTCTGATAGACAGAAAATAGCTGTTTTTAAATCTCAGCAACAGGACTCTAAAGTCCTGGCTGGAAGAACTGTTTCTAAATATCCTTTCCCTTAAGGAACAACTTCCTGGATTAAAAAAAAAAAAACCCTGTGGAAAGTTTGTTGCTTTGCCCTGCTCCGCACGTGTTTTGTGAAATTACAAAATATACATATAAAAATGAGTACTACATTCTTTGACAATTATATGGCAGCTGAAGAAGTAGGGGCATTGAGGAATGAAGGATACCTCCAAATTTTTATATTAATAGGTACTGTCATTTTTGTATTCCTCAATACTATATTTAGAGATGAAAAAATAAAAAATATTGAGGATAAAATAAAACAAAATGAGGATAAAATAAAACAAAATGAGGATAAAATAAAACAAAATGAGGATAAAATAGAAAATATTGAGGATAAAATAGAAAATGTTGAGGATAAAATAGAAAAAAATGAGGATAAAATAGAAAATATTGAGGATAAAATAGAAAATATTGAGGATAAAATAGAAAAAATTGAGGATACAATAGAAAAAATTGAGGATACAATAGAAAAAATTGAGGATAAAATAGGAAATATTGAGAATAAAATAGAAAAACTTGAGGATAAAATAGGAAATATTGAGAATAAAATAGGAAATATTGAGGATAAAATGGGAGATATGGAAGATAAAATAGGAAAAATTGAGGAAAAAATGCAAGCCCAATTAGAAGATCTAAAATGTTTCTTACAGGATCAATGGGCAAACACCCACTCTACCAGAAACAGACCTGTTTCTGAACCTTTGAATGAGGAAATTTCCTTCCCTGAAATAGAGATGGAAAACACCTTCCCTATAGCCCAGTTAACAGACTGCTTCTCTCGTGCAGTGCAAATCTTGTCTGAATTTAATCCCCAAAACCCTTCCCCTGCAATCCCAGCTTCTCATGTTCCTTCTCCTACAGAAAACCAAATTCCAATGCAAGGGAGATCTTGTCCTCCTAGAGAAACCTGTCCTTGTCAAACTGACCCACAGGTGCAAAATTCAACCAGAGGCCTGTTTCCTCTAAGAGAAGTACCTGAAATAGGACGAAATGGGGATGTGGTGACTTTAAGACATAGGATACCGTTTACTCCCCAAGAAATAAATGAATTTACACGAAATATCCCCACATATGAACAAGATCCTTTTCTAGTAACAAAAAAGATGGGAGACATATTTTTTCAATATAATCCGTCTTACAAGGACGTTGAGAGCTTACTACAGGCTTTTTTAAGTGAACGTGAAAAAAATAAAATAATTGCTCATGTCAACAAAACCCGGGGGCGTAATGCAGCACATTGGCCATCTCAGGATCCCGAATGGGACTATAATAATCCTGAGGACTATCTACAACTATACCGTTGTAGAGAGGCCATCCTCACGGCCATGAAGGAATGTGCGGACAGTACAGATAAGTGGATGGAACTGGAAAAAATTAAGCAAAAGGAAAACGAAACACCCTCCAGATTTATGGACAGAATTATCGAGTTTGGGGACAGATACTTAGATTGGGACTTAAATAAAGAGAATAGTTTAAGACAAGTTAGAAGAATCTTTGTAAATAATTCTTGCAAAGTAATTAAAAATTATTTTAAAACACAATGCCCAAGATGGTCAGATATGGACCTTGAAGAATTGCGAAAAACAGCTATATATGTTTTTAAGGGAAACGAAGAAAAGGAGAAAGAGAATAATGATGACATGGAGGAAATGAAGAAAAAAATGAGATGTGTAATAGATAGGATAACTAAATTAGAAAGTGGGCATGATAATGAACCAACGACAATTGCCCCTCTCCAGAAATCCAATTATCAATCCATTACTTGCCACTTCTGTGAGAAGAAGGGCCACAAAATGATGGAATGTAGAACCTTTCTTAAGATGTTTGGAAGGAATACACAGTTTAATAATGGTTTTAGAAATAATAACTATAGAAATTATGATAATGGTTATAGAAACCAGAATTCTAGAAATTATAATAATGACTATGGAAATAACTATAATGAATATAGAAATAAGAACTTTAGAAACCAGAATTATAGAAATAGGAATTGGGAATTTAATGACAATGCTCAAATTGAAGAAAATTTTAATGATAATACTCAACAATATATGAGAAATGGCGCTCGTCCAAAAATTACTCGAGGTACTAATGACCCTCAGAGAGGTGCCCTTCAGGGGGGTGCCCAAGGAATATCCCAAACACAATGATGGTGCCCAGGGGGGGCTGGGGCACAGGAATCAGAGGATACAACCTTTGATTTCCCAGACCCTGATGTCCTACTACCCGTTGTCCCTATCCACTGCCCTCCCCATACTAATGAACCCCATGTTACCTTAAAAGTGGGTAACACTTATTATGATTGTCTATTAGACACCGGAGCTTCCTGGTCTGTATTAAAGAGAACACCTGATTTACAATGTTATTCTATTGGCTCAGAGAATGTAATGGGAGTATCAGGAATAACCCAAAGAGTTAAAAGACTTCCTCCTAGAATGGTGTCTGTAGGACCCCTAGAGGTACAACACTCCTTCCTTTTGATGCCTGACTCCCCTTTAAATTTGCTGGGGAGGGACCTTCTATGCAAACTCAGAGCCACAATAACCTGCTCCCCAGATGGCTCATTATCATTAGAAGTACCAGAGGAATCTTTAAATTTACTCCCTGTACTTCTCTCGGAAAACCAGGAGGCAAAAGAACCTTCCATTTTTGAAATACCTAAAGATATACCGGAGTCTCTTTGGGACACATCTTCTTCTGACGTAGGCTTACTTAAATCTGCTGTTCCTGTGCAGATAAAAACTAAATCTAGCCCACCTCCTTCTATCCCTCAGTATCCCCTCTCAAAGGAGGCAATTGAGGGTATTACACCAGTTATTAACTCATTAATAGAACAGGGAATAATAATCCCTTGCAAATCTGAATACAACACGCCCATCCTGCCAATTAAAAAACCAAAAAAAGGACCCGATGGCAAGCACATCTATAGATTCGTACAGGATCTAAGGGCAGTGAATAATCACATTATAAAGAGACACTCCGTAGTTTCTAACATACATACTATTATTTCATCTATTCCTAGCACAGCTACATACTTTACAGTAGTAGACTTGTGTTCAGCTTTCTTTTCCATACCAATACATGAAAACTCCAGGCATATTTTTGCTTTCACCTGGAAGGGCTCACAATATACCTGGTGTCGGCTACCACAGGGTTATGTCGAAAGTCCGAGCTTATTTGAGCAAATTTTGAGCCAAGACACAGACAATATAACATTTAAAAATAGCAAATTAATCAAATATGTAGATGATCTACTCTTGGCTTCAACAGATGCAAAAACATGTCAAGAAGATAGCAAACACCTTCTTTTGGAATTGCACAAAAGAGGACATAAAATCTCTAAGGATAAAGTTCAATGGTGTCTCCAAAAAGTAGAATATTTGGGATTCATCTTGACTGCGGGTGCTCGTTATATTTCTCCAAAACGAATTGAGAACATTCAAAAATTGAGTGCTCCTACCACTAAGAAACAGCTGAGAGCAATTTTAGGAGCAACAGGGTTTTGTAGACAATGGATTCCTTGCTATGGGGAAATCACTAAACCCCTTATAGCATTAACAAAGGATTCGGTTCCTGAACCCCTCAAATTAGAGCCTGAACATTTGTCAGCTCTAACAGATCTGAAAAAGGCTATCATGTCTGCCCCTGCTCTAGGCATCCCAGATTACAACAAGCCATTTACTTTATATGTGCATGAGCGAAGAGGAGTAGCCTCTGGTGTGTTAACTCAGACTTTGGGACCTTCTCAGCGCCCAATTGCTTATTATTCTGCCCAACTAGACCCAGTAGCAGCAGGAGCACCACCATGCCTTAGAGGAGTAGCTGCTACAGCCTTACTAGTAACAAAAACCGTTGATTTAGTATTGGGATGTCCATTAACAATAATGTGCCCACATGAGATTGAAGCATTATTGGTAAAACATAGAACACAGGCATTCTCGGATCAGAGAATTACAAGGTATGAAATAACCTTATTAAATAGTGAAAATATTACCTTGAAACGCTGTTCAACTCTTAACCCTGCCACCTTGCTTCCAGATTTACCTACTTCAGGAGAACCACTACATAACTGTGAAACATTAGTGTCCATGGCAGAAAAGCCTCGAGATAATCTCTTGGACACTCCCTTAGACAATGCAGATCTGATTTTATTTACCGATGGTTCCTCTTTTATGAGGGATGGCATACGTTACACTGGAGCTGCCGTAGTCTCAGAATTTGCCACTGAATGGTCAGCTTCACTACCTTCTAACATTAGCGCTCAAGGAGCAGAGCTCATAGCTCTGAAACATGCCTGTATAATTGCCAAGGATAAAAAGGCAACAATTTATACGGATTCTAGATATGCTTTCGGCATTTGTCACTCAGTCGGGATGCTATGGCTCCAAAGAGGATTTTTAACCTCAGCTGGAAAATCCATAGCTAATGCAGAAATTATTAATGAAGTTCTTTCTGCTCTCAAACTGCCTAAAGCCCTAGCTGTAGTTCATTGCTCTGCCCATACAGGTGGCTCTGACCCTGTCTCTAGAGGAAATGACCGAGCAGATGCCGCTGCAAAACTAGCAGCCATAGAAGGACCTGGATTAATTTTAACATTAACAACCACTGATAATTTAAATTTATCACTCTCCTATAATGAAAAGGAAGTGGAAAAATGGAAACAAAAATTTAAAGCAAAACAAATTAATGGAGTATGGGTGTCATCTGAAGGAAAACCCCTGCTCCCTAGAAGTTTCTATAACCAAATTTGCCAATCTATTCATAAAAATGGTCATTTTGGCACCCAGGGCATCGTGGACTCTGTCAAGAGAGTATGGATAGCCCCTGGTATAACTACTGTAGCCTCTAAAGTATGTTCAGCCTGTCCTATTTGCCAGGCATATAACCAACATGCATATCGTGGAAAAGCCTTTGGGGGACGTCCTCTGGCTTACACACCTTTTGAACATCTACAGATAGATTTCATAACAATGCCAAAGGCTGGACGTTATAAATTTTGTCTAGTAATTGTAGATCAACTAACCAGATGGCCGGAAGCATTTCCTACGACCCGAGCCACAGCAGATTTTGTTGCAAAGATACTTTTAAAAGAAATTATTCCTCGTTTTGGCCTACCAGCACGTATTGACTCCGATAGAGGGAGTCATTTTACCGATTCTGTCTTAAATCAAATATATTCTTGCTTGGGGATAACTCCAAATTTCCATGTTCCATATCACCCCCAGAGCTCAGGCCAAGTGGAGAGGATGAATAAAGAACTTAAGACTATGATTGGCAAATTATGCACTGAGACCCATTTAAAATGGCCTGAAATTCTCCCTCTGGCCCTATTTTATCTTAGAAGCAGGCCTAGAGGAGACTTACATATTTCACCATTTGAGATGCTTTTTGGACATCCGCCTATACAGGCTAAGCCTTTCTCCCCGGCTTATACATCGCTATTAGGGGGAGATATTACTATTGCTTCCTATATACAGGAGTTACAGCACAAACTATGTGAACTTCATGAATCCGGAGCTGCAGTACAAGCTGGACCATTAGACTTTTCTCTGCATGACCTGAACCCAGGAGATAAAGTTTATATCAAGAATTTCAAGCGAACTGGAGCAACTGAACCTTCATGGGAAGGACCATTCCAAATATTATTAACTACTCCAACATCTATAAAGATTGGAGAAAGAGACTCTTGGATTCACTGCTCACATGTGAAGAAAACATCTTCTGCTGAGACTGATTGACTCTATCCTATCATATAAATTGTGACTCTATCTTATCATAAGAATTGGAGATAATAATCCATAGACGAATGGATGCTGTTTTTTTTCTCAAGAATATATTGAATTACTGATTTTTTTCTTATTTTTTCTTATTTCTTTTCTTTTATTTTTTATCAGAATATTTGATTTTTTTTTCATTTTTGTACTGAAGGTACACATAATTAATACTAATATTATTTTTCCCTGCAGTAATACAAGTTAATATATATACTCTTGCTATAATATCAATATATGCCTAAAAGCTTTAAACTATGGGAACCTGCCATTTATTGATAAAATATTATAGGACTGTGATTAATGTTTGTGTCTGATTCCAGGAAAAGGGATAAAAACAAGGAGCACAGACTAAACCTGAATAGTGCCAATAGAGCACACTAGAAATATTAAAGTGAGACTCAAGGTTGCGACGCTTAACTTATGTTTAAGTCGTAGGACTTCCTTGTATCTACACTCTTTTCGAAATACTCAAACAAGTACAAAGCTTGACTATCATGCTGGCTCCCTATATCTCTGAAGGAAAAAAATCAGACAAGGGAATGACATTTCCCCATCAAAATAGAATTCTAATTCTTTTCTTCTTATATTATGGCAACTTCCTGTAGTCTTGGCTACAAATGGCTAAGTGAAATATTACTGCATTCTGTCCTACATACTTGTGGGATAGAAATTACTTTAAACTGGACCTATACAAGGTCTATTTTGAAATTTTCTTATGTTTTTGATTATTTTTCTATTCTTTTGATAATTGACACATACACCCCCATAACTGAACGTTGCATTCTGAGCTAAACTTGATATTTTTTTTAATACTTACTTCAGGGGGGATTGTATTTTAATTTAAAATCTAAGAATTTTTGAATTTTTTTTGTTTGAGATTTTATTTTTATAAAAATCCAAGACTTTTGTTTAAGATTTTACTGTTATAAAAAAATTTCAAAGATTTTGATTTTGTTCGAGAAAAGATCTTCAAGAAAGAAGCTTGAAACTTCTATATCCAGAGAATGAACTGTTGCAGAAAGATGCCGAAAACCTACACTTCATCAAGAAGATCAAGAATGAACTTTGGATGTGATTGATTGGACTGAACTTTTGATTGAACATTTATTGTAACATTTATGCCAAAAGGGACTGCCCCTAATTTGGCTTTCTGTCAATGCGCCTAGCAAACATTGGTTTTGCTTTCTTTTCTTTTCTATTTCCTCTCTCACTATTCTAATTTCTCTTAGAAAATTGAATATTGTGTATATCTTTAGTTAGAAGTGAATTTAGAACTACAAAATGATTATGTTAAATGATCAATGGGGAGACTAGTCTCCCAATGATCATCAGGGGGGATTGTAAACCTCAAATTTCCTTAGACTTATAATTGTTGAAAATTTCACCATTGGGATATTTCATACTTGGAAAATTTCTTACTGATAGTCTATTGGAATGGGAACTCCATTGGCATGGGAGGTTCCTTCTCTTCCCTTCTTAAGATTACTTTAGGACAGAAACCCTTTGCTGAACAATGGAAAGGACTTTGACCTATGCTTAAGCATAGAACAGGAATTTCTTTGAGTCTTGATTGATTTTAGAATTGATACAATGGAGATACTCCACCCTATTCAGTCCTAATAGGATTGAGTAAGGGCTGCAGCCTAGATCAAAATTTAATTATTCCAATCTCTACCATACTCAAGTTAACAGGATTTAGAAAGGGCTGTAACAAAGGAGTAAAGATTTAATCATTTGAAAAATATGACCTTCAACAGACATGTGCAAAAGCCAGAAACCTCTGGGCGGTCCTGGGTTAAGCGAGAGCCTCCATTGACAGGGAAATTGATGAAGAGTGATTGGTAGATGTGAGGACTGAGGGGAGGCAACTTGGATGGTGTCCTTAAAGATAGGAGGGTCTGGAGACTCGGGGGAGAGAGAGGATTGAGTTTTTGGTCGGTGTGGTTCCTGGGCTCTGAGGAAGCTTGCTCTGAAGGAAGCTGAAGGTGGGGGCCTCTGAGACTGTTTCTCCATTTTGGACACGTGAGTGAAAGGGACTGATCTCTTTTCTTTGCCCCAGCTATCTAAGGGCTTGGGCCTTTTGGCCCAGCCTAAACAGAAGGGGTATTTAAGCCCTATTCCCTTCTCTCCCCTTTCTCTCTCTATATATATCTCTAATTCCTTTCTTGCTCCTATTGTAATTAAACTCCAAAAAAGGCTGACGGCTGACTTGAGTTTTTCATTTAGGAATTACATAGCTGATTCCTTGGCGACCTTAAATTAATATATATCAGTCTTTTAAAGTGATTCCCTTGTAACACCATGTGCTTCTGAAAAGAAAGTGTTTTCCTTTTGGTCCCAATTTATTTTTCTCCATATATCTATTAACTATAATTTGTCTAAGATTTCATTCACAACTTTTTTATTTTTTATTTGATTTATCTAGATTTGATAGTGGAAAGTTCAGGTCTCCCACTAGTATTGTTGTACTATCTATTTCCTCCTTCAACTTCACTAGTTCTCTTTTAGAAATTTGGATACTATATCATTTGGTGCATACATGTTTTCTGATATTTCCTCATCATCTATACTGCCTCAGGATGTAGTTACCTTCCCTAACCCTTTTAATCAGATCTAAATTTATTTTGGCTTTGTCAGATATCATGATTGCAATCCCTGCCTTCTTTCTATCAGTTGAGGTACAATAGATTTTTCTCCAACCTTTAAGTCTAACCTTGTAAGCATCTACCTGCCTCAGGTGTGTTCTTTGTTGACAACATATGGTAGGATTTTGGTTTCTAATCCACTCTACTATTTATTTTCATTTTATAGGTGAGTTCATCCCATTCACATTCAAAGTTATGATTGGCATTTGTGTATTCCCCAGCATTTTGATATCCTCTCCTAGTTCTGTCCTTTCTTCTTTTGCTATATCCTTTTAAACTAGTGGTTTGCTTTTAATCAGTCCCCCTAATCCCTACCCTTAATATGCTTCCCTTTCTGCCCCCTCCCTTTTTGTTCCCTTCTTATTTTTTAGGGTCTGTTAAGTTCCTCCCCCCTTTCTTTACCTCCCTTTTTTTACTCCCTGCTCCACTACCCCCTTGGTTTTCCCTCCTCACTTTCCCTGTAGGGTAAGATAGAATTCAATACCCCAAAGGATCTAGATGCTCTTCCCTCTCAGAATTTATTCCACTGAGAATAAAGTTTAAGCATTACCTATTATCACTCTCTTGCTCTCTTTCTTATAATAGTATTCTTCCCCTCCCCTTCCCATGTGTCTCTTTGTGTAATAAAGACTATCCTATTTATCTTATTTCTTCAAGTTTCCCTTGGTGCCATCTTTGACTCCCCCTCCCTTTTTCTTTTTTTGCATATCATCTTATAGCACTTATTACCCTAATCTCTTTCTGTGAATGATTCTTAATTACTATAATAGTGAATATAATTTTTGAGAGTTACAAATAACATTTCCCTCATATCTTAATATAAGCAATTTGATCTTTTTGAATCCCTTAAAGAATATAGCTTAAATTTTAAAAAAATTTCCCTTTCCTTTTTCCCCTTTTTCTTAATAACTTTTCATGTTTCTCTTGATTTTTGTGTTTGGATATCAAGCTTTCCACTTAGTTCTGGCTTTTTTCTTTACAAATACTTGGAAATATTCTATTTTGTTGAATGTCTATACTTTCCCCTGGAAGTATATAGTCAGTTTTGATGGATAGGTTATCCTTAGTTGTAGGCCCAATTCTCTTGCCTTTCTGAATATCATATTCCAAGCCTTGCGGTCCTTTAGTGAGGAAGTTGCCAGAGCTTGTGTAATCCTGATTGTTGCTCCTTGATATCTGAATTGTCTCTTTTTGGCTTGTAAAATTTCTCCTTAGCTTGGAAGCCCTTGAATTTGGCAACTCCATTCCTTGGGAGTTGTCTTTTGAGGTTTTAGTATAAAGGGTGTTCTAGGAACTCTTTCAATGTCTATTTTTTCCCCCTTGTTCAAGAATATCAGGGCAGTTTTCTTGGATAATTTCTTGTAGTATGATGTCAAGATTTCTTTTAATTGTGGGGTTTTCAGCTAGACCAATGATTCTCAAATTGTCTCTTCATGATTGGTTTTCCTGATCTGTCATCTTGTCAGTGAGATATTTTATGTTTTCTTCTATTTTGTCAGTCTTTTGGCTTTGATTTATTAATTCTTGTTGTTTTGTAAGATCATTGGCTTCCAATTGCCTAATTCTGGTCTTTAAAGATTGGATTTCCTTTTCAGATTGCTCTATTCTGCTTTTCGTGGCTTCCAGCTGTTTCTCCAATTGGAAGTTCTTGTCCTTTAAACTGTTATTTTCTTTTTGAACTATTTCCTACTTTTCTTGCTAAAAGGCTTCTATCTTTTTTTTTTGTTTTTTAAACCCTTACCTCCTGTCTTGGAGTCAATACTGTGTATTGGCTCCAAGGCAGAAGAATGGTAAGGGCTAAGCAATGGGGGTCAAGTGACTTGCCCAGGGTCACACAGCTGGGAAGTGTCTGAGGTCAGACTTGAACCTAGAACCTCCTGTCTCTAGGCCTGGCCCTCAATCCATTGAACTACCCAGCTGCCCCCTTGGCTTCCCTCTTTTTGATAAGCTCCAACTTAAATTCTTCATGTGCTTGTGGCCAATTTCCATTTTGTGGAAGGTTTTGGTGCATTTGTTTGTATCTCCTCTTTTATTTCCTCTGTAGTCTGAATTTTTCCAGGGTCAACACCTTCTTCTTGTTTTTCTTGGTGTTGGGAAGTTGTTTCTGGCTACTATTTGCCATCATTATGGTGGTTTTTCATTGCCTTTACAATCAGAAATCTGAGTGAGGAGGCCAGGCTCTCTGTATATGGAGCTAAGGACCAAGGATTTTGCCTGAGGCCACCTCTTCAGTCTCTGCTGCTTATATTGTTTTCTGCCCTTTTCTGTGCTATCTCCCTGCAGGTGCCTACACTCTGTGCTCTTCACACTGCTGGGGTTTCAGGTTTAGCTGCTCTCAGGGGTAGGTCTTTGGTGGTCTTAGTCATCTGTCAAGGATCTAGAGGTGCTCCTCACTCCCTCACTGATTCTAGTGTGCGCTGGTTCTGACTCTGGCTCCGTAGGTGGGGTGCGGGAGGGTAGATCAGCTTGCATTTTGGTGGAAGCTTTTTCACCCCTTTACAGTGTGGAAATGCCCAAATCCCACATACCTTCAATGCTGTGCCCTATTATAGAGTTCCTTCTTTCATATAAATTTTTTTTAATTTTTTTTTTATTTTGAGGTAGTCTATATTGGTAGGTGCTGAGGAGAGGAGAGTCCTCCATCTAGACTGCCACCATGTTTACCTGGAATTTATGGTTGTAGAAATCTTAATCATCATTTAGTTTTTAACTCTCTCATGTGACAGAAGAATGGGTGAAAATAAATAAATGAATAAAGTTGTTTATGAGAATAAAATAGAGGGAAATAAGATATCTGTCAATATTTGACCCTTGCCTTATATTTTCATAGAAAAATCATCCATGCCTTATTTCATCCTATAAAAATATGCCTTTTCTCCACTGATAGCATCATGTGACATGTTATTAAACCATGACATGATTTGTGTCTCATGTCATCCCACAGAGATACTGTCTTTGTCTCATGTCCCCAATCTCTATCTTTAATTCCTAATGGCACCCTATAAACAATTCTTATAATATAGATTTAGTATCTGATCAGCATAGAAGATAAATCTTTCTTAGAAAGAAGTGAGGGCCACTGCCTACTCACTATATGATCCATGTAGGTCCTTAGAAATTTTCTCATTTTAATATTTCATGCTCAATTATTTTGACTTTTTCCAATTTTTTGTGTCTATTGTCTTTAAATGCATGGATTTCATAAATATATGTAAGTCTCAAAGTGGTTTCCATAAATGGAAATCGTTTCCAAAGGGATTTACATAAATCCTCACCTTTCTTCTGGACATGTCAAAGTTGGTATCTTACCAGTGCCTTAAAACTACTTGTCTAAAGGCCAAAATTAAACCTTCTTTCATCTCCTATAACTTTTAAAATATACCTTAAAATAGTTCTGGAAAAATATTTATTTTAGAAGCTGGGTTGACTCTTTCCATTTTTGCTTTCCATTTTCATTTGCTATCACTCCTCCAATACTACATACCATTGCTGCATTAATCTTTCTATAATACACCAATAAGTGTTTCATTCCTTTGATTAAGAACCCTTGATGAATCTCAATTGCCTACAGAAAAAGTTCAAGTCACTTACGATGGTGTTCAAGGCTCTACAAATCTGGCCCCCAAACTGCGTTTCCAACCCTCTTCTCCAGCATTCCACTTCACTGTCTTATGTTCTAATTAAATTAGACAAATTCCTTTATCAATGAACTTTGTACTTCTACTCAGTGCCTTTGCCCATAATTTACTATACACCTCCTGTCCACTGTTTAGACATCTCCTTGTCTAAATTCCATTCATTCTTCCATTCCTAGTTAAAATAGAGATGCTTACATGCTATCTTTTATGTATGCCCCAGTTAAAACGGATGCCTTCTCTTTAAATACCACTCATCTTTGTAACTCCTGAATGCCATGTGGCAATTCCTATACAATGGCATAATTATTTGTAGCCATATTTTTCCCACTATAAAATTGTAAGCTCTTTGAAGTCAGCGATTTTATCTTAGATGACCTCAGATTTTTCATAATGTATATTGTTAGGTACTAGTAGATCTCAACAGGATTAAGGGGTTCATTTATTTTCATTTATTCACTGTATTTTTATTCTCAGTACACAGTATGGTGATTACCACATAGTAGATCAGGGTTCTTAAACATTTTTTTCTAATCATGAACCCATTTGGCAGACTGGAGAAGTCTATATCAGAATATTTTTTTTAAATTCATAATTCACAGAAATACTTAATTTTATTAAAAGGTTAGAGAAAATTAAAGATTTCCCCTCCCCCCTATTTGAGCTTATAACACCTCCTGAAATCTTGCCCATTTGGGGACTGTGGGCTGTAGGTTAAAATATAACTGTAGTTGGAGGAGGAGGAGGAGTAGAAATGATAGTAGAAGTAGAAGCAGCAGCAACAAGAGGAGGAGCAGAAGCAGTATCAGTAGCTTAATAAATAGTAGATGTTTGATAAGGACTTATCTATTGATTGTTTGTATTTGTATCCCTAGTACTTAGACATAGAAAATAGTTAATATTTTATTCATTCACAGTCCATTAACAATAATCCCCCCCCCCAGATTTTGTTAAGATATCTCAAAAGTCTTAATACAGTTTTGCATAAGGCTTACTCCCTGTTCTCTCAACAATACCCTCCACTTTTCTGCCTCCTTTTTTTGGTTACCCTTTATTTTTATTTTTTATATGTAACATAACAATAATAAAATACAAATGAATTGTTATAAATATGTAATAAATATGCTTATCTAAGATAAACAAATTCTCACATTGACTAGGTCCAAAAATCTGCATTTCATTCTTTTTTCCCCCTCACTCCCACCTCTTATCCTTTCCTAAGAAGGCAGATAAATATGATATCAGTTGTACGTATGTTATCATATAATGCACATTTCGGTGTTCATCAGATTGCTCAACAAGACGTATATTGCTTACACTAGAGAAAAATTCATAGAGGAAATAAAATGAAGAATGCTATGTTTCAATATGCATTTGGGCTCATTCTATCAGTTCCTTCTATGCTTGTGGATATCCCTTTTTGTCATTAGTCCCTTGGAATGATTCTGGATCCTTGCTTTGTTGATAATAATTGTCATTGACTGTTGATCATCTTGTATTATGCTGTTAATGTATAAAATGTTCTCCTGGTTCTGCTCTGTAAACCTCAAATTTCCTTAGACTTATAATTGTTGAAAATTTCACCATTGGCATATTTCATACTTGGAAAATTTCTTACTGATAGTCTATTGGAATGGGAACCCCATTGGCATGGGAGGTTCCTTCTCTTCCCTTCTTAAGATTACTTTAGGACAGAAACCCTTTGCTGAACAATGGAAAGGACTTTGACCTATGCTTAAGCATAGAACAGGAAGTTCTTTGAGTCATGATTGATTTTAGAATTGATACAATGGAGATACTTGGAATAAATCTCCACCCTATTCAGTCCTAATAGGATTGAGTAAGGGCTGCAGCCTAGATCAAAATTTAATTATTCCAATCTCTACCATACTCAAGTTAACAGGATTTAGAAAGGGCTGTAGCAAAGGAGTATAGATTTAATCATTTGAAAATATGACCTTCAACAGACATGTGCAAAAGCCAGAAACCTCTGGGCGGTCCTGGGTTAAGCGAGAGCCTCCATTGACAGGGAAATTGATGAAGAGTGATTGGTAGATGTGAGGACTGAGGGGAGGCAACTTGGATGGTTTCCTTAAAGATAGGAGGGTCGAGAGACTGGAGGAGGGGGTTGAGTTTTTTGTCGGTGTGGTTCCTGGGCTCTGAGGAAGCTTGCTCTGAAGGAAGCTGAAGGTGGGGGCCTCTGAGACTGTTTCTCCATTTTGGACACGTGAGTAATAGGGACTGATCTCTTTTCTTTGCCCCAGCTATCTAAGGGCTTGGGCCTTTTGGCCCAGCCTAAACAGAAGGGGTATTTAAGCCCTATTCCCTTCTCTCCCCTTTCTCTCTCTATATATATCTCTAATTCCTTTCTTGCTCCTATTGTAATTAAACTCCAAAAAAGGCTGACGGCTGACTTGAGTTTTTCATTTAGGAATTACATAGCTGATTCCTTGGCGACCTTAAATTAATATATATCAGTCTTTTAAAGTGATTCCCTTGTAACAGCTCACTTCGCTCTGTATCACTTTATATACATCTATCCAAATTAAAAAAAATTTTTTATCATCATCTTGTTCATCATTTCTTATGGCATGATAGTACTCCATTACAACCACATAAGATAATCCTTTGGTTTCTAGGTTTTTTTTGCTATCACAAAAAAAGTTTCCTGTCTCCTATATTTTGTCTTCCTTGTCCCATTAGGTACCTGTAAACTTCTTCAGGGCAAGGGATTTCATTGTATCTCTAATGCTTAGCATAGTATAGATGCTTAAAAATGCATATTGAAGTTTTTGTTAAAGTGAGAAAGAGGGCACTTGCTGGTGGCAACATGGAATATGGATGGCCATGGTGCAGTGGCAGCACAGAGGATCTAAACTAGGCTAATAATGGAGACTGCTAACCAATCAGAAGTCCAGACCCAAATCTAGGATTTGGTCATCCAGGATGTCTAGGATTGGCCAAGGACTGGTGAATAGGATATGACTGTAGGTTGTTGTAAAGCAGACAGATCTCTAAGAAAGGAGAAAGGCTATTAGAAGGATTATTTTCTAGGGAGAAGCAACTATATGGTACACCTAACCATTCACCTCAGCAACCCTTATCTTCAGTTTGATCTTAAGCAAGGTCTCTGTGTAATGACTTTTAATAGGCTTCTTCATTCTTTGTTGTCTCTTGGCCTATGGCCTTTAGCTTAGAAGAGAAGTTCTCCTTTAGCAGCAGGAAAGAGAAACTATGCCTGTTCTGAAGACTGACAAACCATTTTGGAATGATGAAGCAAGGAGAAGTTGAGTAGCTGTTACAATGAGGATGCTTGGGCACAATGACTTAAAGGCTTTGAAGGGGAGTTTTATTTTCTTTACCTGGGAACCTCCAGGACATAAATTGTAATTGTAAATCAAAATATTAGGCAAAGAAAAACGGATCTGCAAAAAGCAAAAGAGCTCAGAACTTTTGGAACACAAATCAGTGGGGGAGGAGAGACTTCCAATGGAACCTTGAAGATAGCAGTTAGGAAACTCCAACTGGCTGAGACTTCATATCCTGCTTTGACTGTTTCTTCCTGAAGGTGGAAGACAGACCCTTTCATCTCCTCTCTAGCCATTGCCTTCTACCTAGACTGTGAGCTTTAGAGAAATTTGGTTTTGCCCAGAAGAGACTTGTCAGCAGTGTTATTAATACCTACTCTTAGGGGAAGATAATTTGTTTTCTGAATTGACTTTATCTCAAAATCTTTAATCAACAAGATAACTTAGAAATTAGGCAGCCCTTAATTTCCCTCTTCCCCCCCCCCCCAACCTCTCCTTACCCCTTTCTCCCAAAAGAATAAAGATCTTTTAGTTAAAGGACTTGTTGTGGGATTTGGTTATTAGTGGGAAAATCTTCAAGGTACCATCTGTGAGAAGATTCTTCATCCAGGCAGTTAGGGAAAGAAACAGGAAGTAGTGTCGGGGAGGGGCTCAAGATTCAGTCTCTTCCTTGGCTTACTTCCTGGTGCAACTTTTCTAAAATTCCCCACCACTATAATTTACCAAGTTTCAATATCTATTACATAATGATAGTTAAATTAATCTGAGACAAAAATATGGGCAGTTTGATGGTGCTATGGATAGAGTGCTGAGCTCGAAGTCAGGAGGGTTCATCTTCATGAGTTTAAATTCAGTCTCAGACACTTATTAATTGTGTGTTCCTGTCCCTGGGCAAGTCATTTAACCCTGTTTGTCTTTGTTTTTCATCTGTAAAGTGTTTTAGAGAAGGACATGGGAAATCACTCCAGCTAAGAACAGCCGTCATGGTCTGATGGCTCCCAGCAATTAAGAGTCTGACATGACTTGATATAACAACATAAAGGAACCTTAATCCAAGTATTATTTATGATCTTGTAAGACACTTATGAGGCAGCCTGGTGGGGCAGTGCATAGCATGCTGGACCTGAATTCGGGAAGATGTATCTTCCTGAGTCAGATGACCTCAGAAATTTACTTACTAGCTGGATGACCCTGGGCAAATTACTTAATCCTGTTTGCCTCCATTTTCTCATCTGTAAAATGAGTTAGAGAAGGAAATGGCAAACTACTCCAGTATCCTTGTCAAGAAAACTCCAAATGGAGTCATGAAGAGTTGACATGATTGAAATGACTGAATAACACAAAAATGCATTTAATTATCTTACTTTTTTTCTCTATTTTAGACTAAAACTTCATTATTATGATGAATTGCAGTATTACTATATTTGTGAATTTCATAGTTGTTGTTATTATTATTATTATTATTATAAGTGGGAGGGGGCAGCTGGGTGACTCAGTGGATTGAGAGCCAGGCCTAGAGATGGGAGGTTCAAATCTGGTCTCAGACACTTCCTAGCTGTGTGACTCTGGGCAAGTCGCTTAACCCCCAATACTTACCCCTTATGTCTCTTCTGTCTTGGAACAAATACATACTATTGATACTAAGAAAGCAGGTAAGGGCTTGAAAAAACAACAAAGAAAAAGAAGGGGTGGTGGTAACAGTAGTAATAATAGTATTTGTGATGATAGTACATAAAATAGTAATTTTGGATGTCAGATTTCATCAGTATTGACAATACTTAGTTTGGAAACTCCTCCTATGCAAATCAGTAACTCAACAGATTAAATAATTTATTTATCATCACATAAAATATCTGTGTCATATGCATCAGAACTAGAATTTGAACCCATCTTTCTCTCTAAGGGAATTCACTATTTACTACACAATTATATATATATATTTCCCCCAATTCCTTGCTTTGTACTCCAAAAACCAAAAACAAATTTTCTAGTATTATTAATTGTTTTGAGAGTAGAAAAGGACATCTCCTATTAAAATATTCCAAGGAATCTATTTGCTTTTATAAAATGAAACATTTTTGCTGAGTAACTGAGGCAACTTTAAAACCTTTTTCAATTGAAACCAAGTCCTTCAGCTCTGATCCCCTTCAAGGGAGGTATGAAAACTTGTTTCTTTTGTACTTCAGAGGTGTCAAATGATACCTGTATTTTTTCTTTTTTCCTTTATTTCCCCAAATTACAGATTTAGTCAAGACAACACTAGGATTTTCCATAAGTTTTAGTGATTTTATCAGGTCTACTTTTGAAGGGAGTAAAGCAACCCATAAAAACAGGAGTATATTAAAAACAAATGTAGACAGGAAAATAGCAGGCATCCAGATTTGTGAGAATTATACATACAAAAAAGTTGTCTGCGGTTTCCGTTATTGGAGACTGCTTTATACAATATAGTTTTGTGGTTACCACCTAATAGCTGAGAGGTCTTCTGTTCATTTGTTTCCATATAATTCATACAAATGTGCAGAATTCTTAACATATTTTTTAAAAAGCAATAAAATTTATCCCCTTTGAAACTTACACCAAGTCAAAAATTAAAATTTAACACATTAGTGAATTTAAAGTAGGTTATCAAAGTTAGATAATTTTCACTGATGAAGTTCCTTAGTAGAAAACAGGCAATATCTGGAATCAAAGCTGAAGACAATAGTTTGTTTCATTATTGAAGACCTGGATTTTTCAAAGTAGCAATTGCCATTTTTATAGTATTCAAGTTAGAAAAAGCTAGGATAAGAATGGAGCTTTCCAATTGTTTTAAAATTCGGATGCCTGAGAAGATAAGGAGTAGGAATTTAGGAGAGAAAAAAAATGAAAAAAATATGACACTGAAGCTCAGAGGGGTTTTGATTATTTCAGCATGTGGTCTAATAGGCAACAAATTCAGGAAGATGGGGATTAGCATAATGTAATGAGACTGGAATTAGGGAACCGGAAGACTGAAACAGAACTTACTGGGAAGACATTATAGTAGGCAGAGAGACCAGCCTAAGAGAAAAAAACAATGAATGAAATGCCTATTAAGCATACACGTATTTTTAATAGGTTCTCTGTGAAATTGGCTTTTATTCTCAAGGAAAAATTTGAATCTATATTGAAGCAAAAGATCGCAATAATAGTTATTGGTTCTAGATATTTCCAGAGATGCCATGCCAATCTTTTGCAAAAATAATACAGATAGCTGCTACAGGAATGATTCAACAATCTGGATAGAGGAGAAGACAATTTTTAACTGAATCATTGAATAACAATATCAAGGTGTCAGAATTAAAAACCTATGAGGCTAGGTGGAGGAAATTTGCTTTGCTTACGGGAATGTGGGTGACATCATTGGGAACTAATTGCCACTTTATAATTGAAGAAGAGGCTTGTTAAAATTGATTTAGTTAGATTTCCCTTTCAGGCCAAGAATGGGTGAATGTAAATTCTGTGCTCTATATAGAAAGCTTTAGTGTGAGAAGTAGATTGGTGTTCATATAGGGACTCCATAAAAAAGTCATAAAGCAAAATTGATCAATTACAAATGAGAAACAATGGGGCTATATCCTTAGGGGAGAATGAGAATTCATAAAGGAGGTTTGGAGAAGTCAACATGGAATTCCTATGTATTATTTTCTAATTATGTGTACTTAAAAATGATAACTTTTATTAACTTTGCAAGGAGTTTCCTACTTGCTGATATATCTGTTAGTTACTTGTACATTATGAAAGTCACAGTAAGGAATTCCAGAATTAAATAAATAGGAAGTATTTTAAATTTTATATGATATGATTATCATTGCCTATTATTTCAGCAAAAAGAGAACTTCTCTCATGATTCTTTTATTTATTTGTTTGTTAAGAATCTTAAACCACTGTCATATTGAGGAAGGATAAACATGATCATTTTATCATCTGTATATTTCTGGAATGTTGTGATTAAGTTCCCTTAGAGATCAAATAGTCTAATCCACTGATTTTTCTTCTCTCCCTAAATACTTAGCATTCATGTTGTATTCTATATATCCTGCATTAGTAAATGTATATGCATATACACATGTACATACATATATAGACATATGCATACACACATATGTGTATTGCCCTACATTGTGTCAGATACATTCCACTCTTTTTTTTCGGTAATAGATCTGTGGTCTCTTAGAAGGCAAAAGGGTTCCAGTTTAGCTGACTAAAGTTACACAGTTGAGTTCATTGTGATGTTTTCTTAGGACATAAAAATCACACAATCATAGAATCTCAGATTTCAAAGCGATCTCAGAGATCATTTGTTCAAGTTATATCTGAGGAAGAATTCCCTCCACCACATTCTAAAAAGTGAATATTGAACCTTCCTTCACTAGAAAACCTCTAAGCAGTAATAAATAAGTAAGTAAGCAGTAAATAAATGACTGCTAATCCAGTTTGCTTTTGGACAGCTCTACTAGAAAGCTTTTCCTTATCTGATGACTGTGTGCTACAATATTAAAATGGTTAATATTAGGTGAGCTGTCAGTTACTTGTAGGGGCTGGATTATTTTATCCTTTGGATTCTTACTTTTTCTGCAAAAGATCCCTTGGAACCTCCCCTTTGAAGAGTAACTTTCTCCTCAAATGAGGCAGGGAAATGTGGCAGATATCTGAGTCAATGGCAGCCTCAGTTACTGCTCTGGTCGGTAGACTCACTTGCCTAGAGAAACCGTGGCAAAATATTTTGTGTGCACTGGGAAATTGCAAAAATGAATCATTAAGTATTTTCCAAAATCAAAAGTTTATGCTCAGGCAAGATAGCGTAATTTTAAAATTCTTTCTCCAATCTGGCTATGAAATTGTTCTTCTTCACTGCATTTGAACAATAATGCAGAGTTTAGAAATTCAGGTAGATTTTAAATAGTTTTAACCTATTTTACTAGCTTAAGAGACAAAATAAACCTTTAAATGAGAGAAAACATACTTGTAAGAAGTAAGAGTAAAATTCCTTCTCCTTTCAGAGGCATGGGCTTACCTTCAAAAGCAAAAAGGTTAGGGGGGACAGAAAGAAATGCAGAATCACAGCTTTTCTTTGCTTCCATTCCAAATATTTGAAACAGTTATCAAAATTCGAAATCTTCCCTATTTGTCTTGCAGTCACTTAAAACCTCTCTATGGTAAGCAATCTTTCATATCTTTCCTTCTCAGTCATCTGTGTTTTTTACCTGATATAAGTTTCCTGGCTTCTCTTCCCATAATCCCTTAGGATGGGAGGTTTTAGATTACAAATCATATCAGCTAAGATACAAGTCCCAAGATCCAGACAAAACTCCCCTGGGGACCGAGGAAGGGAAGAATGAAGGAATTCTGCTCAAAACAAACAGGCATTTAACTCTCTTCTTGGAAACATCTGGGGCAGATGTGAAAAAGAAACATTTTAACAAAGCCTACATCTACCTCACCAACTCTTCCAACTGCTTTTATTTTCACCTTCCCACCTCCCAACCAAATAGAATATTTATAATTCTTTTGTTTCTCAAGAATTTGAAGAAAGCTCTCATGTATCAATCAAGTGTTCATTTGGAAAGTCCAAATATTCATTCTCTAAACTGTTCCTGGAATGGGATAATCTCATAGCTCTTTGCTATCTTTTTGCTATGATCTAGATGTTCTCTAGCTTATCAATGCCTTTAAAAATGCATAGTACCAAGAATTACATACAGAATTAGACATATGATCTGACCAGTACAGAGCACAGTAAAAGTATCCCTTGCTCATTCTGGAAACTGTAACTTTATTTTTTTTTAACATTTATTTTTTTATATGTAGATACAATTTTTAATAATAATTTTCTGACATTTTGCAATCCATGTTCTCTCCCTCCATCTCCTCCCCCTTCCTCTAGATGCCAGGTAATATGTTATACATGTGCTATCATACAATCATGCAATGCATATTTCCATATTTGTCATCTTGTAAAAGAAGACATGTATCACTTACATAAGAAAACAATCTCATGAAGGAAATAAGGTATGAAAAACAGTATGCTTCAATCTTCATTTAGCCACTGTCAGTTCTTTCTATGGCAGTGGATAGCTTTTTCTTTCACGAGTCTCTTGAAGTTATCTTTGATATAGCATTGTTGATAATAATTATGCCATTCAGCATTGATCATTATGCATTATTACGGTTAACATGTACAAAATGTATTTGGTTCTGCTCACATCACTTCATATCACATCATACAAATCTTTCTAGGTTTTCTGCACTCTAACTTTATTAATGTGTCCTGAGTTTCATATTAGCTTTCTTTGCTTCCCTGGCAAACTATGATTTGCATTTGCACACCGTTAAAATGCCTATTCTTTTTTTCAAATGGACTCATACCCAAATTTTTTGAAGTTCATTTTTTGAATCTGTGTAAGATTTTATATGTATCCTTATTAAATTTCATCAATAGATTTAGTCCATTGGTCTAATCTGCCAAAACCTGCTTTACATCTTGACTGTCATCCATTTTGTTAACTCTTCCACCCAGCATTGGGATATTGTCAACCTTGATAAATATATTAACTATAGCTTTACATAAATCATCGATAAAAACATGCTAAACCATTCTGGTCCATGCTTGGGGCACTCCATAGGTGACTCCTTTGAAGATGACATTAATCACCACTGACAGGTCTATGAATCTGACCATTCAACCCCTTCCAACTCCATTTAAACATACTTCTTCCAGCCCATATCATTCCTCTCATTTATTAGTGTGATTACCATGACCAAAACAAAACAAAACAAAAGTCTGACATGAATTATGCTTAATGAAGCTATCTGATCCTTTGTGATCATTCTTTCTTTTTCTCTAAATATCTATTTAATTATGTATTCTATGATCTTAACAGGTACCAAAAATATATCCCATTCCTCAAATAAAAAAAAAAAAGATTTGGTACTTTGCCTTCTTCAATTCTTCAGTAACCTCTTCTGTTCTTCACAGTCTTTCAGAGATCTGTGACAGTGGTTCAGTGAACAATTTTAGTATCTTTGAATATATTTTCTCTTGCCCAGGTGACTTGTTCACATTCGAGGGCAGTTAGATGTTGTCTTCCTAACTACTTATTTTTAAACCCTCTGTTAGCCATTGTATTTTGCTTGTACCAGTTTCTAGAATAATTCTGAAATTCCAGTTTCATAATTGTATTTTTTTTCCACTAACAACCTTTGGTTAAAAAAATAAAAAGGCACAATTACTTTATTGTTATTTTCATTGCATATAGGAAAGTTGCCCATATCTGGTTTGGGATCATTAAGGAAAATCCAGGATCAGATACTTAAGGCAGAATTCTGGAGAAACTTAGTTGTGCTTCCTTATATCTTGGAAAAATAGCAGTCACAGAGGAAGATGATATGTGAAATTTAACATGAATGCTGGACTTTCATGGGTTTCAATGTCAATAAAGCTATCTAGATCAGATCTATGGATTTTAGTGGCCAAAGGAAAGATCACTTCTTCCCTCCCTCCCTTCCTCTTTCCCTTCCTTCCTTCCTTCCTTCCTTCCTTCCTTCCTTCCTTCCTTCCATGGGAATTAATAAGGATGCATTAGGAAACTCTTGCTTTAATAAACCTGAACTGGGCTACCATATAAAATAATTGCTGAGGAGCTGATAATTTGGAATCCACCAATAAGGACTTTGTAGTTATCCAATGAAAATAATTAACAATTTGCTGCCATTAGATGGTTGTGTGACATTATTCAACTTTAATTGTGTCACAAATTTGCTGAACAATTTTTGTCTAGCTTTACTTGATACCTGTTCTTTGTTTTATTTGGGAAGTTAATACACATGAGGTAATTGCAGGAGCTTTTTTTTTTCTCCCCCAGGGAGAAGGTTCTATTTTAATCTTTTAATTAGCTAGGAAAGAGTTCTGCTAGAGCAGGATTTTCTGTTCTGCAGTCTTGGGTTTGATATTTTTAGTCAAAATGCAAGACATTTCATTATCTTTTTCTCTTGTTATTTTTCATTGAAAAGTACTTTAAAAAAGGTTTCAACAATGTCAGGTTGTCACTGGGTCTCTCCTGGAAATCATTTGAAATGTTGGTAATGGACTCTGAGAGAATAACTTGAGCTCCAACTGTGGGTAGCTCCAGGATCAGAACAAAAGGCAGGGCTAGATGTGAAAGGAAGAAATGAAGTTCTTTCCACTCTCTGGAAGTCATGACATGTGGACACCCTCAGCTGCTTTCCCATTGAGTGCCATCTCAGCAGCTTTGCCATTGGCTGTCACTTCTTCTGCTCAAGTTCAGTTCTTGCTAGGAAAATGGCTCTGGCTCATACAGCAGGAACCTGCATAAGGTCCAACATTATCAAGAGGAGCATAGTTTCCTAGGGTGGGAAATGCAAACAAAGAAAAGAGAGGGCTTACCCTTTGTGGAAAGGAAACAAGACTGACAGTTGGTGGGGGAAAGGGCAACTGGGAGTGGCATATAGTATTGTAGGGCAATCATTGAAATATCATATCTGTGGCTTTGAAATTGAAAATGCATATGTAATAGTAGAGTTTCATTTTCAAGTCCATACTAATTAATTAACCTGGGTGATTTAGGCCAATTTACTTCATCTCTCTGGGTCTTAGTTTCCTAATATGTTAAAGGGGGTTATCAGATAACATTATCTCTAATGACCATCCCAACTGTAAATCTTATAATTTTGCAGTGAAAAACAGTTAATGCCTGTTTTTTGAGAACTATAGTTTTGTCTACAAAGGGGCATATTTCCATGTGCAAAAGACCTCTTTAAACACTTAAGCTTCTTGTTGGATATCTGAAGAACATATTTAGTTAATGGGAAAAAAATAAAACTGTTAATAGATATGAATGTATGGGTTTTCTTTGATGGTAAGATAAATGCAGTTTTAAATGGTACCCTTAGGGACAACTATTCCCATTGACTTGTTTCCCTGTTAATTTTCTTTCCAGGTTTAAAGACAGTTTGGCATACTCTTTTTCTCTTTCTATCTCTGTCTCTATTTCTCTACATTTTCCCTTCTTTTTCTCCCCCTTACTCCCATTCTATTTTTCTTCTAACTCAAGATTCACGTTTATCCTTTTACCCCATAGGTTATTTTCTCCTTTAATCTAAAACCCCCAAACTCATAGAAAAATAGGAAACAGTGTTAATGGCTGTGTAAATCATTAGCAGTATCAAATCATAAAGTACACATAGAAATTTAAAACTTGCCTATCAGGCTGCAAAAAAAAAAAAAGAAAAAGAAACTTAGATTGAGTTGTTTTGTTTTGTTTTGTTTTGTTTTTTACTTTCTTTCCAACCTCCTCCCAGGAGAGGTTCTAAAAGTTAAACAGGGAACAGAAAGGAAAATGATCAAAAGAATAAAGGGATTTTCCCCTTTGCAGAGTTTAGGGGTTGTAGGAGGGGGAAATAAGCTTTAGACATTTTTAGCTTGTGACTGCATTGAGAGGTTCAGCTGCACATGCCCTCTGCCTTTCCAGCTAGTTCAAGTCTTCTATTGCATTTATCTATACTCATCTTAATCTCGCTTGTATCCCTACCTATTTGCATATTAAAATATTTCATTTCTCTTACTTTATCTTTCCTTGATTTTTGTTATGAAGAGGTTGGAGTGAGATGGCTTTCTACTTCCTGCAATGCTTAGCAGAAGCTTGCAATAAAAGTTTAAAACATTTATTTGTCTTGTTTCTTTGAGACTTCAAAAATCTGGGATGATTTCCCCTTAAGGAACACTGGAACTAGAAACGTGGGATTTCCTATACACTCAAATACATTTAGATTTAGCAAACTAGTAGCCACTGTGGTTCTCCATTGTCTCTATGGCAACTTGTGTGTCTTGGGTTGGGAGGGGGTTAACTTGCATATAAATGTTTTTAGAAAATGTCACCGATAGAAACCAGATATACAAGGTATATGAGGAATTAATACTAATATTTAGGAATGTTAACAGGGTGTCTCCCAGTTAATAAGTAGTCAAAGGATATGACTAGAGAGTTTTTACTGAAGATGCCAACCTATCAACAACCATATTTAGAAATCTTCTGAGTTTACTCTAATAAGAGAAATGTAAATTAAAAGAACTAAGATTCCTTCTCGTACCCATCATATTAGCAAACCTGAAAATAGTCATTGAGGCATGAACTGTAGGAGGACAGGCACACTGATGCATTACTGCTGGTGTTTCAAAATAATCTAAATATTCTAGAAAGGAATTTAGAATTATACTGTAAAAGTTTCGAAAATAAGTATACTTTTTAATGCAGTGATACCACTAAAAGGGGGCAAAGTGAGAGGGCTAAATTCCCTATATACACAAATATTCATGGAAGATCTTTTTGTTATAGTAAAGAACTAGAAATAAAGTAGTGTTTATCTTTAAGGAAAAGCTGAAAAAAAAAATCATGTGCTTAATGAATGTGAAGAAATTCTATTGTCTCTGAAGATAGGACAAAAAGGATGGCTTCAGATATACCTGAAATGTACATGGTTCCTACTTAGAATATATGAAGATTGGATTTGGCTATGTTCTGATTGTAACAATGAAGTTACTTAGCTCTTCCTTTATCGTGAAGATTGAATTTTAATCCCCTATTTATTTTTAGATTTTAATCCCCAAAAGTGTCAACCCAGTATTTAAAGTAGATCTACCCATTTTAACCACAAAAAGGTGTGAACTAACCACAAAAGGTGTGAATACCCATTTCATACATTGAATGGGCAGTCCTGGAGTGGAGCTCTGCTGTGATTGGTAGATGTAAAATTTTAGGGAGGTGACACAAGAGAAAAAGATGTTTAAATAGAGAGAGGCACACAGAGAGAAATGAATGATTCAGTCACACAGAATTGGACTGCAAGAGACTCACTCGGGCTTGGAGTGAAGAAAGTCACTCAGAACTGGAGGGAAGACAGACACTTGAGGAGAGACTGGAAGACAGACACTCAGACTTGGAGTGAAGATACTTGGCTGTGGAACTAGACCCCTGGAGGAGCTTGTGCAGGAGACCTCAGACTGCTTTCTTTTCAGAGGGTCACTGTAGTAAGTGTAAAGGCTGACTTAGTTTCCTTGCCTTTCTGGAGGTGTGAACCTCTGAGAAAGGCCCATCATCTTGAGACTCCTTTCCCCTTGCCGGGGGTTAGAATTTCTACCTGGCTCTGAGGAAAGAGAGCTCTCTCTCTCTCTTTCTCTCTCCCCTTTTCTCTTTTCCTTGATATCTTACCTCTATTGTAAAATAAACTACCATAAATTACATTTTACTTTAGTTATTCATTTTGAGATTTAGAAATTAAATCCCTGGTGACTGCCAATTAATTATTAAGTCCAACCATAAATTTAACATATAAATGGGGAAATTCCTGGGGAGGGCTAACCTTCAATTCTCTCTCAAGGGTAATTTCAAATTCAAGAGTTAAGGAAATTAGTTTCCTTGCAAAAGAGTAGATATTTTAAAAATATCATCCCAGAACCTGAACTTTTTGTAAGAGGTGTGTAATTTCCTGGATAGTATAAGCCTTGGTAGTCACTTAGTGGATAAACACAAGTTTGGAAATTTTGAGAAAAAGCCATGTATCAACAGGTCACAAACAGCAGGAGGGGCAGCTAGATGCATAGTGGCTAGAGTGCTAGGCCTGGGGTTAGGAAGGCTTAAATTCAACTATAACTTCAGATACTTATTATCTGTGTTATTCTAGTCAAGTTACTTAACCCTGTTTGCCTCAGTTTCCTAATCTGTAAAATGAGCTGGAGGAAGAAAGGGCAAATCACTCCAGTATCTGCCAAGAAAACCCTGAAGGTTAGACAAGCCTAAATAACAACAAATGGTTGGTTCCTGGAGCTGGTAGTAGGAGCAACAAAATCTCTAAAGATATAACCTTGAAACCTCGACTTTGTACATTCCTATTACAATTGTAATTATGATATTCCTATTTCAACAAATTATCAATGGTAAGGATCTATTGGGTATGGGTGTTTGCCTGTCTAGTAAGGCAGCTAGATGGTACAATGGATAGGAATCTTGGTCTAGAGTTAGGAAGTCCTGAGTTCAAATTCTGCATCAGGCATTAAATATCTGTGTGACCTTTTTTATGTCACTTAACATTGCTCAGCCTCTCTTTCCTCTTCTGTAAAATGTGGATAATAGTAGCATCTGCCTCCTGAAGTTGTGAGTATAGCATCAAATAATATTTATGAGGTGTTTTGTAAACATTAAAGTGTTATGTGGATGTTTGCAGTTATTATTATAGTAGTAATAGTAATCATTTCAGATGTGCTTTGGGAAAGACCAAGCCCTCAGAAGTATGTGAGTATAAGAAAGACTCATTATAATGTCACAGTTTTGGATATCGGGGAACCCCAGTTTCATTTTCCACCCATAAGAGTCCAAGCTCTTAGAGTAGTAACACTAGGAGGAATGTCTGTATGTATTTTCATAGGGTTAACGAAGAACTGACTAGAATTTCAAGATTGCCTTCCATACATTCACAAGTTCAGTTCTCTTTGGGGGAATCCAAATCCTGGGATGGCATTATCTACAAAAGATTTTAGAACCCTGTGGAAAATGTGGACCCATTACAGAGGAAGAAGCATTATGTTGTGGGGTAGGTTTCCTTCTGTGTTTGGGGGCTTTGATGGATTCCTATGGGTTCTTTGCACTTTTGTATTTCTTGCAGAGTAAAATTAAAGACTGTTCTTTACATGATTCATGCATTTATTACCTTTAGAGTTTGTTGAGGTCCTCATGTTCCATTTGTGCAGACTAGTTATAGTTGGAAAATTTCCCAGAGCTAATTTTGGATAGGGGTAATATAACACAAATGATTTTGGGGGGAATTCACCGAGTCTGCACCCAGAACTTATTTGTGTGAGCCCAGAACTTGGAAAAACCAAATGGGACACTGGTTACCTTTTCAGAGAAAGAGGAAGAAAGCCCTAAAGACTCCTATTCCACTCTTTCCTTCCCTACTCTTTCTCCCTTCACCTCCTTGATAATTATAACACAGGGAATGACAGTGGAACGATGAAAGAACCGGTGCAGGGCGTGAGCCTTGAACTAGGCATTGAAGGAGGCAAGGGCTTCTGATAGACAGAGGCCAGGAGGATAGGATGTCTTCTGGGCATAGGAGATCACATGTGCAAAGAAGCAGTTGTTGGAGATGGAATTTTGCATTTGGGGAAAAACTAATAGTTAAATTTAATTGGGATGCAGAGTTTGAAAGGGGGTAACTGTGAAATAAGCCTGGAAAATTAAGGGACAGTAGAGGATTTTAAATGTTTTGCAATACTGCCCCTGGCTGCATTGCCATAAGATCTATGGATTGTGTCCACCCCAGTTTTCATTGTTTTTGTTCTATGCGCCTGAGTATATGAATTGGACTTTGACTGTCCTTTATGGTTATCTGAAAAGGAGTTTCAGCCTCTTCTCTCTCCCTTGCCCTCAGTATTAGCCTGCAGAGTGCTGTAATAATTATGGCAATAATGCTAATGACGAAGACCTTGCATTTGTATGGCACTTTATAAAGTAGCGTCACAGTCCTTGTTTCCTTTGAATCTGGCCATAACTCTGTGAGGAAGGCGAGGCAGATAGATCCGCCTTATTTTGCAAATGAGCAAACAGAAGCTCAAGGGGGAGTTGCGATTTCTCCAGTCACAACCCTAGGAGGAGGGAAGCTGGACTTGATCAAACTCATGCCTCCTTTCCATCAGTCTAAGGCTTTTGCCTCATTTGTTTTCCCATCACATCCTCAGTCAGCAGGCGCCACCCTCCCCAACCCTACCATCCCGCTGAAGTGTTTATCCAAATCCAGCTACAAATAACAAAACAATGGAAATATTAGATTATCACCCCTAACATATTACAAGTCCTGGCAGGAAATGATTCCTTTAATACTCCGGCATCACTGTCAGCTTCCTGGCGTTCTATCTGTCAGCAGGGATTTCAGGAGCCATGTCAGCTAACGTGATAGTACAAGCCTGGACTGACAGGAGATTTCAGCGCCCCGGTTTCTCAAAGGCTTTCATAAAAAGCTCAGGTATCATTATTCCTTGTTCCAAAAAACATGATACGGGCAAAGTGATCACTAAGATTTGTAGAAAAATGAGCACCATTTATGTTTCACAGGCTCTGCATGGAGAAAACACTCCACATGGGCCAGTGGAAGAATTTGCAGTGTTTTAAATCAAAATGGAATTATCAGCCATCCATCCAATAAGTATTTCAACAGTCCTTCCTAGGCTCTTATCCCTGTTTTAAAAGATGTGTGGGAAAGCAGAATAAAAAAGGATATAGTCTCAGAGTCTAAGGAAATACAATCACATGCTCATTCTCTTGTTGAGAAATACTGCAGAACACTGGGAATGGATGGGGGTCCAAAGACTAGGACTTATATTTAGGCTTCATCATTTTTTGGACAAACCATTAAACCTCACTGAGCCTCAGTGAAAATAAAATGAATAAGTTTTTGCCTTGACTACCTTACAAGGAGAATATAAACACAAAATAGGGGATGAATATGTTTGTGGCCACAAAGATCTGAATAGATATATTTATACTACTACATTTGAAAAGAGGTATATTTTGATGGCAATTGAGTTTCATTGCTCAAATAGAAAAAGAGTTCCAAAAGATAGAAAACCTTTGGATTTGAGTGTCATGAAGGAAAACCACCATGTTATCCTATTTATTGTACTTTGGTGCCTCAGATGACAATAATAGCATTTCTGCCACTTGTGGGAGGTTTTTAATGAATTCCTGTGTTTATAATCAATAATTGAGATATTAGGACCCTCTAGAATAATAAATCAACAAAGTAAATAGGTTCTATGAATAAAATTTCCTTGAAGTAGGTCATTAGGAAGGTCTGAGTTCAAATTATGCCTAATATACATAATAGTTGTATTACTTTTGGCAAATCACACCCTCACAGCCTCAGTTTCCTCATCTGTAAAGTAGAGATAACATCACCTACTTCACAGGGTTGTTATGAGGAACAAAAGAAATTACAAATAACAAACACCTTAAAGAATTATTTAAGTGATAGTTATTAATAACATAATCATCTTCATCAGATACATCAGTCATTTGGAAAACTGACTTTGAAGTGAGGAAAATACATCTTCATTTAGAATATGAAAGTAATTAATAATTAAATATCATGGGTATATTTGGGGGCCTAAAGAAAAGAATAAAGGAAGGGTCCTGGGTAAGGCAAATTTACACTTATTTCTAAGAGCTGGACTAAACCAAGGAGATTAGGAATATCTGGCTAACTTCATCTTCTCCAACTCCAAAGGCTAGGAGCAGAGGACTTCACTCTGTGAGAATCCAATTGCCATGGGCTTTCTGCCACAAGTAATACTTGCCTTTGATCTTGTACTCTGTATACTGATAAACTTACTTCTGCTTGACCCTGATTTAGCCTAAGCCCTCCTGAGGTGGTGAGTTGCCTACTGTTAAAATTTATGGCCCTAAAGACATGGCTTCTGAGCCCTAGATTTTTTGATCGGTGCTGATTTTATTTTATTGCATTTTTTTTAAACTTCTGGAGGATTGGTCTCCAGATTCTCCTTTCTTTCCTTGAAACTGAGCCTTGTTTCAGAAGGTCATCATGTTTCCCTCCCAGCACAGCACCACCCCAGCTTGGCTCCCCAGGAGGGTGGGACAGACCCCATTCCTGCAGGTTTTCTGGAAAACGTGTACTGAGCCCTCAGAGACAGTCTGCAGCAGTCTCTCTGGCATGGATATGAATTCACTTTCAAAATTTAGTGGCTTGCCTTCCCTAAAACATCCCTGGTGAGAGTTTTATCAAATATTGTGGCTGTAAAAAATATCCAAGTGACTTTTAATTTTGTTTCCTCTACCTAATGAGAGAGTACGGCCTATACCCACCTGAACAATATAATGCTGTGACTTTTTTTTTTTCCATCAGGTATGCATCTGACAGGCTGGAAGCAGTGAAGTAGGTTAGGAGGGCTGGGGACATAGAGCTCAAAGAAGATTAAAAGCCACACTGTAATCTGTGTCCAGTTTAAGCACATCTTATTTCTAATATGTAGGGGAGTTCAAAGGAGCTGTCAGTGTGATAATTCCTCTCCAAAAGGAGTCTGTGAAGTGCTAGACAGTTATTTACCTGCTGCTTTGCTTGGGTCAGGGTCTTATCCTTCTGGGTTCTGGCTGGATTTTGAGTATCTTGAGCTTCTCCTCCAGGATAGTTAACTGACAACTGTTTCACAAAGCTCCCTGTCCCCAATCTAGCAGGTGTGTTCCCTTGAGAGAAGCATTTCTCTAAATTCTGTAAAGGATTGAGAAAGCCATGTAGACATGACTTCAATGCAATCTCCCTTAAAAACTTGAATTTGCAAAAAGAAGCCTCTATTTTTGGAGGGAGGGGAAGGAGGAAAAGGGAATTAGAAAATATGCCAACTCCTTATGCTTAAAGGCATAAAATATAAGCATCCATGTTTTTGTGGCATTCTATGTACAAGAGATAGGATAGATATTTGCTGAATTAAACAGAATTATTAGATGATGGAGAAGCACTTACCATAGGTGGAATAGTTAGTTCACTAACTTAAAAGGACCTGGAAAAATCCCCAAAGGCTATTTCTCATTAATACCAATAATTCCAGTGCATTCCTTGTGGCTAACAAAGTATCTTGGAGGGCTCTGTAAAAGGGAATGTAGGGAATTTAGAAATGAGAGGCAATGAGTACCAAATGATTCAACTTCTTGATCACTCTCATGGTCAGCTCTGATTGAATTTAGTATCTGTTTGGTTTGTACATTCCATATTCAAAAGCAAGAGTTCTTACATTGTTTGCATCATGTATCACTTTGACAATCTAGTGAAATCCAGAAGACCCCTTCTTATAAAAATGATTTTAAATACATAAGAAAAAATACAGTGGATTACAAAGGAAACCATTTAGATCAAAATATAACTGTTGAAATATTAAAAAGCAAAAAGTTCATAGATCCCAGATTGACCCATATTAGAATAACCATACTAAGAGAATGGACTAGACCTTGGCCCAGTCTACAAAAAGCTTTATGATGTTCATTAGCTCAATAGATGCTTGTGAGGTAGGCAATTTCACCTCTAAGAGCAGGTATTATGATCCCCATTTTACAGATTATAAAACTGAGGACCAAGAAAGTGAAGAGATCAGCCCAAGATTGGACAGGTATTAGCAATAGTTCTTTAGATTAAGTGGCTTACACAGAGATGTCAAACATGTAGCTAGTCTATCATGAAGGCTGCAACATTCCTAAATATGGACTGAAACCAAACTAAAATGTAAATTGGGGATATTGAACAAAATAAATAAAAATATAATAAATTACATTTTAAAATTTAGTCATTATGTAGCCTTCAGAGATCATAACATATAAATAATTGGCAACTGTTTTATTTGAGTTTGAGACCAGTGTCTTAGCAAGACAACTATTATGATTTTATCTGGGTTTACCCCATACTTAAACAACTACTTAATTCATCTCCGTCATAGTAAAAATATGGCCATTGCGAATAGTCCATATTTGCCTTCCTTATTCACTATTAATGATAAGGAAGTTCTGTAGAAGGTAATTAGATTTAACTTATTCCAATACTGAATGAGGGGATGGTGAAAGCTAGATGGCATTTCCTACCTTTAGGCAGCTATTAAAAATGGGAAGAATGGAAAGAATGGGATACCTATCTGGGGCTGATTTAGGTGTTATTCCTATTGGAAGAGGAAATTAGTGGCAAAAATGGATGCTTGCAGGCAGGTAGGTAGCTCAGTGAATAGAGTTCCAGACCTAGAGATGAAAGAACCTGCATTAAAATGTGGCCACAGACACTTCCTAGCTATGTGACCCTGGGCAAGTCATTTAACCCAATCACCTAATCAGTCACCTAGCCTTTAATGCTTTTCTGGCTTGGAATCTATACTCTGATCAATTCTAAGACAGAAAGTAAGGGTTTTAAAAAATGGATGCTTATGTTTTAATCCTTTAAGCATAAGGAGTTGGGGCACTCTATAATCTCCTTTTCCTACCCCTTCATTAAAAACAAACTGGGTTTTCTTCTCATAGAATCACAGAATTAGAGCTAAAAGTTTATTTTGGAGCCTACTATAACCCTTTATTTTATATATAAGAAACAAAGGCCAAATGGAAGTGTTTTTAATCCATCGGACAAAGCTGGGATTTGAAGGCAGATTCTCTTAAATAAAATCCAGCACTCTTTTCACTGCATTATGTTGCCTCCCCAGTTAGTGTTGCCTCAGAAATTGCTTTGGTTGGTGTTACTGTATTCCTTTTCTTGAGAGGTCTGCATGCAAAGGTTGAATGATCACTTGATGAGTATACTATCTCAAGGGTTCTTGTATGGGTTGGACTTGATGTTTCTGAGGATCCTCCCATTTCCTAATAGTCTATGAATTCCTCATTGGATAATTGAGAGCTAGAAACTCAACTAGGAAAGTTTTAAGGAAGGTAAACAATTTGCCCATGGTCACATCAGCAGTAAGTAACAAAGACAGAATTTGAACATAGGTCTTTGGGTTCCAGATTTAGTGCTTTTTCCATTATACTTTCTTAGAAGATAACAGGAAACAACCCTAGCTAGTAAATGGTCCTAAGGTTAGGAGCTGTGTTGAAGATAATACTACCTTTATTTATGTTGCTCTTTAAAGATTAAATGGCACTTTCCCCACAACAACCCCCTGGGGCCAATAGTACAAAGATTTATTGTCCCAGTTTTACAAATGAGGAAATCAAGGCTTAGAGCTGATAAAAGAATGTAGAAAAATGTTGGACTTTAAATCAGAGGCTCTGTACCTGAATTCTAATTAATTGACTCATTAATTGTATCATCATAGGCAATTCATTAGCTTTTCTGAGCCTTGATTTCCTCATCTATTAAATGAAGTTGAAAAAAAAAACTCACCAAACCCCAGGAAACTGTGAGTAAAGCATATTGTAAACCTTAAAGCACTACATAAGTGTGAGTGTTTTATTTTACTAAATGGAAAATTACCAAAGATGAGAATGGCATAGCAATTCATGTGAACTATCTGAATTCTGGTCTTCTATTGCTTACCTGCAAGACCAAGGAATAGTCACTTTGCTCCTCTGGACTTAAGTTTCTTCCCTTATAAAAGAGATGGAGTTAGACTAAACGGCTGCTGAGGTCTCCTCCTATGTTCAAATACTGTGATCATATTGGAGTTTATTTTTAGCTTGACTTTTTTGCTCATCTGCAGAACTGTAAGTCATTTAGATAAAGGCTATTGAAAATTTCAATGAGTTCCTGCTTTCCCAGGCTGAATGTGACTTTGATAGGAATAAAATAAACTTTAGTTAGATTTAGCTCTAGAGGGCACTGCAACTTCAGCCAATCAGCAATCAAATTTGAGAGTTAGCCTTATAAAGATTTAGAGCTAGAAAGGACTATAGACATTATCTGGATCGACTTGGACTTGAATAGTCATCTCCTCTTTAGGAGACATGATGCCAGAGGTTATCCAGCTTCCATCTGACTCCAAGTGGATGATTCATGAACCCTAAAGAGAAATACAATATAATTGCATTAAAAAAATCCCTCTCCTTTGGCTTTCCAAAGTTGCTCACAAAAATGTGGGTGCATGCATGCATGCAAGCATGTGTGCATGTGTATAGACATTCTAAAGCACTCCCTCTATTACCTGCAAGTGGGTGGTTGTATCTGGGTATCCAGGGATGGAGGTGGGATTTGGGTTTGTACCATTTTCTGAGTATTCTATAGTAACTTATTTTCTAGATGCTTTCTATTATTTTTTCTTTTCTTCCAATTATTTTTAATTTGATTTTTTATGAACAAAAACTTATTTTTTCTCCCTTTTACCTTATTTTCCTGATTTAAGCAACATCAACAAAACCAGACCCAAATCCTCATAACAATTGTGTATAATCCAAAGAAAAATCTCCATATTGACTCTATCTAAAACATGTGTCTCATTCTGATCCTTGAGTCTATCACCTCTCTTTCAGGACTTATCACACTACTGAAACTCTTAAGAGAATGGGTTGGAGAAGTACAGTGAATAAGGTACATCCAAGGGAGTTAAAAGGTCTGAATTTTAGATCCAATTTTGCCTTTGATCAACAGTGTGATATTGGGCAATTTATTACTACTCTAAATGCATTGGTTTCCTCATTTACAAAATGGGCAGTTTGGGGTAGAAAACCAATGAAGTTCTCATTTGTTGATTTGAGGAATTCTTAAGTTTTCAAATACAGGTGCTGTCAATGTACCAATGTGGTATAGACTTATGGAGGGGGGTTGGGAGGGTAGCATGCTATAGTGAAGAAGCCTAATTTCTGGGGTTGAATCCTGACTCTGCTATTTCCTATCTACATGTTGGTGAACTCATTACTTTCCCTTTCTGATGCTGACTTCCCTTTTCTGCAGATTGTCTGTGGTGGAGTAGATGGCCCATATTTGAGTCCTGTGATCTAAAAGAAAAATTGTTATACAAATGAGAGGAATTCTTATCAAAATTGTTGATGTTTTCTTTCCTCTCTTTTCCTTCCCAGAATACTGAATCCAGGGACAATGGCAAAGCAGAAGAAGCTGGTCTTTAGCACCTTCTATTCTTCTAGTTGATGCTCCCCTCTCCCTCTGTAATGCCAGACCTTTCCTGCCCCCTCCTAATCCCTTGACAGCTTCCCTGTCACAAATAGCTACAATCTTCCTCCCGAATGGTTAATGTGATAAACTCATTGAAATAAAGGTTCCCAGAGATGATAATGAATTAGAAAGGTGCTACCACAAGATCTGATTCAATTAAATGTAACAATATTTATTAAGTTTTTACTATTTTTAAGACCTACTACTACTAGGCTAAAAAGACAACAGTTATCACAACTCCAGTCTGCTTAAGCCCATTGGTGTGATACTCTTTCCAATTTAACTGAGATGCATGCCTTACCCTGAATGAGGGTAGAACAGAGGAGAGTTCTGCAATCTCCTTGGAGTTTTCTCTGGACTTCTGGGCACTTCCAGAGAGAAAATGGAAGATACCATTTCAATTTTAGATTGTTGAAGAAAAAGATTCTGGGTAAACATGAGAAGAGCTGGCAGTATCCATCGAGGCCCATACCAAGCCTTTGGGGGAATTTCCCTTTGGGTGAGATAGAGGACTCTTTTCCTTGAGTTAAGCTTTCTTACTTGAAATAGGGGAGCAACTTCATTCTTTATTGCCTGGTATATGCATATCTTAAATGTATAATTTCTCTGATTTCTGTTTGGCTACTGATTTGGATTAATGGGTTTCTTGGCTACGTGCTTTGTGTGTTCATTGTGAAGCTCATCATTAGGTAGGAAAGTCATCATATCTTGGATATAGACCTTTGTTATTTTTCAGTCATTTCTAACTCAGGATTTTTTTTTGAAGAGATACAAGCATAGCTTCTCATTTCCTTCTTCAGCTCATTTTACAGATGATGCAACTGAGGCAAAAAGAGTGAAATAACTTGACAAAGGTCACACAGCCAGTATCTGAGGCCAGATTTGATCTTAGGAAGATGAATTTTCTTGAGTCAATTAATTGTATACCACTGCTGCTATGAAATAGACCTGGGGTCCTGCCTCCCTCTAGTATGAATGAAATCCCCAAGAGGAGGCATTTCTTAATTTTAAAATGATTTATTCATTGACCAGTCAAGACTGCCTAATCTGGTCAAATAATTCTCTAGATAATCAAAGATCCCCTCTTTCCTGGCTCAGGAGCCTATATCTATTTTAGCAAGCTCATTATTCAGTTCCTTCCTTGAACATTCCAAGACATCTCTAATTGATAAACAGCTAATTATGAGATGGTCCATCATCTATCCAAAATCACTTAGGTAGGAAGAGAATCCTTGTCTCAATTTTCTAGTTATCAAATTTTGTTAAGAGAGAGACATTCATTGGGATTCCTAAGGACAAAGAAAATGTAAGAAGCAGAGTCTTTTACCCAGAATCCAGACACAGGAATATGCAAAAATTCTCTCTGATTCAGATCCTTAAATAGAAATTAATATTGTATAGGAAAAAATACATTCTTATTTAACCCTTACAGAATAAACAGCAGTCAGACATTAGGTAAAACCTGAAAGTCATATCTCCTAGTCTAACAATATTTAAGGGATAAAGAAGATAGATATCATCTTAGTCAAATATTCCCTCTCCTGGAAAAAATGATAGTGGTAGCATGTGCCCTTTCCTGCCTCCTTTTCCTCCTGGAAGGTATTAAGGTCTTCCTTGGAGAAGGGTAGATGGAGAGAAGAGATGAAATATGTTTATTCTGTGTCTCTTTCAGCAGTATATTTTGGGCATTTGTTGAGGATTTAATGAGGATCCCCATGCTCTATGTTGGGGATGATGTCCATCATGATATATGGATTTTTCCATAATAATAAAAAAGATGATGATGATGATTTATGTGGGTGATGATAGCATTTCTGTAGATCTTTAAGGATTGCAAAACACTTTACAAATTTTATATCACTTTATCCTTATAAAATACCTGGTACTAGCTGCTTTCATTATTTACATTTTATTGGATGAGGGAACTGAGACAAGAGATTAAGTGACTTCCTCAAGGTCACACAGATTCTGTATCCCATTTAAATTTGAACTTTTATCTACTTGGTTCTAGGTTTAGAGTACTTGTCCATAAGGAACTGTCCATTGAGTGGGGAAAATATCCACAAATGGGGAAATATAAGGGTAGATAAATAAATTTGGAATCATTTGGGCAGCAGATGAGTACTAACACATAAATGTTAGATGTATCAGGAAAGGCCTCTTTGTCATAGGTAGTGAGCAGAGAGAAGGAGGCAAACATTACAGACATGGGACATGAGCAGATACATGGGGACAAGAAGATCATTTATGGGAAGGGCAAGAAACTAGCTAGACTGGAATGTTGAATGTGTAAGAGGAATTAAACGAAATAACCCATTTATTTCAGATCATGGGTGCAGTTAAGTGGCAGAGTGGATAGAGTAGTGGGCCTGGAGTCAGAAGAGTCATCTTCCTGAGTTCAAATCTGACCTCAGATGCTTATTAACTGGGTGGCTCTGAGCAAGTCACTTAACCCTCTTTGTCTCAGTTTTCTCATCTGTAAAATGAACTGGAGAAAGAGATGGCAAACCACTCAAGTATCTGCAAAGCATACCCCAAATAGGGTGATGAAGAGTAGGACATGCCCGAAACACAACTGAACAACAACATATCTGATCATAGATTTGCCTTTTAACAGGGGTTCACTCTCTTTTTTAAAAAAAAAAGGAAGCAGTCTATCAGAACCTTTGACAGGGCTGAAAAGTGGAGATTTGGTCAGGATCCATTTGCTACCCCCCAAGTTATAGCAGGATTATAGCCCATCAGGAACTCCTAGCATGGAGTTCAGTCCTTTTCACAGCTCAGCAGTTCCTAAATAAATATTGAATTTCTGAGGAAACTCTGTTGAGGGTGTTTATCCTTCTTTCTTCACCTTTCTAATTCACTTAGGCTTTAATCTCCATGACTTCTTCACTGATAAGGTCGTATATTCTGGGAAAGCGATATATTTGTCTAGGTTCATATTTGAATGTTCAAGACAATCACCAATTTATGAGTTTGGATTATGGGCTTTCAGTCATAGGCAACTCCCCAGAGTGTAATAGCAACTAATGGCCTGTGGGGAATCCTGAATTTTAAGTGGGGTAGGAACAGAGCAGCAAGGACCTTGGGGAAAATCTTTCTCTGGCTTGGCAACAGGAAAAAGGCCAGGGTTTTTGCAAATTGATCATTCAACCCATCCAAAGAGTGTTCACAGAAGTATATTTGATGATTATCATAAAGGATATGTACACAGAGCATTATTGTTGTTTAAGTTTCATCATAGCAATTAAATCAGGCAGCATCTTGCAATGGTTATTTTCTTGAGGCAGAAGCTAGTGATAGTAGGCTTGCAGCAGGCTTCTGAGGAGTGTGGACAGAAGGGATTCATTTATTAAATGGATGACTAGATGGATGGATGGATGGGTGAATGAATGAATAAAGATATGTGAACTTTATTCCTCTAGATGCCTGTTCTTCATTAGCTAATATGAAAAGCTCATAAAAGTCAATGCCTATGGCTGCTAGTGGCTAAGGCTGGTTTCGCCCAAAATACCCCAAAAGGAAGGATTTTGGCACAAACTACTTAGTTGAGACATGTTGCTTTTCCAGCATTCACATGACATTATTAATTTCTCTGAAGGGAGCTTAGACCTGGATGACTGCTTCTTATAAAAGAATAGAATATTAATATATAATTGAACTGGATGAATTTGTTAGTAGTTAAAATATGAAATGAAATTCCAAAGAAACTAAGTCCTCAATAGCCTTCTAGCATGGTACAATGGAAAGGGCACTGAATATTTAGTCAGAAATCCCGAGTTCAAACCCAACATCTGCCATTTAATGCCTATGTGATCTTAGACAAGTCACTTACCTTCTTTGGACCTTAACTACAAAGGGAGACGGACTAGACCCTAGATGTCCCTTTAAATCTCTCTAAATTATAGTTCTGATGATCTTTAAGGTCTATGATACCTTTAAATCTCACTTCTTGAGCCATGGGATTCATATTAGTGGAAACTTTATGCTGACTGCTTCTAGCTAATCTCTGTAAGAAGGGCAAAAGGATACAATTATAGAATTTCAGTGTCCACTAAAATCTCCTGATGGTGCCTTACCTTATTGGATTAGTGACCCCGGTTGCCCCCAAACTGTGTGCCATTTCTCAGCCTTACAAGGCTGAGAATGTTAGAGGTTCAGAGGGATGGACTGTCTGTTGTCTAAAAACAAATTCAGAGAGATTCATTAATAGATTGGAGCCCCAGGATGAATTTTCAGGTACAGAAATACTTAGATCATCAAACACGTTAAAGAAAACTTTGGAGATATTGGTAGAAAGAGTACCTACGGTAAAGAAATTACAAATCCTTGAAAATGAAATTGAAGTTCAGATGGTGATAAATAAGGCATATGAACATGAAGCAACCATCTACTATATACTACTCTTCCCTCTTTGCCATGATTTAAGTTGGAAGCTGGGATGATACTGCCTTATATATCTGCCATCACACTAGTTCATCATCACAGTAGGTTTGGCATAGTTGGGCATCTCAGCAATTTCCTTCTTACCCTGAGAAAGCTCCTATTTGTCACTTTGATGGAAGAACTTTCATAAAATGGGTCTTCCCATGTCATAGGCAGACTTTACATTTATTATTTCCTGTTGCCCCAGAAAAATATAAATAAAATAGATTATTGTGCTCTTAGTCAAATCACTTAATTGGACCTCAATTTCCCCATCAATAAAATAAATTGGGTAGACCCCATGACCAGTGAGGGCCAAAGCAACATCAAATCTGGGAGCCTAGGATACAATGGTCTTTGTCAGAGGAAGGAGTCCTCTATGCCCATGAAGTCACAGGTCTGGCTTCTCTGCCAAGAAAGGAAAGAAAACATCCTAGATCAGTCAAATTCTCCATCTGTGGGAAAAGGGACATTCCATAACCCCCCAAATCACACAGCAACATGATATTTACCTCCTAGAATTACTGTGAGAATCAAATAAGATTCATGATACTCCATCTCCTATCTCTGGTGCTTCTTTAGCACTGGCTGTCCCCCATGCTGAGAATGTATTTCCTTCTTATCTTTTCCTCTTAGAATCAGTAGTTTCCTTTTTTTTGTTTTTTTTAAAATATATTTTATTTGATCATTTCCAAGCATTATTCGTTAAAGATCATTTTCTTTTCCTCCCCCCCACCCCCCATAGCCGACGCGTAAGTCCACTGGGCATTAGATGTTTTCTTGATTTGAACCCATTGCTTTGTTGATAGTATTTGCACTAGAGTGTTCATTTAGAGTCTGTCCTCTGTCATGTCCCCTCAACCTCTGTATTCAGGCAGTTGCTTTTCCTCGGTGTTTCCACTCCCATAGTTTATCCTTTGCTTATGAATGGTGTTTTTTTCTCCTGGATCCCTGCAGATTGTTCAGGGACATTACACCGCCACTAATGGAGAAGTCCATTACGTTCGATTATACCACAGTGTATTAGTCTCTGTGTACAATGTTCTCCTGGTTCTGCTCCTCTCGCTCTGCATCACTTCCTGGAGGTTGTTCCAGTCTCCATGGAACTTCTCCACTTTATTATTCCTTTTAGCACAATAGTACTCCATCACCAACATATACCACAGTTTGTTCAGCCATTCCCCAATTGATGGGCATCCCCTCGTTTTCCAGTTTTGGGCCACCACAAAGAGCGCAGCTATGAATATTTTTGTACAAGTCTTTTTGTCCATTATCTCTTTGGGGTACAGACCCAGCAGTGCTATGGAGAATCAGTAGTTTCCTTAAAGATTCAGGTAAGCCTCCACCTTTCCCATGGAATCTTTCCTGATCTTATGCTAGTGTCTTCTTCCCTCCCCCACATCATTTTGTACATGTTTAGTATATTGGTTTTGCATCTGTTTCTATAAGGACATGCCATTTCCCTCATTTGAATATAAGATCTTTGAGGACAGGGACTTTTTTCGCTCTTATCTTTGTATTTTAGCATCCAGCACAGAGTAGACAACAATATTTGTTGATTGATTAAACATTTGAAGTGCTTTAGAAACCTATAAAAATATCATCATTATTATTCTTGTTTTTCTTCTTTATTATTTACTTTGATAACATGACATTGCCTTGTATTATCCTTTGCAACAAATGGAAGCTAAATGCATGATTAATAACACATAATGATTATTCATGTAACTGAGGAGATCTCTTTTTTCCCTCTAACCAGAATGAACCAAGTCTTAGTCATAAAGGATCATATCAATTATGGTACTAACTAGTTAGACCAGAAATCCTGGGACTGTTTTTTTCTGGGTTAGGGATCCAAGGTACAGCTGTAGCAATTCTTGGTAATTACAAGTTCTGGGTCAAATAGCTGAGGGTTGAAGGAAAAGTGGGCCAGCGAGGTATGAGCCAAGAAAAGGCAGGAAACACGTCTGATCGAGGAACCAGAGTAGGAGAAGCCAGAGTTGAGAGTCTCATTATAGTAGATAAATGAAGTATTGACCAGGGTCACAAAGGGGCATGGTCAGAAAATAGAGTGGTAAGACAAATGCCATGTACATATCTTATATGGTATCTATAATAGTTGGAAATCAGTTGCCCTGGTCATTTAGTCATTTAACCAAGAAATAGAACAAGTAACTCCTTTTCATTTCGTCGCAAAGGTGACCCTTATGATCATAATATAAATTATATGACAATGGCATCTTGGGGGGGCGGGTGGAAGTTAAAGGACAAGAGTAAATTATGGTGTCAGTATGGTAATGGAAATAGTATGGAGAAAGTGTGAGAGTTCACTTTGTTCCAACGTATAAAAATGTGTAGTCCAGTGAAAGGAATAAAAAGTCAATGGCTAGCATCATGTCTATAAGGAAGCACCTATACATTATAACTTTGTGAAGGAATAGTTTATTCCTTCTGGCACAGCTCAGCCCCATAGACATGCTCTGCCACACCTTAAAGATAGTCTGCTTTGGGGGGAATTTCAACTGGGTTCATACCCAGTCTTTAAGTATGATGCCTCAATAATCCTTGCAAGAAGAAGGCAAAATATGTCAGCCCTCCCAGAAGACCTTGAGACAGGTGAAAACATAGGTCTTCTCGATGCCCTCTCGATGTCTCAAATCAAGAAAATGACTGATATTTATTGAAGCTTTTGTCATAAGTCAAATCCTGTTTTAGGTACTAGGAAGGACACAAGGAAATGATTTGGTTCTGGTCTTTAAGGAGATCTAACTGTAGCTGGGAAGAAAATTTCATTATGTGCCAAAAAATTAACATTTAGGGGTTTTATACAAGAGTATGAAAAAAAAAAGGTCATTAGAAACTGAATTTAAGTTGTAGTCATGGGAACAGAAGAGACAAAACAAGACAGAGGATGTGATAATGAAGGAAGGTTCATATTGGTTCAAAAGCCTATTTTCTTAAAGTTGGTTTAGTTTGTCCTTCTGTATTTGGCTTTGAGCTTCTTGAGGGGTAGTTATGATATCTTGTTTTTCTTTTACTTTACCACTCTGTGCATCTAGAATCATTTATCATAAGTAGTGAATATTAAATAAAAGTTTGTTGAATGAATGATTCAGTGAACCAGAAAACCATTGCTATGGCTTTTCATTCTGTTAGGCTCTCAAATTTCTAATCAGGAAAACAAAACTATAGAGGCTCTCAATCTTAGTGAACATAAGTGAGCAGTACTGGCTGAGTCCTACCTTATTCACATTTCATTGAATAAGTATTAATGCATAATATTTAACCAAGATTTAAAATAGTCAGAAGCTAGGAATAGCATTAAGAGACTGATCTAAGTTTATGGTGTGGATCATATTTAGAATATACATATATATGAAAGTAAGAGAATGACCTGAAGTACTTTATACTTGTCTGACTGTTAAAGATGTCAGATGATTAATTGGAGGAGTAGATTCAGTTCTATATACTCATGAAGTGGTGATGGTATGAAATTTGTAGGCTGTCAAGAGCCCTTGCCATGCATGGTGGTGGTGGGGAAGGGTTGCTTTCCTTCTCCTTTCTTTCTTCTTCTGACATTTGAATTGTGTGCTGGTCATTTTCCCCATTTGCTGTGGCTTCTGGGTGAATCATAATTTGTGTATGCTCATTTGAAGATCCTAGAGATATCCTATCCATGTGTATCAAACTGGCACATTTTGACAGACCATCACTGGGGATTTTAATCAACAAACAGCATCCCTCCCGGCTGCTTATGAACATGGCATTTTCAGTATTTCCATGCTTCCAGTCAAGCCAGAAATACCACAAGAACAGCTGCTCCAACAGAATTCTGGCACATTTGGTCCCTGTCAAAACCCAGAACTGCAAATACTGCTCTGAAGGTGGGTGGGGGTTGGGGGTGGGAAGCAGGATTAGGAGAAGGGAGGGAGGGAGGGAGGAGAAGATAACAGAATGAAAGTGCTTTCAGTGATCAAAATAAGCTCATGCCTCCTTTGGCACAGACTACCTTCTTTACAAATTCACTTCCTTTAAGTCTTGTAGAAATAAAATTCATATAGTGTTATAATCTGAGGCATAAAGAATTTTCCCTTATCCCATTTCCTCACCATTGAACCTAACTTTTAACAAAGAAAAAATATATAAAAAGCAGCCCCCCACCCTGCCCAAATGAGCACCTATTATAGTGTCTGGCACTGTGTGAATACTTTATAATATAAATCCGTTTTGATGGAGTGGAGATGTTTGACAGTGTATAAAGGACATTTTACACCCATAGCCCCCCACTTCTCCTCTGAGACAATATTGGTTTGCTCCACCATTAGTTTTCCATGATTGCTAAAGGGCATTGCAATCAGTTAGAGTTTGCTTGTTAAAGCCCTCACCTATGCAGTATCCCTTTTTATATTTTCCTGTCTTTCCTAAACTGTAAACTCCATCAGTGTAGGGGGCATGTTTTTAATTACCTTGGAACAGTTCCCGTCACCACCTCCACCACTGTGAACGCATATAGAACTTAGTGCAGTGATTTCCATGGCCTCAACAGATTTTGGCTGAATGAATAAAAGATATATTTGAATGAATGAAGTCTCCTGTTTGAGTTATATCTGTCAGTTTCTGTTTTGGCATGACTCTTATTGGAGGTCTACCACTATGTAGTCTCACAATCCCGTGTCTTTTTCCAAGTTTATATTGAGGTCTTTGGGGGGGGGTACTTAAGTTGTTCAGGCACAGTTGTTAAGAATGAAATTTCATCAGGGTTTTCAAGTACATAGGAGTCCACAGATCCAGCCTGGAGAGCTCTCTGGAAAGTCTACCGTTCATGCAGAGATAAAGAGACTACTCTCCTCCCATGAAAAGCAAGTGCAAATGTCTTTCAATTGGGATTCCCTAAAGTTCTTGGAGTATTTGTGATATCTTTGGGCATATAGTAAATGTGTCCTTTTCTATAGTGTTCAATCTTTTGTCTGGTATATTTCTTTTTCAAGGTTCATACAGATAGATCATTTTATTTTTGATACTGAGTGAGAAATGTTGCTACAGTTCCTAATTTACTTAACTTTTCTGGGTATGAAATCTCTTGCTGACAGTAGCTCGTAACTAAACTGAGTACCAGATCAGATGATTTGTCAATACCATAAAGCTGGTATAGGGCAAGAGAGGAAGAGAATACCCCTCCTCTAAAACACCAATATCTAAAATGTTTTGGCAACTTTCACTTCAATGACTTCATTTATCGCCTTGGCAATTGTTTAGATGAATTCAGTACCTTAAAAATAGGCAAGCTGATCTGGAGCCATAAAAGTCAACTCAAGCTCATTTGTGCTGCCATGCTCATACTACTCCTTCACTTCATTATATTTTTATTTGAATAAATGTAATTTTTTCAAGGGCTCTAATCAGTAAGTGATACTGATATTAAGTTTAAGTGAATTCATGTAGGATCTTCTTTCCAGACCCATTCTTTGTCCCTAATTCTAGTCCTATCCTTCCAACTAGTTTCAGAATATTTCCATTTGACACTGCACATTTTTTCAAAATGACACTTTTCCTTCCAACCCTCAATCTTCCCCTCTTCTCAATTTCATTATTTTATTTCATTTTTTATAAATATCATCGTCCTCAGTCACTTGTGTTAAAACTTCAAAGTGGCCTTTTACTTTACACTCCCTTATCAATCACATTCATTCAGTACTTCAGTTTTCACAGTTCTACCTGCACATTATCACTGACATCAAACCTCAAATCTAGAATCACCTTCTTAATGTTGGACAGGACCTCCAGATCCATCAACTGAAACCAACACCTCAACACAAAGCCCTTATATGATACCTTTAAATGACTTTTCAAACAGAAAATTACAATAAATTCCTAGGAAGGTTCCTCATCTTGAGGTTCTCTCCTCCCCAGTCTTTCACAAAATTTTTAAATATTCTCAGTCCTTACATTTGGATATGCCACTTTTTCTGTTCTGGAACCATCAACAGTCCTCCACTGTCAATAGCAATGGTGTAAAATGGGAATAAAATTGAAGACCACTAAATCACATGTAAGGATCCTTCTGGACCATGTATATTGACTTAGAAAACCATATATCAATATTATTTATGTTTTATTGTATTATATGTATTTATTTTGTTAAACATTTCCAAATTAGATTTTTATTTTGGTTGGCCATGTTGTATCTATATGTAGGATATTTCTGGTCTGTAGAATTAAAATAAGCTTCTTAGCCTTGTACTTAAGCCTTTGGCAATCTGGCTCCAACATACCTTTCTAGCTATTTTTAATACTGTTTCCCTTCATTGATTCTTCATTCCAAAAAAAAAAAAATTGGACTAATACCTATTTCCTGACTTCCCTCTCTTTTCTTTGTGAAATAGAATAGAACATTTTCCATGCTAAGAATACCATTTTTCCTCCTCTTGAAAGGTTTTTTTTTTTCTTTAAGGGTCATCTCAGCCATCTACATTTTAAAGATTTCTCTTATCTCTTTAGCAAAAAATCTTTCCTTCCTCAAATTTTCCTATAGGACTTATACGAATCTGATTTGTATGGCATCTTAGTGCTTTATTTGAGTACATTTCATATACCTCTGTTTATGTGCAAGTTCCAAAATCAATCTATCCTTTAAACTTCCCTCTTTCTATTGAGACCACCAGCATGCTTTTAGTTACTTATGTTTGCAACCTTCAAAACATCCTCATCTATTTCCTTCTTTTTCTGGTATTCCACCTCCCACTATTTTTATTTCCAAGCCTTATTGATTCTACCTCCAGCATGTCTCTTCTTATACAATTACCCACTCTAGGTTCTTTCCTGAACTATTGCAGTAGCTTCCTAATTGGTCTCGCTGTTTCCAGTTACTTTTCTCTTGAATATACCTTCCACCCAAAAATATTCTTTAAACTAAGATCTGATCTTGTCACTCCACTGTTCAAAAATAAAGTGCCTTGCTCACATGTCTAAGGCAGAACAGAACAAAACCCTACTCTGACTTTTAAAATCTTCCACATGTTGGATCTCACTTATTTTTTCAGTCACTTCATAATATTATCCTTCACATATTTTCCATTTTAATCAAACTGGCTGATCTCATATATGACATTCCATCTCCTGTTTCTGTTCATTTGCATGGAGCTGCATTGCATCATTAGACAGCATTCTCTGCTCATTTCCACTCTGTAAAATCCATTTCTTCCTTCAAAATGAAGCTCAGGTGCTACCTCTTATTCAAGGTTTTTCCTGATTCCTCACAGTTGCTTTTGCTCTCTCTTTCTTGAAATTACTTTATACAACTTTGTAAATTCACATCTATGTCTATATTCTAGTTCCTGCCCCCACCCAACAGACTGCCTCAATTTTGTCTTTATTTCTTCAATATCTTGCATAGTTAAGAGTTCTTATACCCTTTCCCCCTAACCCTGTGATTTCATCTATGGGTGAATACTTTCCCCAAATCCTTATATATAGTATATTGGATAGTCTTAGAGTATTTCCTGAGGCACTCTAGGAGAAAACATTTATTGAGCATTTACTAGGTGACAGGCACAGGGCTAGGTGTTGAGGATACAAATACAAAAGGAAAGACAGTCTTTGCCCTCAAGAAATTATATTCTGTTAAGGGAAGAAAACATAAGGTAGTGGTAGCCTTGGGGGTGAAGAGGGAGGATTTATTTTAAGAAGTCACTGCTTTGGGGAATGAAGTCATAGCACAGTTGATTGATGTGTTGCTTCCTCTTGTTTAACTCAGAGCTAGTCGTCGAAGGATCCCACAAAATCATGGGTTCAAAAGACTCCCTATTCAAAGTTGGTTCATCTTATCCTTTTGTATTAGTTCATAAGCTCCTTGATGGATATATTTTCCCTCAGCATCTAGAAGAATACATTATCTCTAGTGAATACTTAATAAGTGCTTACTGACAGTGAACCACAACATTATCCCTAAGCTTTTGCATTCTGTCTAGTTTTGTCAATAGAACAAGGATTCTGAATTTTGAAGGGCAGGATGAGGGGTGAATAAAGGGTATTTGGAAGTGAATAGAATGTGGGAACAGGAGGGATACTGCAGCTATATCTGTATTTTCTGACCAAAGGAAGCACAAGGACCATGGTGTTTAGATTCCTATTGTAGGCATGGCCACCACCACTTGCTTAATCCCCTACCTGAAGTATTCATAAAGAATTTGTTGGAACATGAGACCAACACTGGTTTCAGAGATGCAAATTATTGACTTATATTGACACAGCCAGGTTAAGTGGAGTTTTGTAGTACTGGAAATTAGCAGCATTGGAAAACCTTATCAGATGATGAGACAAAGATAAGGCAACTATCTCCTACCATGTTTTCTTTGCTCTTCATTTTCTAAAAGTCTCTGACCTTGAGAGGAATTTGGAAGTAAACTTCCTCTTCTAATACTTCCTCATCCATAAAAAAGTTGGAAGACCAAGTAGCAGGTAGTTTCAATCTTGGGAGATGATTGGAAACATTATCTTTCTATATAACAATATGGCCATAAAATGTCAACTCATTCTAACAATGGGGTACATGTGGTATTTGAGCTGAAGGATATATACATATATCCTTCTTTGCATCCTCCTTAAAATCTGCTGAGCCATTTGGATTAGCATGTCATTGGGGGAAGATATCTCTTATGCATGTGTCAGTGAGACCTTGATAAGACCACCTGGATGGTGGATTTTGAGTATAACTCAGGTGGCCCCTCCTTGTTAGTTAATAAAGTGATGCTTGGACATTCTGTAAATTTTAGGAAAGTAATGGATAAGATGGTGTGAATTTTTTCTCCTACTGGTGTGCCCTAAGTCTCATATAGGATAAAGGTGTCCTATACCTGTGTCAAAAAATGAGTTTAAGAGTTTGTTTTTTTCTCATCTGTTTTGACTCAGTTATTAGAGAAGGAAGTCCTATACATACATAAACCAAATTAATTTCTTAGTAGTCTATTGGACAACTTGTGCTCTTTTCTGTTCGGCATATGAACATCAATCCACCTAGCACCTAGGTTTTCTGCATCTCCATAAAAATTAAGTTATTTTTTTAGTTCTCCTTTTCCTCTGGTTACTACTTTTTCTCTCCATTTTATCAGTAACAAGTTTTGTCTCCTTCCCTTCCTTAGTCTATCCACTTCTTAGTGAGCTAGTCATTAATTTTTAGAAGTTACTGAGTGATGACGCCAGATGAAAAATCTAAAGGTAAAAATGAGGAGGGAAGAAAATACCAACTTCTTTTATGATCTAGTGTGTGAGAAGGAATGAAAGAAGAATCAACCAGTATTAGAAAAGGTAGACAAGGATTAAGTGTCAGAGCTATGACTAAAATTGGGTGACCAAGGCTTAATCCCCAGGTTGCTAAGCTTATAGAGTAAAAAATTTAGAGGTGTCCTGTCAAAAACAACCTTCAAGCTAGTGTGCAGGGATTAGCTATGGTTCCACACAAACCTGTGGATATAATGCTTCCTTAGCTCAACAGACTCCTGTCATCTGTTTCAGAGCAGAACCTGCCTGAATCACAATGTGGCTTCCGACCAGATCGCAGCACCATCGACATGGTCTTCACGGTGAGGCAAATGAAGGAAAAATGCCTTGAGCAGAACCTGTCTCTACATTGTCTTCATAGACCTGATGAAGGCATTCGACACAGTGAACAGGAACGCATTGTGGGTGATCCTCAGCAAGCTCGGTTGCCCAGCAAAATTCGTCAAACTGATCCAGCTCTTTCATGTCGACATGACAGGGGAAGTCCTATCCGGTGGAGAGACTTCCAATCGCTTCAACATCTCCAATGGCGTGAAACAAGGCTGTGTCCTCGCTCCAGTACTATTCAACCTATCCTTCACCAAAGTATTACGACATGCTGTGATGAATCTAAATCTGGGCATCTACATCAAATACCGGCTGGATGGCTCACTATTCGACCTTCGCCTCCTGACTGCAAAAACAAAACAACAGAGAGACTCATCCTGGAAGCTCTCTTTGCAGATGACTGTGCTCTCATGGCCCACCAAGAAAATCATCTCCAAACCATTGTGGACAGGTTCTCCACCGCAACAAAACTGTTTGGCCTGACTATCAGCCTCAGCAAAACAGAGGTGCTGTTCCAACCTGCACCAGGGAGGCCAACTAACCAGCCGTGCATTACAATCGATGGCACGCAGCTTTCCAACGTCAACACTTTCTAGTACCTGGGCAGCACCATCACCAACGACGGGTCCCTAGACCACGAGATCAATGCCAGGATCCAAAAGGCCAGCCAGGCACTTGGGCAGCTGCGCTCCAAAGTCCTCCAACACAGAGGTGTAAGCACCGCGACAAAGCTCAAAGTGTATAACGCAGTGGTCCTCAGCTAGCTCCTGTACGGTTGTGAGACATGGACACTGTACCGGAAGCACATGAAACAGCTGGAGCAATTCCACCAACGCTCCCTCCAGTCAATCATGAGGATCCGATGGCAGGACCGAATCACCAACCGGGAAGTCCTCGACAGAGCCAACTCCTCCAGCATTGAAGTGATGGTCCTCAAAACCCAGCTACGATGGTCTGGACACGCCATCCGCATGGACCCACAGCGAATACCAAGACAGGTATTCTATGGTGAACTGTCAGCTGGACTTAGGAAACAAGGCCGACCAAAGAAAAGATACAAGGATCAGCTAAAGTCAAACTTGAAGTGGGCTGGCATTACACCAAAGCAACTAGAACTCGCTGCCTCTGACAAGCAGCTGGCGAGCCCACATTCACCAGGCCGCCACCACCTTTGAAGATGAGCGACGTCGACGTCTTGCCGCTGTGCATGAACGCCGACACCAGGCCACAACCGCACCTCCCGTAACAACTGGCGTCCCAGGCCCCATGTGCCACACACTCTGCGCCTCAGCCTTTGGACTTCAAAGCCATATGAGGGTACAACGAAGATGAAACTGCACAAAGACAGTAGTCATTCTCAATCACTGAGAGACTACCACTATATAGAGAGCTTTTGTCAAAACTCTTGGTACCTCTGACTAACAGTCTATCACCCAGTCCCCACCTAGATCTGGCTATATATCATGGCACCATAATCCTAATATCAGAATATCTAAGAAAGCCAGTGCTATGTATTGTTTTCCTTCTATATGCTCTACCCCCTAAACCCTGGGTGCTTCAATTAGAGACTAGAAATAGGGCATGAGGATAGGAATGAGGGGCAAAACTCCATAGAAAAAAGAGAGGTTTGGAATGAGAATGGGTAGAAGGTATACTATACTCAGTACCAGAGAGTTCTACAAAACAGTGGTTTTCTCTTTCTTCTTTTCTTTCTTCTTTTCTTTCTGTCTTTGTGGTTTTCAAGTGATGTAATCTCTTTTTTTTTAATCTTCAAGATTTTCAGGAACCAATCTTCAATTGTTTCACTGGTGAAATCTAAAGATATTCAAGAGTCTATTCTGTACTACATCCTGTAAAGTGTCTTTACTTTTAATGACACCAATGAGGATATTCAAGAATGAAGAAGCAATTTTCCTCCCAAGTACCTATGGGACAATTCTGAACAAATGGACATATGATCATTTCTTCTTTTATAACTTTCTCACCATTTCTGCTTTCTTGATGGATGTATGCAAGGAGTCATTTCAGGCACATCTAACAACCAAAAGAAGTTTTCCTTTTTAATTATTTTATCTGGGAGTACTTATTTTTTTTCTTTCACCTCTATTTATATTGATAATACTGGGTCTTAATTGTCTACCTTTAGAAAAGCAACTGGCCCCAAATAAAGATTTATTAAGGGATTCTCATAATATCCATTAGAATGGGACAGATACATTTTTTTCCTTCTTTAGCTTGCTCTATATCCTGACATAACCCACAAGAAAACTTGTGAAAACTTACAATTATTTTATTTCAATTCTCTGTATTTAGGAATAGACAGCCTGTTGTCAGGTAGTACAGTAGACAGAGTGTGTGGGACCTCTATTTTGGCACATTGTTGCAGCATTTGCTACTAAATCTTGAGTTTTGAAAGAACTCTCCTGTTTCTTCTGTCTACTTGATCTTTCATCCCTAGAATTTCTCAGTAGTCTCAAGGCTAGGTCATGTAAATTAGCTGCAGCAGTCTTGAGAAAAGAGGAACTTCCTATAATATATGGTGTGGAGGTGAAGAAGCAAACCCTTTGTTACATTTCATTATTTTTTTCCCAGATTTCATGTTGATACACTTTTTAATCATCATTTTCTGATAATACATTAATAACCCAGTGGAAATGCTTTTCACCTCCAAGAGTGGGGAGGGAAAAGGTGAGGGAGATAGCATGAGTCATATAATTTTGGAAAAACTATGTATACATTTGTTATTGGAATAAAATAAATATAAAATTTTTAAAAATCATTTTCTTACATTTTGGGTTCCATGTTCTTTTAACCTCTCATCTCCATCCCATCTCAAAGCGGGAAAGTAATATGATATATGTTGTACATGTGTTTTGATACAATATATATTTCCAAATTCATCATGTTGTGAAAGAAGACATAATATCACTTACATTGTGGAAAAATCCATAAAGGAAATGAAGTGAAAATGGCACCTTTCAATCTATATTAAGACTTTGTCAATTCTTTCTATTCCAGTGAATAGCCTTTTTGTCAATAGTCCTTTGAAGTTGTCCTGGATCCTTGAATTGCTGATAATAGTTGATCATTATACTTTATTTTTTTTTAAGCTGGGTACAGTGTTCTCCTGGTTCTTCTCACTTCACTTTGCATCACTTGTCTTCCCAGATTTTTTATGATCATGTTTCTCATCATTTTTATGACAAATTAGTTTTGTTACATTTCTATTGGTATGTGATTACTATCACTTCTATCGAGTGAGCTCTGGATAGGTCAGGACTATTTTTCTTTATCTTTTTTGATAAGATATTCTGTTCTATGAATGATAGAGACCCAGGAAAATCTTCCCCCCTAAACTCTCCTTCCATGATTTAGTATGTCTGTTCTCCCATTCTCCTTGCTTTCCTTTATATGCACTTTGTTGACTACATATATATATATATATATATATATTTTTTTTTTTTGGCTTGCTTATCCAGTCCTTTTGTCTGCACATTGAGTGGCAGGGTGATGAGGGACACACTTGACCAATTTAGTGGGGAATTTCATATCTGTTACAGTAAATGGTCAAATGGTTACAACATTAGTCACTTTGGGATCAAAGCAAAGTGTAAGTTTTACTGCTTTCAATAGCTCATGGAAAGGAACCGCATTCTAATAACTACATCATTATATTATCCCAAGTTCTAACAAGCAAAATATTCAGAGAAACTGAATACTGAAGTCTCTCAGAGTCACTGAGCATTTCCAAGATAATGAAGAAGGGAAAGCATCAATGATGGTGACCTCTGGGCTGGTTGTACTCAATGCAACTTTGTAATATTACTTTCATTCATTCTTTAAATTCACACTGGTTGACATTTTTGAGGCTCTTTTTAGAGAATTTTCGTTTACTAGATTATTATGAAAAGGCAAGGAAATGAAAAGCTCATAAAGGAACTCCATGGCCCTATGTACTGCTATTACGGAATGGAAAATTTTCAAATCTCCATTAATTAGGCATCATGTAGGAAGGAACTGAGTGGCTCAACTACTTTATAAGTTTTCTTAAATAGGATGACATCTCAGTAATGGTCTATATTTATCACCTTGGTACAGGTGCTTATAGCTGACACTGTAACCTTCTTCAGGGATTATGCTATGGGGAAGAACAAGAGTATTCACTATAGAAATATTTAATTTTTTTAATTTTCAGTTCCAAATTCTCTTCCTCTTTCTATCCCTCCCCTCACCCATGGAAAAGCCAATATGATACCCCTTATATCTATGAGGTTATGTAAAACACATTTTCCCATTAATCAGGCTGCCCCCCCCAAAAAAAGGCAAGAGAAACAAAGTTTTAAAAAAATGCTCTAATCTGTGCTCAGAGTTCATCAGTTTTCTTTCTGAAAGTGGGAAGCATTTTTCATGATGAGTCCTTTGGAATTGTTATAGATTATTATATTGATCAGAGGAACTAAGTCTTTCACAGTTGATTATTGTTACAATATTACTATTACAATGTTTTCCTTGTTCTACTCCATTTTATATTAGGTCATATGAATCCTCCCATGATTTTTTTCTTTCTCAAACCATTACTTTTAACATTTTTTACAGCATGGAAGTATATCATCATAACCATATACCACAACATGTTCAACCACTCCCCAATTGATGGAAATCCCCTCCATTTCTAATTTGTTGCCACTACCGAAAGGATACTATATAAAGATTATTGTATATAGAAGTCTTCTTTTTCTTTGATCTGTTTGGGATACAGATCTAGGAATGGTATTTCTGAGTAAAAGGGCATATAGTTTTATAACTCTTTGATTGTAGTTCCAAATTTTTCTCTAGAATTATTGAAGCAGTCTATTTCTCCACCAAAAGTGCAATAGTGTAACTTATTTTTCTATATGTTCTCCAGTTTTTATCATTTCCCTTTTCTATCTGTTAGTTAAATTGATAGGCAAGAGAGAGTACCTCATATTTGTTTTAATTTGCATTTCTCTATTTAAAGCATTTTTTTCATATGAGTATCAATAGCTTTTATTGTTATTATTATTATATTATTTTTATTTATTTATTTTTGAGGCAGCTAGGTAACTCAGTGTATAGAATGCTGGGCCTGGAGTCAGGAAGACCTGAACTCAAATCTGGCTTCAGATCCTAACTAGCTGTGTGATTCTGGGCAAATGAGTTAACCTGTCTTTGCCTCAATCTACTAGAAAAGGAAATGACAAATCACTCTAATGTCTTTGCCAAGAAAATCCCATGGACAGTACTGGCGTGCAAATGGTCTAAGAATCAGATTGAACAATTGATATATTTTATTTTTTCTTTGGAAACTGCCCATTTATATCCATTGACCATTCCTCAATTGGGGAATGGCTCTTATTTTTATAAATTTGTCTCCATTCCATATGTGGTAAATTATTTTCTCAGTTGTGTTTTCTTCTCATTTTAGTTGCATTGCTTTTGTTTGTAAAAACTTTAAATTCTTTTTCATTTAATCAAAACTGTCCATTGTATCAGCCACTACCCTTACTAACTCTTGTTTGGTTATGAACTTTTCTCTTATCCACAGGTTTGGCAAATATTTTTTTCTATGCTCCCTTAATTTGTTTATGATATCACTTTTTATGTGTGATACATTGGTATATTCCTAGTTTCTGTCATATTGTTTCCCAGTTTTCCCAAAAGTTTTTGTTGAATTATGAGTTCTACCTCCAAAAGCTCAGATCTTTGAGTATATCAAAGATGAGTTTACGGTGCTCAATTACTTCTCTATGTTGTATGTTTAATTTACTCCACAGATCAACCACTCTATTTCTTATTCATTACCAGACAGTTTTAATAACTGCTCTATAGAATAGTTTGAGGTTTTGTAACTTCCTTCATTTTTTATCAGTTCCCTTGATATTCTTGACTTTTAATTTCTCCATATAAATATAACCATTATTATTTTAATTTAAGAAAATTACCAAATGGCAACTTGATTGGCATAACACTGAATAAGTAAATTAACTTAGATATTATTTTTAATTTTTATTAGATTGACTCTGTCTACCAATAGTCAATTTGTGTTTCTGTAATTTTTTCGAGATCTGTTTATATGAAGAGACTTTTGTAATTATGTTCATATAGTCCCTGTATATGTGTCTTGGCATGTAGATTCTCAAATATTTCATACTGTCTACAGTTATTTTAAATGGAATTTTTCTTTCCTTCGCTTACACTTGGTTTTGTTAGTAATATATAGAAATGCTAATCATTTACATGGATTTATTTTTGTGTGAAAATTGAGGGAATTGAAAAGATTAGGAAAGCAAGAGGTTAATTGTGAGAACTGAGTGCACCACAGTGACTCCACCTTGTGGCTTAAATCTAGAGTTAGCTTAATTCCCTTCCTATTCAATTATGAGCCTAATCCAAATTCTGTCTTTTAAGAAAATTTTATTCATTTTTGGGAACTGGTAGAAAACTTAATCGCATTGTTTGAACTAACCCTTGCATGGCTGGGAAACAGGACCATCTGTACCTGCTGTTTAGAGATCTTTAACCATAACTGGGTTATGTTGATCAGAAATGCAATAAGATCCTAAGAGTTCTGTAAGGAGTTTTCTCATAATTGTACATCTCAATCATCCTATATGTTGTATCTGGAAACTGGCCCCATACTGATCAATCACTGTGGCTCAAAGGTATGTTTTCTTTTTTTCCTCTTCCCTGGCTGCTAGCATTATTTTCTCCTTGATCTGGGAGCTCTGAAATTTGACCATAATGTTCTTGAGATTTTCATTATGGAATCTTTTTAAGGACCTGAGTGGTGAATTAATTTTATTTTACCTTCTGATTTAAGATATCAGGGCAATTTTTAATAATTTCTGGAAATATGATATTTAGGTTGATTTCAGATTATGGCTTTCAGGTTGTTCAATAATTTCAAAATCCTATCTCATCAATCTATTTGTCAAGTCAGTTGTTTTTCTAATGGGATATTTCACATTTCTATTTTTCATTATTTTGACTATTTTTTGATGTTTCATGAATCCATTAACTTCTACTTGCCCAATTTTATCTTTTAAGAAATCATTTTTTTTCAGTAAAGTTTTGCATCTTTTTTATGAAACTGTTAATTATCCTTTCTTAAATTTCTTACATTGCAAAGATCTCATTTCTTTTCCTAATTTTTTTCTCTATCACTCATTTGATAAAACAAACAAACAACAAAGAAATATTTTGTTCTTTTAAAATTTTCTTTTTCTAACTCTTCTAGGAATTCTTGCTGAGCTTATGTCCAAAGCATACTTACTTAAGGCATCACTTTTAGACAATAGTAACGTTTTATGGTTAGTTTCTTTTTCTTCCTATTGGTACATTTTCCAGTTTATTTCTTGACTTTGGACTTTCTGTTAAGAGATGGATTTTGCTTACCTGTGGTGGTGGAAGGGCTGGTGGCAACATTCCCAAACTTTAGTTTTTTGTACCTTGCCACTGTAGTACTATTTCTTGAACTCTGTAAATATTTGGTCTTCCAAGGTGGTATGATCTGAGAAGTTTGGTCACTGCTTTCCTCTTCTGTGCTCTGGTTCTTACTCAGGGAGAACCTCTACTCTTTCAAGACCACCATTCTTCTCTGCCTTAGAACTATTACCTGTTCCAATTGGATCCCTGGCAATTTTGCAATTCCAAGTGCTCCTTAATGCTCCATAACTATTAGGATTAAACATTTTAAAAATTGTTTAAAGGAGAAAGGTAGAAGAGCTTGAGAAAAATTCTCCCTTTACTGTGCCATTTTGCCTCCATACTCCTCAATGTATATCCTGAAGTATTTTTTTTAACCCTTCCTTTCTGTCTTGGAATTGATACAAGTATCAGTTAATACAAGTATCAATTCCAAGGCAAAAATGTGGTAAGGACTAGGCAATTGGGATTAAGTGACTTGAATAGGGTCACACAACTACAAAGCATCTGAGACCAGATTTGAATCCAGCCCTTCAGACACTAAATCTGGCACTCTCTCCACCAAGCTTCCTATCTGTATCTCCTGAAGTATTTTTTTAAGAATTACTCTTGGGGGCAGCTGGGTAGCTCAGTGGATGGAGAACCTGGCCTAGAGATGGGGGGTCCTAGGTTTAAATCTGGCCTCAGACACTTCCCAGCTGTGTGACCTTGGGGAAGTCACTTAACCTCCATTGCTTATCCCTTACCACTCATCAATACATAGTATTGATTCTAAGGTGGAATGTAAGGGTTAAAAAAAAGAATTGCTCTTGGTGCTTCATGGGTCTAGCTAAATTTTGAAATATAAGTACTGCTCTCAAGATCTTTGAGCACTTCCTCATAAGAGGATTAAAAAGATTTTTTTAAATAATATAAAGATGGATGAATGTTAGAAAGGTTATCCTGTGTTTTTACTACCAAAGGTAGGCTTTTCACTTGTCCCCACCTCTGCATATTATTTCCAATTTGATTTGTAAAAATTTCAGGGTTAATCATGACAGCTCTGAATTAGATATCTAGCCTTATAAAAGAGACTCTAAACTGTAATGTGAGATTTCAGGTAGCTCAAACAATCTCTGGGGAGGACATGGAATGGGTGTTGGTTGTACGATAATAATTTTGGTTACAAAACCTCAAAGAGACTTTGTGCTTTTTGGAGTTCTTAGATGTCAATTCTATAAATTTCTTTTGATGCACAATAGGGAACAAACCTCCCCTCTACAACAAGGCTCTGTGTTACATGGTCTCTCTGGTATTTTTCCTTTTTATGTCTCTGAATCTATTTCCTAATGATGAATCAGATGGGTTCATCTACTGAAAAAGCAGCTCAATTATAGGACTGCAGGAACCTTTGGAAGAGAGATGAAATGATGATGAGCGAGCACAGGAATTAACATTTTAAAAATGGCTTCTGTCCCAGTTACCAACATCAGTAACAACAACAATAATTACTGATGTTATTTTAGAAGACCTTATTGCTCAGAAGGGACTTGAGAAGTAGAATAGGATTGCGGACTCTCTCTCTCTCTCTCTCTCTCTCTCTCTCTCTCTCTCTCTCTCTCTCTCTCTCTCTGTCTCTGACTCTCTCTGTCTCTGTCTCTGTCTCTCTGTCTCTGTCTCTCTCTGTCTCTCTCTCTCTCTGTCATCTCTCTGTCTCTGTCTCTGTCTATGTCTCTGTCTCTCTCTGTCTGTCTGTCGTCTCTCTGTCTCTGTCTCTATCTCTGTCTCTGACTCTCTCTCTCTCCATGTCTCTCTCTCTGTCTCTGTCTATCTGTCTCCTCCCGCCCTTCTCTTCCTCTCTTCCTCTCCTCTCCCCTCCCCTCCCCTCTTTTACTCTAATCATCAATTTGGGATTGGAGAAACCAACCCTCAGATTACAAGTATAGGTCAGTGTAATGAAGGTGGGCTTTGTTTTAAAGCATTTAGTTATCAGAAATCTTAACCTAAAATAGACATTTGTATTGAGAAACAAGGCTTCATTTTGCAAGAAGTTCCTTAGGTATTGCCCTTTTCCAGTGCATTTATTTATTTGGTTTTTATAATATTAACTCCAAAGCAAAATATATTTTAGTGAACAATTCAATTCCCCTTAATGAGGATCAGTTTCTGCATTTCCAGTTCTAAAAATCAATTATTATTTTGGTTTATTAATCATGGTGGAGAAAAAATGAACTAGAACCTTGGAACTAAAGGGAAGAAAAGAGAAGAGAATAAGAATTTAAGTGACTTCTGGGCTCTATTCACTGTGCTAAATATTTTAGAAAATGTTATCTTATTTGACCATCAAAACAACCCTGAAAGATGTGTGATTATTATCCCCATTTTATAGGTCTATTCAGTCCTGTCCAGTAATTCCTGATCCTATTGGGAGTTTTCTTGGCAAAGATATTGAGGTGGTTTGACATTTTCTTCTCTGGCACATTTTATAGATGAAGAAACTGAGGCATCCAGGGTTAAATGATTTGCCCAAGGCCACACAGCTAGGAGGTATCTGAGGTCAGATTTGAACTCAGAAATAAGAGTCTTTTTGACTCTTGGAGTAGCACTCTATCCATTGTTCAACATAGCTGCCCTGCAATGAGCACAGTCATCAGTGAATAGGAACATCTAGATGACCTAACCATCCACATGCAATTTCTCTTTAACTTAGACTCTGTGCTTGGCATTAAAATACCTTGTTCTAATGCATTTGAAGGGTATAGACTGTCAGAGATCATTTGCCCACTGAGTTTTCCTCAAGACTTGCTCTGTGGATGAACTTAACTTTAAATTAGATATGTGTATAAGCAAGTGTGTCTAGGGGATATGTGACATTGGGGAAGGACATTTTTGCTGCTGTTTATAGACTTTTCAGCCTGCAATGACCCTGGAGGATACAAAACTTATCCACTGCCTCCAGGAAAAATGTACATTCCCAAACAAATATTGCAGACTCTCTGAGTTGGAAGGGACCTCAAGGTAAATCTTGTTCAGCCCATAGCTGCCTGGGAATCCTTACTGCCACATTCCCAGGAACTGGTTATTTATACTTTTCTTGAAGATCTATAGTGAGAGGCAGATTGCTCCCTGTTGAGGCAACTCATGCCACTTTGGGGTAAATCTAAACTTTCGGAAGATTTTCTTTATTTCAAAATTTAAAAAAATTGTTTCTCTTCAACATGTTATTAATGATGTCAAATATTTGACAAGCCTTTTGTATTCAAGTTTTCTCTTCTCCAGGACAAGTATCCCAAGTTCCTTCAGCTGATTCTTGGACACTGTGATTCCAAATCCTTTTTAATAACCTACTCTTTTTTTATTATTTTCTTTTCTTTGATATTTTCCATGTTTACATGATTTATTTTATTTCCCTCCCCCTTTCCTCCCCCCTTCCAGAGCTGATAAGCAATTCCACTGGGTTCTACAAATATTATCACTTGATAACTATTTCTACATTATTCATTTTTACCACAGAGCCTAAACCCCAAATCATATTGCCATATAAACAAGTGATAAGTGATAGGTCATAGGTTTTTTTTTTAATTTCTACTCCCAAAATTCTTTCTCTCCATGTGGATAGCTTTATATCTCATCAGTCCCTCAGGAATGTCATGGATTATTGCATTGCTACTAGGTGCTACTAGTAAAGTCCATTATATTGGATCGTTCCACTATGTTTAACTTTCAGTTTACAATATTCTCTTGGTTCTGCTCACTTCACTCTGCATTAGTTCTTGGAGGTATTTCCAATTCATATAAAAATCCTTCCATTCATCACTCCTTACAGCATAATAGTATTCCATCACCATCAGATACCATAATTTGTTCAGCCTTTCCCCAATTAAGGGACACCTCCTCATTTTCTAATTTTTTGACACCACAAATAATGTAGCTATGAATATTTTTGTGCAAACATTTTTCCTTATTATCTCTTTGGAGTACAAACTCAGCAGTGGTATGACTAGATCAAAGGGTAGACAGTCATTTAAAGACCTTTGGGCATAATTTCAAATTGCCTTCCAGAATAGTTGGATTAATTCACAATTCCACCAGCAATGCTCAGTGTCTCAATTTTGCTACATCCCCTCCAACATTTATTATTTTCCTTTACTGTCATATTTTAGGAATCTACTCTTACTCTTCTGCATGGCATATATAGCTGATGCATGGTTTGAAAAGGCAGCACTCAGGACTAAGCACAACATGTCTTTCCCATCCTCAAAATACACTCATCTGACCTTTCTATCCAATAATTGTCATTCAATTCTCCCTTCTCATCTCCACCTACTGCTTTCCCTGGCTTCCTTTCTGTGTAAAGGGAACCCCTTCCTCCCAGGGTTGTGAACTTTCTTCTCATCCAGCTCATCCCATTAGTGTGGCTGAAATTCTCCCAACAGAGGTCACAGGTTAAGAGCTCTAGGAACATGGCCTGGAACTAAGGGTTACACGTCTGGGTCAGAGAGACTTTGATTGGTTTCTGAGATGTGATAGAATAGCTCAGAGAGACAGTGAGTGACATGGAGAAAAGGGCTAAAAAAAGATGAGGCCATAGAGGAAATCAAGGTGTTTGGTGTGAGTTTTCTGGGATTGATTCTTCTACTCCATTTGATGTTGGTGACTCAGGTGGAAGACACCCTTGTGGGCTAGTAAGATTCTTGCTCTGAAGAGACTACCATATTCCCATGTGGAGATCTGAACCTTGTCAGGGAGTGAGTTAAAATTCTACGATCCAGACTTTAGAGTGGTAGACTAGGAAATAAAATTTTTACTTCCTTCATTCCTTATTTCTTTCTTATACTATATTCATATTAAATTAAATTATTAAAAGCTACTATCATCCTTGTGACTTGTTAATTTTTACAAATGACGACCACATTTTTTTACTAATATTATTTAACAAAATTAATTACTAAATATTACATGTAGCATTTTAATTATTACATATTACATTTATTTTCATGATTACATTTAAATCTCAACTAAAATCTTATTTTGTAAAAAGAAGTCTTTCCTAACCCTTCTTAATTTTAGCACTTTCCTGGGCTTTTGAGTCTGTGTACAGTAGGGGAGTGAAACTGATTGACACCAACTCGTATGTGGTCAAACTACTTAACCTGTCCATGGTTCAGTTTGGGAATAGTAATTGCTGCAGTAATACCACACAAGGTTGTTGTAAGACTCAGATGAGAGAATATAAATAAATCCCTTTGCAAGTTTCAAATTATACATGTTATTTTTATATCCCATCTTTTCAATGATTTTAGTCCAAGTGAAATGACTTCTCTACCTATGCTTGATGACCCTATCACAGGTAATACAGCTTTCTAACTAGGATCATTTAAAAATAATCACCTCCTCACTTAGATCCCTGTATGTGAGTTGGTACTGTTCCTTTGGTTTGATAGTGGCATACAAAAGAAATATTAAGCAACTGAAAGAACAGAAACATTAAGTAAGAAAAGCTCAGGACTTTCTAGGTTCACAAGTAATTTGACCTTCTCCAACTAAGGACAACTATTTTACATTTGTCAACATCTACATTCCATTTCAGAAAAGGTTGTGAGAGCTGACCTCTGCTCTCTCATTGCCTTTTCTAAAAAGAGCTGAAGACTTCAATTTGGCCCAAAGGCAGAAAGACAATTATTTGTAGTCCCATATTCCCCTCCCTCTTAGAAACTTCATTTCAGAAAGCTAGTACAGGTAGTTTGAACTTTCTTTCTTCATTAGGGTTTTATGTTTCTCAAAAACTGCTGTTATGGTAATGACTTTATCACTATCCATCTCTTTCCACCCTCACATGTATTGTTTGAGAGTAGTTGGTCCTATTTCTATATTACAATCAGAGCAATAACTAGCCTTTTGACTCCTGTCCTTTATCCTTCCATTCCCCCCGAAAAAAAAATTATTAGCCTTTTTCACCCTTTTACATCCCTAACTCCTGTTCTAGTGAACTAGCCTTTCTCAGTACCTCTCTTCACACAGGGATAGATTTTCATATGCTGTGTGGAAAGCAACTTCTTAGAAACCTCTCTGGGATATTCGAAAGAGAATGAGAGTACATATCCCAAGGGCTGGGCAGGGTGTTCTCCCAGTCTTTTCTAACTCTGATAGTCAAACCATGGTAGTTAGCACATCTCTAACCCATTCAATTAAATTTGTCTTTATTGTCTTATTTTTCACTCAATAAATTTTGAAATTGACTTGTAGGCACATTTCATGCTGCTTGCCCCAGGCACCAAAATAGCTAGTTAACTTGATGCAGTGCCAGAAGAGACATGGGTAATATAGCTTGTTTTTAAGCTAGTGAAACCAGCTATTTGGCATTAGTCACACATATCAATCATCTACTTTTAGCTGTTTGCTTTGGAGTCTGTAGACATGGGTCATTTTGCAGTAGTGGTTTAAACAACTAGTATGGCAAACAGAATAAATTTTTCCATGTTCAAAACCATGCACCAAAGCTATATCTTTCCATGGAAATGAGAATCAAATGACCTTCCAAATTGGAACAACAGACTAGATGCCATTCTTTACACCAGTAGGAGTAATTTGCCATTGCATAAGAATGACAGCCACCCCCCCCCTTTTTTGGTTTCAACTGCTAATGAGCATTTATATTTAAAGCCTTCTGTTAAAACAACAAGACTTAAACATATGTCTCCAGAATACTATCTTTCAAAATACAAAATATCAAGAATACTTTCTTGATGTCAGTTTGGAGCCAAAAGGCATAATGTAATCACATAATAGCATGGTGTTAGGAGAGCTCTGGAGTTGGAGTTCTATAACCTGAGTTGGAATTAAGTACCATTTACTTTTATTTTCAACCTGACCTTTAGAAACTTAATCTCTATAGTTCCTCAAATGTAAAATGGAGTGCCTTTTTTTTAAGTCATGTGTGATTTTTTGTGACCCCATTTGGGATTTTCTTGGCAAAGACACTGGATCAGTTTGCTATTTTCTTCTTCAGCTCACTTTACATATGAGGAAACTGAGGCAAATGGGGTTAAGTGACTTGCCTAGGATCATACAGCTAGTAACTGTCTGAGGTCTGATTTGAACTCAGGCAGATGTCTTCTTGATTCCAAGTACAGTTCTTCTAGTTACCCTTGAAATGAAGATAATTTTTTTGATAATTAGATAATTTTGAGGTCGCTTTGAGCAATATATCCTATGTTTTTCTATGGGAAGTAAATCTTTAAGGGACAATAACCAGAGTTACTGGTAATGCATATTATAGCATAGACAGTATGGATTTAATCCTTCTTTTCCATAAACAATATAAAATCCTGGGTCTGAAATCAGGAAGAAATGGGTTTAAATCTTGTTTCATATACTTAGTTGTGCGAATCTGAGAAAATCACAAACTCTGTTTGCTTTAATGTCTTCAACAGAGCTGGGAAAGATCTGACCTAAGGGCTCATTAATACTCCATCAGTCTAATCTAGTCAATCAGCAGAGCAGAGAAGAAACCCCTTCAGGACAGAATAGCCCAAACCCACAGATATAGCAAATAATCATAGGAGCAAGATTACAGTCAATGACAAGGAGCAAAGAAGAAAAAAATATATAAGTAAACAATTGAAAAAGAAAAAAGAAATTACAATTGACAGCTTCTATCCAGGTAATGAACAAATTGCAAATGGAACAGAGGAAGATCAAGGAACATCTAGCAAAAACACAGAAACTCCAGTAAATTGGACACAGGCTTTAGAAGAACTCAAAAAATAATTAAAAAAACAATTAGGAGAGGCTGAAGACAATTGGCATAAGAACTTAAAAAGTGAAATAAATCATCTGGAAACAGAGGCACATGAACTAAAACAAGAAAATAGTGTCTTGAAAGCCAGAATTGACCAGCTTGAAAATGAGGCCAAGAAAGTGAAAGATGGCTTACAAAGAAAAACAGACCAGAAAGAGGATGACCAAAAAGCCTGAGATGAAATTCAGTCTTTAAAAATTAGAATTCAACAACTAGAGCAAATGAATTCACAAGGCAGCCAAAATCAATAAAACAAAATCAAAAGAATGAAAAAATTGAGGAAAATATAAAACACCTCATTGATAAAAATAAAGACCTGGAAAATAGATTCAGAAGAAAAAATTTAAGAATTATTTGACTACAGAAAAATCATGACTAAAGAAAAAGCCTGGACATCATTCTACTGGAAATTATTCAAGAAAACTGCCTCAACATTCTTGAACAAGAGAGAAAAGTGTATATTGAAAGAATTCACAGATCAACTCTTATATTTAATCTCCAGTTGACAATGTTCAGGAATGTTATAGCTAAATTCAAGAACTCCCAGACCAAGGAAAAAATATTACAAGCTGCTAAGAAGAAACCATTCAGATACCATGGAACCATCATTAGGATAATACAGGATCTGGCTGCATCTACATTGAAAGACCAGAAGGCGTGGGGGCACATTCCATTATGATATTCTGTAAATCAAGGGAACGAGGTCTACAACCAAGAATCAACTACCCAGAAAAACTGACAATATTCTTTCAGGGCAAGGTATGGTCATTTAATAAAATAGAAGACTTCTATGCATTCGTGGGCAGTTGGGTAGCTCAGTGGATTGAGAGCTAGGCCTAGAGACGGGAGGTCCTAAGTTCAAATCTGACTTCAGACACTTCCCAGCTGTGTGACCCTGGGCAAGTCACTTAACTCCCAATGCCTAGCCCTTACCACTCTTCTGCCTTGGAACCAATACACAGTATTGATTCCAAGACAGAAGGTAAGGGTTTAGAAAGAAAGAAAGGTAGGAAGGGAGAAAGGAAGGAAGGAAGGAAGGAAGGAAGGAAGGAAGGAAGGAAGGAACGAAGGAATGAAGGAATGAAGGAATGAAGGAATGAAGGGAGGGAGAAAAAAGAAAGAAAAGACTGGATATAAACAGAAAATTTAATGCCCAAACACAGCACTGAAAAGAATCACCAAAGGTAACTAAGAAAGGGGGTAAAAAAACCCAACAGCTTTTTTTAAGGGACCCAAAAAGTTCATATAATTTTTATTCCTATAAGAAAAGATGATATTGATATCTCTTAAAAATTGTTATTACTATCAGGATAGCTAGAAGAAGTATATACTTAGAGGGTACAGTGACAAACTGTATAGTATGATATGTCAAAATATATAAAAAACTAGAAGTAAAAAAGAGGGCAATACTAAGATAAATGGGAAAAGAGATAAAATGGAGTATATATATATATATATATATATATATATATATATATATATATATATTGCATAAGAGAAGCTCATGGAGGGAAGTGGAGAGAAGACCAATACAATGGAAGGGTGAAAAAGGTTGGAGATAGTCTCCAAGAAAATGTTTATCATTACAGTGAGAATGGACAGAAAGGTTCAAATGGAAGGAAAAACTCCAACTCCAAATTCAATCATCATCACCATCAACATCATCAACATCATCAACAAGATTAATATCATCATCAAAAATAACATCATCACCATCAACAATATCATCATCAACACCAACACCAAAATCAACATCATCATCATCAAAATTATGAACACAATCAACATCATCATCACCATCATCATCATCAACATATCATCAATATCATCAATGTCATCATCAACATCAACATCTAACTATCCATCTTTTCCTGGTCTAGGAAAGATTTTTGTTGGGTGACCTAACCCAATAGCATACTATTCAGAGTATTGAATGAGAGGCAAAAGACCTAAACTCTAGGCTTAAGTGTCACTATGTATTCTTTGGGGGTTAAAAGAAAGCCTTCTTTTTCTTGAACTCAGTTTCCTCATTTATATATGAATGAAGCTTACCTGGACTCTGCACTAAGTTAATCAATTAAATCAAAGAATAAACCAGGTGTGAACAAGAAAAAAAAAGCTTTCTGTAGCATGATAACAAAGTTGAGAAAATTAAAACTCCTGGTATAGCTTGGCCCCTTAAGTCCATGCACGATTTCCTTTTTAGGTTGGAGATATTGACTGGGTCAATACCTTTTCATTTCTATACCTAGGAGCTCCTTGCTAATGTAGTTTATGCTTTATGTTCAAATAACACATTGATTCAATGCAAAGTGCACTCAATTGAAATGCAATAAAATATTAAATAACAAAGGAAATAAAAGATTCTTCAATAGTATAATGGGAATGATAACAGTACCTACCTTGAAGGATTGTCATAAGAATCAAAGAAGATATTTGTAAAAAACTGGTTAGCACAATACTTGGCATGGAGTAGGTGGTTTATAAATATGTCTTTCTTTCCCTTTGCTCCTTTTTCTTGACTTTTGTAACAGGAATTCCTTCTTCTTTGCCTTTCTAAGTGATTATAATAGGTAAATGCAACAAATTGAGATTAAAAACTACACGTCTAGATGTTTAGATAATTTTTTTCATACAATGACAAAACCCTTGCTTGAATAACTTTACCTACATATTTCGTGAGCTATAAAATTCACTAGGAAAGCCCTTTTTGTGAGTCTTCCCCTATTAAAATGTTAAATGTTAAATGTCTTTTCTTGTAATTGCACACCCAATCCTTATCATAAAGTCTAGCACATTTTGTTGGTCAGTCATGTCATTGACTCTTCATGATACCATGGACCCTAACATACTGCTCCTCAGCGTAGTCCAAATTAGATGAAAATGTAGTTTTTATCTGATTTTAATGCATTGATTAAAGTCCCAGTAAACTTTTAATACATGTTAATTAACTGACTAACTGAACCCATGTCTTCAGACTCCAAATATATCAATCTTCCCATTACACCATCACGGCTCCCTACAAAAGTGGCATTTTTATTAACTCAATTTCATCATTTATCAGGTGATAAAGTGAACTTAAGAGATGTCAAGTTGTCCGAGGCCATCTGGAGCATCAGTAGTAAAGTTAGGACTGGGTGTCAGGTCTTTGAAAACTTAAGATTGTGTTGTTTCTACCAAAATGCTTCTTTTCCATTCTCTTTGTTCTAAAATAGAGGTGTCAAACCTAAATAGTGTAAAAAGGAATTCTTTATTCCTTTTTCTAATTTAACGAGGGACCTGTAGCTCCTCTTACCATAGAAATGTATAGGGATTAACCAGCCCACAGTGACAAGAAGTAGAAACCATAGAGACAGGAAGTTAGGTAGGAAAAGGTTACAAAAGGAGTCAGTTGCTAAGAGTTGGGTTCAATTACTGACAATTGGGGCTAGTAGTTGTGTGGAAGTTGGCTGCTGGTAGTGAGTTGGGTTGGTGGTTGGTGTTTAGTTGCTGGAATATGAAGGGAGACCTGAGATTACTGAGAGGGCTTTTTGGCTTTAGCCTTTAGAGGGCTTTTTGACTTTTTATGGGTTGGAAGTTGGTTTTTAGAGGGTGGCAGGTCTTCATTGACAGACCTAATTGGGGTTGTATTAAACACTGATTGCGTTGGTTTTGATTGGGCTGGATTGAGTTGGAACTTTGTGGGATGGTTGTTAGTTATAGGTAGATATAGACAGTTTTAGGTAGTAATTATAGGTACTTATAGAATAACTAGTATAGGCATTAAGAAAATTTCTTTCTCTACCTCTTTCCTGTATATCTCTCCTTTCCTATATTCATTTTAGTATATTCTTTTACTATCTCTATTTTAATTAAACTAAATTGTTAATTGTTAAAAGCTGTTAGAAGTTTTCTTTGCTCTGGCTTAAAGGGATAATATTAATTTACAACTCTACTATATTCTCATTGAAACTTAAATTATTAAAAGCTGCTCTCTTATTTTTTCAAAACTCCTAATTTAACCCTGTAATAGAGGGTTATTCTGGTGGTAAAGAGAGAGAGGGAGAAAGAGTGGAGACCTCCCCTCTTAAAGCAAGGTTCAGGGGAGACAGCTGCTGTTTAACTCAGCCAAGGGAGAGGAGAGGGGGAGTGAGTAGTTCCTCCCTTCAGCTTCCCCTCAGCTATGGCTGCTCACCCCAAACTGCCTCTTGACTTCTTTCTTCTACTAATGTCTTTCCACACACACACACACACACACACACACACACACACACACACACACACACAGAGTTACCCTCCCCCCTCAAGCTGGAACTGGTTTCCACTCACACTAGAGTCAGTTTGGGAAAGATGGCACTCTTTATTCTAAATGAATCAGTTTGGGAATAACATATAGAAATGGCTGCAGGAAGGGTTTTTATGAGGAAAAAGGGAAAAAGGTGTCCCTATTCTAGCTACCCTTACCTCCCTTCTCAAGTTGGGGAACCCAGGCCTTGGCAGTCTTGGGCCCCTGAGAGATTTAGGCTTAGATGGCCCTGGTCTTGGTCCATGGGCACAGTTCAGACCTAGGGCACCAGGAGCTGTGAGGTGATCTTGTCAGCTGCTTGACTGTCTTCTCCAACTGCCTCTTCAGTTGGGAATTGGTGGGGGGAAAGGTGTCCAATCATCAGGAGAAGAGGTAAGTCTTTCCTCAGGAGCAAAGCCTTGACCAGACCTCTCCTTAGACTGTCTCAGGATTGAGAGCTAACTGCCTCTGACAGAAACTCTTGCTCTCCCCAGATTCCAGAACATCTCCTGAGGCCCCTTTCCTGCTGTAGCTGAGACTCCATCAATTTCCCATACTGTAACTCCAGTTATAGGGTTTGAAACCTCTATCACAACCCTTACAATAGAAATGGGTATAAATATTGGGATTCCTGTTGGCCTCATTTTAACTTAAGAAACAAAACATTTCTAAATATTTCTTTTTTTTTTAATCAAGGCATTAAAATCAGATAAGAACTACATTTTCATCTAATTTGGACTTCACTGAGGAATGTTGTGGTTGACATACAGAAAAAAGGTGCCTAGAATACCATGAAGATTACATACTTCCTATTTCATATTAGGAATTTTTTTCATCAAATTAATGCAATAACATTGCCACAAATAAAGCAGAATTAAAAACACAGAATGGTGTTAGTAAGGACCATAAAAGCCCTCTATTTCAACTTTTACCTGATCAGAAATCTCTTTTATTGAACCCCAGGCAACATCTGCACTGTTGGGGAGACTCACAAAGCAGTGTATTCCCCTTTTTGATAATTCAAATTAGTTTTCTATTATTTCAAGCTTAAGTCTACAACTCTCCCATTTCTACCTATTGGCCCTTATTTTACCAGCTGAGACCAAGCAGAATGTGACTGATCTCTATACTTTATGAAGGCTCTCAATTTGAAAAAAACTATTTACAATTCTGTTATTTTGGAAAGAACTCTGGCTTCTGAGTCTATAGACTTGGGCTCAAATACAAATTGTGCTGATTACTCCCCCTCAACCTTGGCAAAAGTAACTTCACCTCTTTTGGCCTTAGTTTGTTCATCTGTAAAATGAGATCAGAAATTTGACTAGATGGCTTATAATGTTCCTTCCAAGTCTAGATGTGTGAGCATATGCTTCCAAGGGGGGGACTCTGTTTTCAAATGCAAACTGAGTTAATCTCAGATATTATCTTCCTTCAGGGATTTAATTATTGAACTATGAAGAAAACAAATACTTCAGTTTAAAAGGGATTTTCATGATCAAGAGAATCTTAAGCATGAATCTTAACAAAAACATGATGGGAAGGCATTCTCATCTAGGATTCAAATACCAGTGTTGCAAAGAGAATAAAATGGGGCTGATGAGGTATTTTGACCTTGATACAGGACAGTCTTTGCCAAACAGAGTCTTTAACCATCTTAGATTTTATCAGTACATTTCCCCTGAGGGAGTAGCTTATTTCTCAGCTACAAGAATGGATCCACCATGTTTTAAAGACCTAGAAGAAATAGATTACAGCTGTTACTTTATGATTTTGCAGTAAAATGTCTGTACAACTCTTGATCTATGAATATTTTAGTATCTATAGGTTAGCTTCTTTTATCAGCCAAGTCTTCCTTTCCTTTAGCAAATTACTTGTTAGTGAATAAAAGTAGTTCCTTCATTTGCAGGATGTCCTCATCAAGGAACTCTGGCTAGAAGTTAAGACTGTTCCTAAAATCTGATAACAAGTCAGAATAACAAAGATTCAGGCATTTGTGGCAAGTAGATGACTTTGGACATGCTAAGGCAGCTAGGTGCCACAGTGGCTAAAAATCTGGACATAGTCAGGAAGACCTGAATTCAAATCCCACCTCAAATGCTTACGTGTAACCCTGGGCAAGTCACTTATCTTTTACCTCAATGACCTTAATGAATAATGTATGATGGATATCATAATATTACCTACTTCCCAGGGCTGTGGTGAGGATCAGATGAAATATTTGTAAAATGCTTGGTTTGTAGTAAGTAGAGACTTAATAAATGCTTGTTTTCTTCCATTTCTTCTCCTTCTTTCCTCCAATGAATATATTAATTATTAGTTCACAAGAATTAATTTTGAATTCTGTTGTTAATCTGATGTTTTGGACTAAAGGTTATGATTCAAGAAAAAATTAACACCCTTTATCAAAAGTAGTGCTGTTGATCCAATGAAGCTTCTTGAGTGGGATAAGTTGCATCTATCTTTGTGAGGCCCATTATAAGGAAATTCCTGTAAGTCAAACTGATGAATCAGAAATGAAGTTAATTTTACAAAGAAGAGGTGAATTATTTGGATATTATTAGTGATCTGATATGCTTCATCTCTAAGAACCCCGATATCTAGAGTCCATGATAACTTGGGTCATAGTGATCATTTAAAAGTGACAATTTGCTTTTTGGTATTAATCAGCATAGTAATGATACTCTACAAAGTTAGGCTGGTTCTTGGGCAAGAGCATTTGGAAATTGGTTTGTCCAGTAATTGAGTATCTTCAATTTCCCTGGATGAATAAAGTCTGTGAGAAATAATACAGATCACCTTCATGGCATAATGATAGATCAGAGGTAGAACATTCTTATTTTCTCTCTCTTCTTTTTACACACACACACACACACACACACACATACACACAGCTCATAGTCTAATGGAAGAGAAGATATGTAAACAACTTTGTATATAAAAAGATATAGACAAGATAATCTAGAGATAATTTAGCAAAAAAGACATCAAGACTAAGGAAGACCTGAAAAAGTTTCTTAGAGAAGGTAGGACTTTAGCTGAGACTTGAAATAAGCCAAGGAACCTGGGAGACAGAAATAAGGAAGGAGAGCATTCCAAGCATGGAGGATGGCTTGTGAAAATGTTCAGAATCAGGAGATGGAGTGAATTGTGTGAGGAAAGTCAAGGAGGCTTATTTCACTGGGTTGAAATATATATGGAGGAAAAAAGGTATAAAAATCCTTGAAAGGTAAGAAAGGGCCAGGTGCTGAAAGCCTTTAATAACCAAATTGTATTTTTTATTTGCTCAAATTGTCTCTTCCTTTTTTCTTCTTTCCTTCCTTTCCTCCCTCTTCTCTTTCCTTCTGTCTACCTTAATGAGAAAACTCCAGTGTTTTTCTATTAACTTTAAAATCAAATATCGTTTTATATTTGTCAAATGCTCTTAAAATGTCTACCTAATGTAATTTTATAAGGCACTTAATTATTAGTATAGCATTTACATATAGATGATTTATAAGTAAATAAATATATGAATATTGTAGATGCATTTGAAAAATAATATTTTGCTGGCATGGGTATATAATTACAAAGGTTAGAGATTACAGGTAACTCTCGGTGAAATTCCTCTCCTACCAATGAAGAATAGCTCATTCTCTTCAAATTGTGGTTGCTCTCAGCTGGTCCTGGAGTGGTTAGAGTGCTAGGAGTAGATTCAAGAAGACCTGAGTTCAAATGTGACCTTATACACTTCTAGTTGCATGACTCTGGGCAAGTCACTTAATTTTGTTTCAGTATCCTCAAATGGAAAACAAGGATAACAACTGCATCTCCCTCCCAGGGGAGGGATCAAATGAAATGATAATTGTAAATAATTTAGCACAGTGCTTCACACATAATTGATACTTAATAAATATGTTTCCTTGCTTCCTTTTAAGGATTACATAGTCAGTGTGTATGAAAGGCACAACTTGAATCCAAGAATTCCTTATTCCAAGGCTGGCTTTCTTTGTCACTGCCATATTGCCTCTCTAAAAATAAATGATAAAAAGGAAAGAAAAGCAATTCTTGAAAACGAACCAATATATCCATGATACCTAACAGCAGATACAACATTCCATACTCACAGTCTCCCACCTGTCAGACAGAAGGATGAAGGTTTAATATTATATTATCACCATAAGTTAATATCTGCTCCCATTTACATAGTTCTTTGGAGCTCTAAAACATTCCACATTTGTCATTTACTCCTAGTCCTGTGATGGAGGGTCTACGAGTATTATATTCTTCTTTTATGGCTGAAGAAAGTAAAGCTCAGACAAGTTAGATGACCTCAATGCCACGTAGCCAGTAAGTCTCAGAGCCCTGACTGAAATCAGTTGTTCTGACCCCACGTTCATGTCCTTTTCTCCACATTAGGCTGTTTCTCACAGACAGGAAGAGCTTATAGGACTTAGGTTCCCACATCTCTTCTCCAGCAATTGCCAAAATTATTGTGCTAGGTGAATATGAGCACTATGTTTCACGCTGAGAAATTGCTTTACTCAGAACCATTATTTTCAGTCTAGGCTTCCAGTTTTCCATAGAGCTTTTAAAAATAGCTGTTGATTAAAAAACATGTAAGGATGCACTTGGGCAAAATAAACAGGGGAGGTCAGTGATACACTATCTAAGGTGCTAATGGATTCTGTTAAAAAAAATTTGCTGAACTACAGCCTTATAGTTATTTATGAAAATTTGCTAAGATATAGGAAATGACAGTACTAAATGCCAACCTGGTACCAATTTTCCAAAGTGGAAAGAACAGCTATCATGGTAATTATGGTTCAGGGAATGTAACTTAAATTCTTCAATAATAAGACAACTATTTAAAAGAACCTGTAAAATTTCCCAAGAAACTAAATCATGAACAATAAATAGAATTGGTTTGTAAAGAGAAAATTGTGATAGATGAAATTTAATAGCTTTTTGATAGGATTACCAGATTAATAGACTATGGAAAGGCAGTGATTGTAATATGTTTTTATTTTATTATATTTCAGAGTCTCATATGAAATTTACATCATTTCAAATTTTCCAGAAAATGAGAAGAATCACATGCATTAGAAACTACTTAAAAGTTCTCATTGTAAAAATGAATAGTAAAGGGTTTATTTTTGGAGGTGAAGATTGCCAGTCTATTCCATCAGGGGTTAGAGTAAAGATGGATTTTAATTAACAACTAACTGATTTGATGCCTCAGAAGAAATACATGACTGTCAAATGGTTATATCAGTTGAAAATGAGAAACTTGGTACAAAAACAACAGCCACCATTTTTAGACTACTACTTGGCAGATTTGTTATATTGGGGATTTCAGACATATATAGGTTGAATTAGATGGTTGCTAAAGTTCCTTCCAAACCTGAAATTCTGTGACTCTGAGTCATTGGGTAGGAATCAAAAAGGCAATGGGCATTATGATATAATAGTTTCGGCATTCAATTTGAACCTAACATCAGGATATCATGATTCTAATCCTGGCTTTCCTGCTGACAGCAGGATCTGGCTCAAATTGCTTAATATTTCAGGGCTTTGTTTTTGTATTTTTCCCATTTTAAAATGGGAGTCATTCCTTTTTTTATATCATAGGGATAGCCTGAGAAAACATGATCTAAGATAGGGAAGTGCATTTTGATTTTATTTTTAAATTGTCTATCCTGGACAGGATTTGGTGAACTAAGAAAATAAGTAAAGATTTGAATATAAATAAGGAACAAGAACTTCTGTGTTAACTTAGCTGCAGTTTAGAAGCAGGACTCTTCCTCTCCTTATCACCTCCTGATATAGACTACCTCAAAAGGCCAAAACCCTATCCCCCCAAATTCAGATAAACGAAGGGTTTCCACAGTAGGGCACAGCCCTGAAGGTACATGGGATTTGGGCATTTCCACACTATAAGGGGTGTGAGAGAGACAAATCCAGAGACTTTTGAAAAATGGAAAAGCCTGGAGAAAATGCAAAGATTCTAGCAGCAGCAGAGGGGATGGGTGGAGAAGATTTGGAATCTTGGGAAAGCAACAACCCAGGAAGAGGCAGTTGGTCTGTGCTCTCTTGACTAAAAACCTCCTGAGGAGAAGGTCAATATCTGACTGGATCCCAAACTCAGAAACCTTTCTTTTCCCTGAACCTGATCAACATCCTCCCAAACTAGTGCGTGGACAGAGAATTGGAGAGAAAAGGAATCCATCAGAAGATTTATCCCAATCTCCTTTTACACTGAACTTGAGGACACCTGCTGTGTAGGGTCAACAGCCAGGGTTCAACACTCTGAACCTCTCAGGAGCTCAGGACACCAAACCTGGGTTACCTAACTTTGTGGGGAAGAGTTTAGACATCTAGGGATCCCCCTTTCTCTCTTCCCTCCTGATCCCAATTTATCAGATATTCAATCTTATCCTTTATCCCTGTTAGAATAAACTTATTAACAAACTCAACTAACTCAAGACTGAGGGAAGTGTAATTACAACTGGGGCGGGGGTGATCTCTCTCTACAAATGAAAGAAGTGTGCTATTTAGAAAGAGCCAAACATTGGGGAGTGAACAGGCAGGCTTAGTGAGGAGCTATAACTAAAGAGGATTAGAAGGGGAAAAACAATAGACTCATCCTGCTTCTACCTCTTGGTTCAAGAGGACCATCAACTCCTTCTCCCTTGGCTCTGACCTTGCGGGAGGGAAGACTCCATTCTCTCACTCTCCTCTCTCCCCACATAAAACCCCTCTATTACAGGGGTTGAAATAGCTCCCACCAAAATGTGAGCTGCTCAACCCTCCCCCACCCCACCTATGGAGCCAGGGTCAGAGCCAGTATGCTAGAATCAGCAGGAGAGTGAGGGGCATCTCTAGATCCTTGGCAGCTGACTAAGACCACCAGGGACCTACCCCTGAAAGCAGCTAGATCTGAGACCCCAGAAGGTGGAAGAGCACAGACCTTGGGTGGAGTGATAGCACAGAGTGGGGCAGCACATAATAGAAGCCATAGAGAAGCAAGAACTGGTCTCAGGCAAAAACCACTCTCCTTAGCTCCATACACAGAGAGCCTGCCCTCCTCACTCAGGCTCCTGACTGGAAAGTGAAGGAAAAATCAACTTAGCTATGGCAAACAATTCCCCCCCCCCAAAATACAACTTCCAACCACCAGAAGATTAGGAAGAAGGCTTTGACCCTGGCTAAGTTTTATGAAGAAAAAATCGAGAATACATAGGAAAAAAGCAGAGGACAACAAACAAATAAATATATCCAAACCATCAAAAAAAATCAACAGCAACAAAATGAACAGAAATTGGCCACAAACTCTTGAAGAATTTAAATCTAAGATTTTTGAGAAAAATGGAGGAGTTTTGTCAAGAAAAGTTGGAAATAGTTAAAAAAGAACATAACAGTCTAAAAGACAGGAACTCCCAATTAGAGAAAGAAGTCCAGAAACCAAATGAAATGATAAATAAATTGGAGAGTACAATTAAACAGCTGGAAGCCATGAAAAGCAGGCTAGACCAAGCTGAAAAGGAAAAAAAAAGATTATAGCAAAAAATGAAAAAGATTATAGCAGAAAACCAGTCTTTAAAGACCAGAATTAGGCAGTTAGAAGCCAATGATCTCACAAAACAACAAGAATTAATAAAGCAGAGTCAAAAGACTGACAAAATAGAAGGAAACATGACTATCTCACTGAGAAGATAACTGATCATGAAAACCAGTCTAGAAGAGACAATTTGAGAATCATTGACCTATGTGAAAACCCAGAAATGAACAGAAATCTTGACATCATACTACAAGAAATCATCCAAGAAAACTACCCTAATATTCTTGAACAAGAGGGCAAAATAGATATTGAAAGAGTTCATAGAACACTCTTTACACTAAATCTTCAAAAGACAACCCCAGGGGTGTAACTGCCAAATTTAAGAGCTTCCAAGCTAAGGAGAAAATTTTACAAAAAGCCAGAAAGAGACAATTCAGATATCAAGGAGCACCAATAAGGATTACACAAGATCTGGCAGCTTTCACACTAAAGGAACTCAAGGCCTGGAATATGATATTCAGAAAGGCAAAAGAATTGGATCTTTAACCAAGGATCACTTATCCATCAAAACTGACTATATACGTCCAGGGGAAAGTATGGGCATTCAACAAAATAGAAGATTTTCAAGTATTTGTAGAGAAAAGACCAGAACTAAGTGGAAAGTTTTATATCCAAACACAAAATCAAGAGAAACATGAAAAGGTAAATAATAAAGAGAGGGAAAAGAAAAACATTGTTTTTATTTAAATTTTCTTCTTTAAGGGTTTTAATAAGATCAAATTGCTTATACTAATATATGGGAAAATGTTATATTTAACCCTCAATAATACATTCACTCTTATAGTAATTAGAAGAATCAAAAATAGGTAGAGATTGGGATAATAAGTGGTTTAAGATGATATGAAAAAAGAAAAAGGAGGAGGGAATAGAAGATGGCACTAAGACAAACTTGAAGGAATAAGATAAATAGGACTATATCACACAAAGAGGCACATGGGAAGGGGAAATGGTAATAGATACTATTATTAGGAGCTTTATGGTAATAGGGCGTTAACACCAGGAAGCAAGCTAGGGGAAAGATTGGATCTTGCACTCCTCCTCCTATACCACTTCCTATTCCCCTATCAACTGATTTGAATGCTCTTCTCAGAAATGGTGAGGTTGAAGATTTCTTTTAATAACTAACTCTCACCCTCATCTCTTTAACTAAGAGGTCTTTTATTCTTTTATATAGAGGAGGTAAGGAAAGGGAGGAGGAGAGAGAAAAATAGGTTTCCCTAACTTCCTATGTATTTTTCTGTTTATTGGGGATTTCACAATGTGTTCAATTCAGGAAACAAAATTATTTTGCTCTAAGAGGAGATACTGACAGAAAAGGCTGACAGTTTCTTCTGAGCTAAGCTCCAAAGTCTTCTCAATACTCAGTCATAAATAATCATTGACCAAGAGAGTGAGTCTGGCTTTCATCTTCCTCCAAGTGTTAGAGAAGAAGTGGGGTTCAAAACAACTCAAGTGGCCCAACTGCTTCCTTCGAAATTCCATGGAACTATGACTCCATCTCAGTTGATTGGCAGTTCCCAAAGTTCCAAGCCTCTTGCTTTTCTGCAGATCCATTTTGTCACTTCTCAAAATCCTCATTAACAAGGGGGAGAATACTATTACAAGAAGGAGAGGAAGAGAGTGCTAACAGGAAATACTTAAACCTTACTCTCAGTGGAATAAATTCTGAAAGGGAATTTTATCTTACCCTAAAGGGAAAGTGAGTAGGAAAAAACTAAGGGGGAAGAGGAATGGGGAGTACAAAAAGAGAGAGAAATGGAAGGGGGAGGGAATTTAATAGACCCTAAAAAAATAAGAAGGGAACAAAAAGGGAGGGGGTAGGAAAGGAAGTAAAATAAGTGTGGAGATTTGTGGGACTGATGAAAAGTAAACCATTGGTTTAAAAGGAAATAACAAAAGAAGAAAGGAAAGGATATCAAAATTTTGGAAAGTACAGAGGTGCCAGTCATAACTCTGAACATGAATGGAATGAACACATCTATAAAATGAAAGCAAATAGCAGAGTGAATTAGAAACTAAAAACCTACCATATTTTGTCTACAAGAAGCACACATTAGGCAGGTAGACACACACAGGATAAGAGTCAAATGCTAGAGCAAAAATGATAAAAAGAAGGCAGGAATTGCAATCATGATATTTGACAAAGACAAAGTATGAATAGATCTGATTAAAAGATATAGGGAAGGTAACTACATCCTGATAAAAGGTAGTAATGACAATGAAGAAATATCAATACTCAACATATATGCACAAAATGGTATAGCATCCAAATTTCTAAAGGAGAAACTAATGGAGCTCAAGGATGAAATAGATAGAAAAACTATACTAGTGGGAGACCTGAACCTTCCTCAATCAGATCTAGATGAATCAAACCAAAACATAAATAAGAAAAAGGTAAGAAATATCAATGAAATATTAGAAAAATTAGAGTTAATAGATATGTGGAGAACAATAAATAGGGACAAAAAGGAATACACCTTCTTTTCGGCAGCACATGGTACATTCACAAAGATTGACCATGTATTAGGGCATAAAAACATGGCAAACAAGTGTAAAAGAGCAGAAATAATAAACGTAACCTTTTCAGATCATAATGCAATAAAAATAATAATCAGTAAGGGAAATGGAGAGACAAATCAAAAATTAATTGGAAATTAAATAATGATTCTCTAAAACCAATTAGTTAAAGAACAAATCATAGAAACAATAATTTCATTGAAGAAAATGACAATGATGAGACATCTTTTCAATATCTATAGGATGCAGCCAAAGAAGTACTCAGGGGGAAATTTATATCCTTGAGTTAATATATTAAAAAAGTAGGGAGAGCAGAGGTCAATGAACTTGTCATGTGAAGGAAGGTGACCCAGCAGTACCAGATCTCAAAATGTACTATAAAGGAGTGGTCATCAAAACAATATGATATTGACTAAAAGACAGGAGGGAGGATCAGTGGAATATATTTGGCATAAGTGACCTCAGCAAGACAGTCTATGATAAACCCAAAGATCCCAGCTTTGGGGGAACCCCCCCCCCCCAATTTTACAAAAAGCTACTGGAAAAATTGGAAAACAGAATGGGAGAGATTAGGTTTAGATCAACATTTCACTCCCTTCACCAAGATAAACTCAGAATGGGTGAATGACTTGAATATAAAGAAGGAAACTATAAGTAAATTAGGTAACTACAGAATAATATGCTTGTCATATCTTTGAGAAAGGAAAGATTTTAAGACAAGTAAGAGTTAGAACAAATTAAAAAATGTAAAGTAAATAATTTTGATTACATTAAATTAAAAAGTTTTTGTACAAACAAAACCAGTGCAACAAAAATTAGAAGGGAAGGAAAAATCTTGGAAAAAATCTTTATAACAACAACTTCGGACAAAGGTCTAACTACTCAAATTAATAAAATCTAAATCAGTTGTACATAAAATCAAGCCATTCTACAATTGATAAATGGGCAAGGGACATGAATAGGCAATTTTCAGATAAAGAAATAAAAACTATTAATAAATACATGAAAAAGTGTTCTAAATCTCTTATAATAAAAGAAATGCAAATCAAAACAACTCTGAGGTATCACCTCACAACAAACAGATTGGTTAACATGATAACAAAGGAAAGTAATAAATGTTGGAGGGGATGTGGTAAAATTGGGACATTAATGCATTGCTGGTGAAGTTTGAACTGATCCAACCATTCTGGAAGGCAATTTGGAACTATGCCCAAAGGGTGCTAAAAGATTTCCTGCACATTCATCCAGCCATAGCACTGCTGGGTTTGTACCCCAAATAGATAATAAAGAAAAAGACCTGTACAAGAATATTCACAGACTCGCTCTTTGTGGTAGCAAAAAATTGGAAAATGAGGGATGCCCTCCAATTGAGGAATGGCTAAATAAATTGTGGTATATGTTGATGATGGAATATCATTGTACTCAAAGAAATAATCAGCTGGAAGAATTTCATGGGAACTGGAATGACCTCTAGGAATTGATGCAGAGTGAAAGGAACAAAACCAGGAGAACATTGTACACAGAGACACTGTGGTACAATTGAATGTAATGGACTTCTCTATTAGCAAGGCAATGATCCAGAACAATTTGGAGTGACTTAGGAGAAAGAATGCTATTCACATTCAGCAGAAGAATTGTGGGAGTAGAAACACAGAAGCAATACAACTGCTTGATTACATGGTTTGATGGGGATATGATTGGGGATATAGACTCTCAAAGATCATTCTAGTTCAAATATTAATGATATGGAAATAGGTCTTGATCAATGACACATATAAATCCCAGTGGAACTGCTCATCAGCTAGGGGAGGGAATTGGTGGGAGGGATGGAAAGAACATGAATATTGTAACCATGGAAAAATATTCTAAATTAAATAATTAAATTAAATTAATAAGAAACAAAAATGGAATATTGAAAGATACAGATGTCATTGCCATTTTTTCTAGGGGAGAGATGTCAAAAGTACAGGGAAAGCCAAGTATTAAATAAAAAGGCATGTGGATACTAATTGAATCATTTTTTAATTAGATATGCATTGTTTTATTTAGGTTCTTGGGTAGGTTCTATTGTTAACACAAACAATCCACTCTTTATGGTACATTAGAGATAATAGTTTTGGTCAGTTGAAAAACAATGCTGGGATTATAATTTAGTGAGGTCTTTTCTGGAACAAAGCTCTTCAACAACAAAAGGTATTTCCTTAAACATGATTGGGGGGTTTTGACACCAATTCAAAATATCCTTATAATATTTCTGTTGGAGGTCTTTTAGATGCATGAACAGCTTTTTTCTGGATGGAGAAATTTTTCAAAATCTCTTTGGGCATAGTGCCAAATGGAAGAAACTTGCATAGAAACATATAGGATTAGAAAGGAAGACAATTACATTGTGGAGTTGAGCTTTCTTGACACAATACACAAACCAGCTGGTATGAATGCCTTCAGCAGCAATAAACAACTCTGCCCTCTTTTTAAATTGGTAAGTATTCTGGAAACTACTTTTATAAAAGTAGGCCTTAGGCCTGATTCATGGATTATGTCCTTTATGATACTCTCGATGTATCCATGCCTCTCAGCAACATCAACATGCTCAAGTTCGGCAGCCCCTTTCCTGTGCTTCACATGAGCTTGCAAGACAGTCGCACGATTCCCTTGGCTATAGATCATCCAGTTCATCTCTCACTTAATTGAATACTATCCTCAGTGTGTCCCTATAGTTTGGAAAAGCTGTTATATGAAAAATTCTAAATGAATAAGTTAGAGCTTGATGCATAAGAATAGAAAAATATGTAAGATATAGAAAAATATAAATAAGAGGCTTCTGGCATCAACTTAGACAAGAACACACCCAAGCATAATGTGATTAAGCAGAGTTTAATTCAGAAATGAAGAAAGCAAATATCTTATGCCTTGAAAGAATAGGACTGACCCTGCCATCGCCCTATTTAAAAAACTTCATTAGATCCCCATTGCCTATATTTGATTATATTTATTAATACCATTTGATGTAATTATAAATATAACACAATGTATTATTAATAACTTATTGTTACAATTAATCCAACCCACCATGCTTTTGTTTCCCTATTGTGGACCAGACCTGTATTGTCATTGTAACAGGGAACCAAATGTGAGAAGATTCTTCTAACAATGCAGATCGGGACCTTCCTTACAATTGAGAGTTTTAGAAAATTGCTTGGTGGCATTAACAGTTTAGGCAACTTGCCCCAAATCACAAAGGCAATCTGTGGCTGAGATCCAGATCTTGCTGACTCTATCAAGAATTTTTAACTTTTTGTGTATGTCCTTGACCCTATCTTAGAATAATGTTCTTAAATGCATTAAACATATAGGATTTGAAAGGAAGACAATTACATTGTACTATAGTAATCAAAATATATTTTTAAACATTTAAAAGTACCCTAGTTAAGAAATGTTCTCTAAGTCCTACTTACTACAAGGCCAGCTCTCTTTTTACTACTCCATCCCACCTTTCTCCAGCCTACCTTTGCAGACTAATTTCCTGTTCCTTCCCTTCATGTGCTCTACATGATAGCTAAACTAGGGTCATTGTCATTTTGTAAATTTCATTTTCCATCTCTAGACCTTATGCTTTTGCATATTCTGTTCCAGGTGTGAATTTCATTTTTCCTTTACTTCTAAACTTTTACATTTATTAATGCTTTATTTAGATTTATTTATGTTTTAATTTAGGGTTTATCTCTGATGTCAGATCCTACTGAAAACTTTTCTTGATCATCCTTAAATTTTACTGTATCCATTTAGGATCACAGTGTTAAGCCTGAGTGAACTCTCAGGAACCATCTACAACAAATTACTCATTATAAAGATTAGGAAACTGAAGCCCCAGAAGGCTAAGTGACTTGGTCCAAATTAAACAGATAGTAAATCTCAGATGTGAGATTTGAATCTTGGTCCTCTGACTTTTGTGTCAGTATTTTTTTACACTAGACCACATACTTTCCTAGTAGAAGGTATGCTCTTCATGAGCAAATGCTCTCTTTATCTTGCCTTTTGATCCTCAAAATTTACCATAGTGGCTTGTATACAAATGTACAAAAATGCTTATTAAATTGAATTGAACTGAAAGGTTTAAAAGGAGTGACTTGGACTTAAAGCTTGACCCCACAGGGAAGAGCTAGAATCAATGAATGAACATTACATGGTTGCAAATTTGGAGTCTACATAAAAGGAAATTTTTGTTAATACTTAGAGCTATCCATTAATGAAATAGACTGACTTGGGAGGTAACAAGTTGCCCAGTTGCTACAGTTTTTCAAAGAGGTTATTTGCTATGGATGCTTTGGTAGGGATCTGGGCCTTTAGAAAGGGTCAGACAAGATGCCAAAAAAGGTTCATTCTAATTCTGAGTCAAAAAGAGAAATATCAAGAGGCTAATTATTCAGATATACACTAGAGAAAACTAGACTAGAGAAAACTAGAAAGAAAACTTTCTAGAGAAGAAAAGAGAACAAAGAAGATCTGATTTTAATCTAAACCCAACCATAGCATAGTTAATTTCTATAGTGGTCAAATATTCAGCCAAAGTTTTTAGAATACTTTGAGTTTTCTCAAACAAACAAACAAAAAAATATTGAGCATGTCCAAGATGATAACTGAGTAGAAAGTAGAAGTTAGTTAGCTCTCTAGGAGAAGTGTCCTTTCCTCCCCTCCCACCCCCAGTGGTTGATTAGATTAGGTATGGGCTATTTAGTCCATTTCTAAAAGTGAGAAATGATTTGGATTAAAAAGCTCTATTTTACTAACAAATAAACAAATATAGTGTGCTTGTACTAAAAGGGTCATTAACCATAGAGAAAGATAAAGGAAGTCAATTCAACAAGTTTAATCAGAGCTTAAGAGCTATTTATTGATAATTATTTCATTTCTTAGTTTATTTTTTTAGAATCAGATGTCCACAACTTTCAGTGACTTTTCACTCTACCTCTCTTCACAGTCTATATTTAGGAACATTGTGTAATTTCCCACATGAGCAATATGTGATAGTCTCTGGAAATATTAATCATGGCTGAATATTTAACTTAAAATAAAATTGTTCTGAAAGTACAAGGAGCACTCAAGTCATATCTAATAAAATGATCTGGTGTGCTTTTTTGGTGTTAGGGAATGGCAAAGAAAATACTTTTCTGTTAGTTGATACCTCAATTTTTTTTAATCAATTTTGCTTTCTTTATATCAGAGCTTGGATTAGCATCTTCAACTGGTATGAACTCATTCATTGATAGTCCCCATGTTAATCTTGACCTTGGTTCTACTTCTCCACTGTCATTGGAATTTCTTGTTGGAGAATTCATGTCTTTAATGAGATTTAGTCACTTCTAGGATGTTTTTATAAACTTTCTCAGAGGACTAGAACAGCACCATAATGAGATAATTAAATCTGTACATTTAAATTTTTCTGATTTGTTGTGTAACATTTATGGTTGGGGTAGAGAGTAGGATTCTCTGCTCTCATGTCTTCTTGTGCTCTCTAATTCAACATTCATCATAGAGTCAAAGAGAGTTCCCACACTCAGCCTCAACCAACTTTTTACAGCTGATCATACCCACACTATTGCACTTACTAATGGCTTTCATATGAATATATCATTCTCAAATCAATCCCTTTTGTTACATGTGTTCACTATATTTTACTCTCTCTACTTCTTTCCTGATGTCATTCTCTTAATATCCTCAACATTGGCTCCATTGTACAAATTCACGAATCTAATTCCTTGTCATGATTATGTATCAAAGAACCAACAACAAGAGAAAGTCTTGATTTCTCTTTTATAACCTGAAGAGCAATTGGAAAATTCAGGCATTTGTGAACCTTTTTTCCATACGAGACTACACCTTTCCCCTGCCTCTCTCAACCTCAGTTTTTTTTTTTTCTGTAAAAAAAGAGGTCAATGTCAATGGTCTCCAACATTCTGTTGTTTTATGGCAATATGACTGTGAAACTTGGCTTCTGGGGAATGTAACTGAGCTATGCTATAGCTATTTACTATATTCCAGCAAAAAAGAAAACAGCATTTATTTCAACTCATCTACTTGGGACTTGAGGCTAAACTGTGCTGAAGGAAATCTGAAATGCCTTATGGAAAGGAATATCCAAGGAATAATAAGGATATGAAGGAAGCTTTCATATAAGAAGAATCACCAGTTAGGCAAAAAATTGGAAAATGAGGGTATGCCCTTCGACTGGGAAATGACTGAACAAATTGTGGTATTTCTTGGTGATGGAATATTATTGTGCTAAAAGAAATAATGAACTGGAGGAATTCCATGTGAACTGGAAAAACCTCCAGGAACTGATGCAGAGTGAAAGGAGCAGAACCAGGAAAACATTATACATAGAGACTGATACACTGTGGCAAAATTGAGTGTAATGTACTTCTCTACTAGCAGCAATTCAGTGATCCAGGACAATCCCAAGGAACTTATGAGAAAGAAGGCTATTCACATCCAGAGAAAGAACTGTGGGAATAGAAACACAGAAGAAAAACAACTGCTTGATCACATGGTTCGATGGGGATATGATTGGGGATGTAAACTCTACATGATTGTCCTAGTGCAAATATTAATAATATGAAATAGGTCTTGATCAATGACATGTAAAACCCAGTGGAATTGCTCATTGGCTACAGGAGGAGGTTGGAAGGAGGGGAGGGAAAGAACATGAATCATGTAACCATGAAAAAATCTTCTAAACTAAGTAAATAAATATACTTAATTAAAAAAAGAATCACCAGTGATACCACTGAGAAATAACATACTTTTCTCAAATAATCCTCTCACTACTCTCTCCACTTAATGATTCCCTGATCCCTCAACACATACCAAGTATGATGATACTAAAATTGAGGAGGATTAAGTAGTGAAATGACTTCATTCAGCAAAAAGGATTTCGAACTAAGATTTCCTAAATTCTTAGAACAGTGTCAGGCACATAGTAGGCTCTTAATAAATTTATTTATTTAGTTATAGTGATGATGATAAAAATAATCATGATGATGATGGTAGTAAAATTGATAATCCAATGGACATGAAGGTGGGTACTATCTGTGAGATTTAAAATGCTTGAGGTCTTAAACTGTAGTGATTAAAATAGTGGAAGATATAAATTGTGATAGATATAAGAGAGGGTGAGTAAATTTGACTGCAGAAATATGTTTCACTACAGTGTCTTGGGTTTTAAAATCAAATATAAGGTGGTCACCAGGGAAATATTCCCAATTATTCAAATACCCAAGTCAATTGGGTTTTCTAGAGATTTTAATTAACAATACAATGAGTAATCAAAGAAAGAGAGAGAGAGTAAGAAAGGAATAAGTATGAAGGGCCTCAAGCCAATATGGCCTAGACCTGAGTCTTAAAAGAGAAATCAGTCAGTTTTTTAGCACTCACCACAAGGTCTGACTAAATAAGGATACTAGTTACACCAGGCCAGTGTCCTTCCTCAAAGAGTCTTCCAGCCAGAGATTGTTTCAAAGGACCTCTCTCAAGAGCCTCCAGAGCTCCTACCCCAGAGGGACAGAGCCCCTCAGAGGAGCTCCTCAAGGAGCTCTCCTTCAGAATGAGATTTCCTCCAAGAGCACTTCTCCTCAAAGAGATCTATCTCCAAGGAAAGAGCCCTCAAGCATCAGTCCTCAAGGAAATGAGTCTCTCAGAATGAGATCCTCCAGAATGAGAATCAGAAATCGAGATATCCCTGAATGAGATCCAAGCTCTTATTTTTAAGGGCAAAATTTCCTCTGTCACCCCCCCCAAGTCCTTACATCTACCAATCACTGTAGATGTTTCTAAAGGACCGCCCATTTTGAATTCACAGCTGAGTAGTTTTAATCTCTTTAGTAAGTCAGGAAAAAATGCTGCTGTGTCGACAAATTTCATTAAGAAAAAACCTCTGAATAAGTTATCACCCTTTTAGGTTTAAGTAGTTTACAAGTTGCCCCACCTATATGGGTACCTAGCATCCCATTGTATCAATTTTAAAAACAGGCATGACTCAAAGAACTTCCTGTCCTTTCCATAAGCATGGGTCAAAGCACTTTCATTGTTCAACAAGGAGTTTTTCTGTCCTAAAGCAGTCTTAAGTAGGGTGGAGTAGGGATATTCCCAAGGCAAGGAGTTTTCACATTCAAGTAGAATTCTCACTATCTGCTAGGGAATTTTTTTAAGTAGAAGATTCCCCAATGGGGAAATTTCCAACATTCATAAGTCTGAGAAATTTTAAGGTTTACATATCCTACAAATACCCTTTTTAAAGAACTCTAACCTTCTGTTTTGTAATCAATACTAAGTATTGGTTCCAGGGCAGAAGAGTAGTAAAAAGCTAGGCAATTGGAGTAAAGTGAGTTTTCCAGGGTAACATAGCCAGGAAGTGTCTGAAATTAGATTTGAACCCAAGACCTCCTATCTCTAGGCCTGACTTTCAATCCACTGAGCCTCTCCACATACAACTTTACTTCTCAAAGAAGACCTTTGAGGTCTATATAGGTCCTATAAAGGTCATATAGCTGATCTTTAACAAATGATCATTTGCAGACAATAATTCCCAAATACAGAAGAATCAGGAAACTGAGGTGAATATTCACCAAATGGAAAGAAAACCAAGGTCTTTGAGTCTCCTTCTAGTTAAGTTGTTGGGCAGAGTAATGATGTTAATGCTAAAAGCATTAGCAACAGCCTTTTCTACTCTCAGGTTATAAAGAAAGTCCCTCCAAATTTTGTTTTTTCAAAAACCTAGAAATATATTAACCACAAATCCTAATTCAAACTAATGTCTCCTGCTTCTTCTCCAGTCTCACACAGCCTGGAGATATTTTCTTCTTAGTTGGAATGATCTTTCCACTTAGTTTTCAAGAATTTTTCATTTATGAAAATGTGTTAGACCGAAGTGCCCAATGTAAGTTGCCTGCAGGGAAATTGCCTAGTAAGGTGTTTATAGCTAGACTGCCATGGCCCCATTTATCCTCCCAACAAACAAATGAGTTAGAAAACCATGTTTCAAAATGCTGATACCTCAAGACAACCGAACCTCTGGAACTTAAAAGGATTGTTGGTGTGAAATGAGGACATAAAAATTAACCCTCTGGGTATGGCTCAAATGGGTGAACATCATGGTGATAATTGAGGGATCTAAAATGGAAAAATACTTACCACTCCTCTTGTTTGTTCCCTGAAGGCTCATGTTCGTTCTCTATATTTATACCCACCTCTATCCCCTTCTAGCAACTTTCTCTATTTTACTTTCTTTCTACCAGCCCTGAATGACTTAGTACTTGCCTGAGAACTCTCGTTTCTTACTGGGACTGAGAGACCTTTTAAGTCCTTTTTAGTGTTAAGTCAGAAATGCTGATGAATTCTTAGTTTATGAATCTTACTGCCAGCACTTTGAGCCTTGTTTCTGATGCATAATTTACTTTCTCAAAATGAAAGAGAACAAAAGTGGAAATTCAGTTAATGAGAGTGTCAAGGGCCTGGAGAGTTTCTCAAATTCTGGCTCCAGCACAGCCGTGCACAGATGTTACAGATGCATATGAGGTATGGTTTCTCTCATCTCTGGGGCTGGTTACAGATGTATGCCTTCTCAGAATAGGCTGGAGTGAAGAAAAAGGGATGACAGTGTATTCTCTATCAAAGACATCAATTAATAGCTCCATCAAGGTGTAAAATGCTTTAGAAAAAGCAAAAGAAATTTGTAGCCAGAGAACAAAAGCATAATAACAGCAAACGTGCTCTTCCCCAGAGGTAAATGCCACTTCTGGCTCAACGTAGAGCCAATGAAGACTCTTATCTTGGTCTTTAGCTAGAGCTGACATTTTTATCCTTTGGGCAAAAGCTTTTAATGGGAATGGACACTGTCAACACCTGCAGTCGGTATGTATCCTATTTGGCAGCTCTCTAGCAGGTCAGGGTTAACTACTGCCTTGTTCTCGTGTGATTGTCTTCAGGGAAAGCATTGACCACTTAAGAGTCCACCTTGAACTGGACCCTCAGCATCTGTTATCAGCCTCTATCAATGGCAGGTTTAAAAAGGCTTTGAATGAATTGCCTGCCTCATTTTATGCACAGGGGAGATGGCAGACGGTGCAAACACCCTGCTGGGGGTGTTGCTGAGCAGCCAAACTTCCGTTGCTGATGTATGCTCATTTGGGCCAAATCATTAAATTACTCTCACTGCACATCTGCAGCATCGTCGTTGGGTCCTGACATGCAGCCGCCTTCATTAGTGGGAAGAGTTTTCATTCAGTCCTACTAGGAGTCAAACTCAAAAAATCAACTTTTCCCTTGGCTTCTCTCCTATACTAACTGTAATGGTTCTCTTTTATGCTATTCTGTATTGCTATTTGTTCTCATAAATTTTCATCATGGGGATGATAGGACAATCTTCATTTCTCATCAATGAAAGTATTGTTTCCCACTCAGCATCTCCCAGAGATCACTTTGAAGTTGAACAAAGGATTTCATTAGGGAAGCAGGACATCTGGGGCTTGATAATTCATTCCCCTTGTTATTCACTGTATCGTTGTTAGAGCTGAAGGCAGGTGTCTTGATCTTGAAAGTAGGACAATGATACAATATATTTCCAATCAGTTGCTGGAAGAAAGGTTGCAACCCACCTCATTCAGAATTCAATTAGACACATTGGCCTGGAGAGTGGAGAGAGGGCATGCATTAATTCATGTAGATGCTCCACTCTAATCATTGTATTTTTTTTCCAAGTAGGACTAACCCATCTTGTTTTCCTTGAACAGTCTAGAAAGTAACTATATAGATTTTTCATTTAACAATCTGGGGAAAAATGAAATTAAAAAAAAAATCTGCTTAGGGAAGAATTCCAGCACATGCCCCCTTGATTTTTCATTGTAATGGAAAATTGATCTTTGATTCATGTAAGTGCACCTGCTCCTTCCACTTGTTCATTTGATGAGGTAATAGTAACCTCCCCTAATGTATATATCCTCCTAAAGGACTTAATCAGCTCTAGATACAGCATAACTGTCACCTCCCTAGCCAGAGTGGAAAGTGACTGCTCAGAAAATCCTACCAAAGATCATGGAAGCAGATATTAATGAGAAAAAGTTAAATGTCATGTAGATTTAAACTCTGAGAGTGTACCTTGGGGGAGAAAATACAATTTCCTCAATTTCAGTTTGACTGACTCCCAGTCTTTTTATCACAGTGTGGTAAAATAAAGAACACTCACTAGTATGTGTGGTATTATATTATGACTTTAATTCAGCTGTTTTAGCTTTTAAAATAAAGAAATGTAGCCAAACTTTTAAAAAATCAACTTGAACATATTCAGAAATTCTGCCACCAAAGAGTATAGGACTTTGTGGATTTGGTTCATTTTTTAAAAAGGTTTAAGAAATGAATATACTTTGTCTATTTAAATTTATCTCCCTGATCAAATTCTTATAATTTCATCAAAATTATATTTTCCCCCTTTTAAGAGCTAAGTGAGTTTTCTTGAAGATATCAAATCTTAAAGAAAAGAACAACTAACAGTAAAATTCATGATATTTCTTAGGAATGCTTAATTTATCCTTTATACATTTTGAAGATGTACCCAGTGTAAAAGCAGTCACTACCAGAATTTTAGGCCATATTGTTGGCTGTCATTTTACTACTTCTATTTCCCTCAAAATACCCACATGGGATCAAATCTGAATTGGCAAGCCCACTGGAAGATCCTTAAAGTATCATTAAACTCTGCTTTGGGGGTTAGAAACGATTGTTAAAATTAAAGCCAGGGACTGTGAAAACAACAACAACAACAACAAAACAAAACAATTCTCTTTGTCTTGTTCAGTATGAATGAAAAATGGTTCATATTTCCTTTTTGAAACCTGAGACAACATTCTGGCCATTTTTCTCCTCCCTATCCTCCAACTTTGGCCAACATTTTTCAGTCCTGTTTGGCATTTCTCTATCATTGATGATAATGACAACATGAATATATTATGGAATAGAAAACAGTAAAAGAGGGGTTTTTTTGTATTCCCAAAGAATGATTATAAAAGTTAATTTGATTAATAATCCTAGAGGTACAATACATACCTTCCTTCTTCATCTACCAAACATACCCCATCATATTATGAATAAAGTTCAGCTACTATTCAGTATGAAAGCAAATCCTTTTGAATTACTTTCCTTTAATGTGTTCATGATAACACATACTGTTACTGCTTGGTCCTGAGTGAATGATTATTGGCAACCAGTTATTTGATATGGTCCCTATACACTCCAAATTACCTAGATATCATAATGTTGAAAATTAATCAATCTCTTTTTATATATAGATCTCTACCTACAAAGATAGATAAGTAGATATAAAAAAAAAGTTGCTTGGATTGATGGGGGCTAGGACCCCTGGGTTGGGCACGAAATGACATCAAGCCTCACCTAGTTCAGGTTCCTGCACTTACCAATGGCACCTTGGGGGGCTAGAAATTCTAGACAACAAATGACATTAGCCTGAACCCAGGTTCAAGACCAGGAGTACTTATTGGGACACCTGGCTCCCTCCAATGAACATCCATCAGGGGAAATTCCACTAGTTTCTGCCTGTGTAGAACTACATAGGGACTGTTATCCATCTCCCTTAGCCTAGCCTAGGGAGGGGCTAGAGGGATTTTGAATTTTTCTCTATAAAATCCTACCCCCCTACTGTTTGGGAGAAGGCAGCTCCATTCCTGGAAGTCAGCAGCAGCTTTACTACCACCAGCCCAAGCCACCTCTTTCTAACAATCCCAATAAAATCTTTGCCTAAGATGAACAGAGCTGGAGTAACAAATTCTTTTGGGGCAAAACTGAACCTGGAAAACAAGAGAATGTTTTTTTTTTAATCCATTTATGCAAGTTGAAATGCAAATAACAACAACAATAATACTTATGCAATGCTTTTATGTTTTCACAGCGTTCTTAACATAATATCTCATTTGAACATCATAACAACCCTGTAAGGTAGGTAACAATGCTTATGAGTTTCATTATATGAGGCATTTAGATGGTACAATGGATAAGATTGTTGGGCCTAGAGTCAGGAAGGACTAAGTTCAGTTTTAGTTTCCTATATTTATTAGTGTTGTGATCCTGGGCAAGTAGCTTAACTTATCTGCTTCAATTTCCTTATATGTAAAATGAGATAATAATAGTGCCTGCCTTTTAGGGTTGTTGTGAAGATCAAATGAAATATTTATATATAATATATATTTATACATATTTATATATATATATATAAATGTTTATAAAATACTTAGCAATACAATGTCTGGCACATGTAAGCTATTTGTATAATCATCATCATCTTATTGATGAGGAAAATGAGTCATACAGAGCTTAATGACTGGGATTTCATCATATGGTTAGTCAAATTTTAGAGGTAGAATTTAAAATCAGTTCTTCAAGTCCAATACCATCCCATGTGTTTCTATATGAGGAAGATTTAGAAAGAAATTATTTTTTATTTTTAAATTTATTTAATTAATTAATTTAGGATATTTTTCCATGGTTACATGATTCTTGTTCTTTCTCTTACCTCCCCCCTCCCAGAACCATTGAACAATTTCATTGGGTTTTAAATGTATCATTATTCAAAACCTATTTCCATATTATTACTATTTGCAGAACAGTGATCATTTAAAGTCAATATCCCTAATCATATCCCCTTCAAACCATGTGATCAATCATGTTTTTCTTCTCTGTTTATACTCCCACAGTTCTTTCTCTAGATGTGGAAAGGGTTCAGAAAGAAATTAATTTAGAGAAGCTGAAAATATTACTTCTTATTCTGATATCTGTTTACTTCTTACAGAATATCTAAGAAAGTATAATAACAAATGCAAGTAAACTATTGGCTACATAACCTGAGAATTAAGATACAGACTATGCTATTTTATTTCTTTTTTACATAAATTTTATCTTCTTAAGTAACAAATGTGTAGCTTTTCACTGAGTCATCAAATATATAAAAATCATATACCTGGGCCAGGTGGAACCATTGATTGTTCACCAGCTTCTTAGGACAAGGAGAAATACTGGCTTATTAGCACCCTTCCTTATGCTGAAACCTCCTCCCAATTGCTATAGTGCATAAGAAATAAGAAATATGAAATATTTTCCCAGTTTTCCTATTTAAAAAGTTTAATAATAATATTTCCCATTTACATGAAAAACAATTTTAAATATTTGTTAGTTCAGTATATTTTCCCAATTCCATATAAAAATGATTTTATACTTGTTTTTTAATATTTAGCATTCCAAATTCTTTCCTTCCCTCTGTGCATTTCCCCATCTCTGAGAAAGCAATCAATTTGATATAGGTTATGGGTGTGCTATCATGAAAAACATATTTCCATATTCACCATATTGTTGAAGAAAACTCTTAAAACCATGAAGAAAATCAAGTGATAAATGATATTTTAGTCTCCAGTCAGTCTCCATCATTTCTTTCTCTATAGATGGATAGCATTTTTCATCATAATTTGAATGCTGTCTTAGATCATTACATTACTGATATTAGCTAAGTCATTCACAGTTGATAATCATACAATATTGCTGTTACTTTGTACAATGTTCTCCTGGTTCTGCTCACTTCACTTTGCATCAGTTAATAGAAATCTTTCCAGGTTTTCTGAAAGCATCTTGTTCATCATTTCTTTTTTTTAAATCCTTACTTTCTGTCTGGGAATCAATACTATATATTGGTTCTAGGGCAGAAGAACAGTAAGGGCTAGGAAATGGGGATTAAGTGACTTGCCCAGGGTCACACAGATAGGATGTATCTGAGTCCAGAACTGAACCCAGGACCTCTTATCTCTAGGCCTGCTCTCAATCCACTGAGCCACCCAGCTGCCCCCTCTGCTCATCATTTCTTATTACACAATAGTATTCCATTACAATCATATACCAGAACTTGTTCAACTATTCCTAAATTGATGTTCACCCCCTCAAAGAAATATGAAACATTCAGGACCAAGAAAGACAATAAGACTTTGGTCACCTTCTTCTAACAAGAAATCTAGGTACCTTCCAGATTCTCAAAGATACCTCAAACACAGTGTCTTTTCCTCTAATGCTTCTCATTGGACCTGCTTCTAACCAAAGCAATGAAATAGCCCAAGTGGCTCACTAGAGTTTCCTGCAGGCACTTTGAAGAAATTCAATAAATTTTTACATAAACATTTTAATAGTAACTTTGACACTAAGAGAAAATCTTCCTCTTTACTTTCATGTTAGGCATAAAACCGTCATAATGGATTTTTTCCTTAGGTGCCCACAGTAAGTTCCTTTAGAACATGGATGTCAAAAACACAGTTCAGATTCAGCTCATAGCAACAGCTTTGGGTGAAGCCAAAACCAGTTTAAAAAGGTAATTGTGCAATATTTAACAACTTAAAAAATAAAAACAATAGAAGAATAATACTAATTTATTGTATCCCATGTTAATATGCAGAGATCCTTCTGTATAGTTTGGTGGCTCCCATTTCTATTTAAGTTTGATACCATTGCTTTTAATAATGACTGACTACTGCTATGATCAGAGTGAAAGATGAATTCTGAGACCTAGAACTTGTAGTCTTAGGTTCCTCCTATAGTCACCAGAATGAGTTTTCTAATAAAAACAAATAACACACATGCAGAAGGCCATTATATGAAAAAGAGATCAAAGGGGTTAAATGGAGTCCAAGATCAACTGGAATTGAAAATATAATAGGAAAGTCCCAAAGCTAATATTCTTCAAGGCAGAAAACAGAGGCAGAGAGTCTCAGAAAGATAATAATCCTACTATACTCTGTTCTAGTCAAATTTATTCAGGAGTCGTGTGTTGAGTTTTTAAACCTACAATTTAGGAGAGGACTAAAAACTTTAGTATTAGGAACCAATGGTATTTAGTTTTGAAAAAGAAGAAATCTGAGGGCATGTTAGATGTTAAATAATGGGATGTCATATTGTGAGATTTAAAATGGTTGAGGTCTTAAACTGTAGTGATTAAAATAGTGGAAGATATAAATTGTGATAGATATAAGAGAGGGTGAGTAAATTTGACCGCAGAAAATATGTTTCACTACAGTGTCTTGGTTTTTAAATCAAATATAAGGTGGTCGCCAGGGAAATATTCCCAATTATTCAAATACCCAAGTCAATTGGGTTTTCTAGAGATTTTAATTAACAATACAATGAGTAATCAAAGAAAGAGAGAGAGAGTAAAAAAGGAATAAGTATGAAGGGCCTCAAGCCAATATGGCCTAGACCTGAGTCTTAAGAGAGAAATCAGTCAGTTTTTTAACACTCACCACAAGGTCTGACTAAACAAGGATTCTAGTGACACCAGGCCAGCTCCATCTCAGATGACTTCACCAGATAGAGCTCCCAAGCAATCCTCATCAGAGATCCTCCAAAAGGATTTCTCCAAAAGGAATATCTCCTCAAGAGATTCTGCTTTTTCTTATATAGGGGTTTTTTCTCCCATGTCACCTCCCCTAAGTCCCTACATCTACCAATCACTGTAGATGTTTTCCAAAGGACTGCCCATCTGAATTTCTGCTAAGTCGACCAATCTCCTCAGTAAATCTGAATGAGAGAAAACACAGCTGAGTCAACTAATCTCAACAAGAGAAAACTTGCCCGACCCTTTTGGGTACCTAGCATCCCATTGTATCAATTCTAAAAACAGGTCTGGCTCAAAGAACTCCTTGCCCCACCATAAGCATGGATCCAAGTACTTTCATTGTTTAGCAAGGAGTTTTTTTCCCCTAAAGCAGTCTTAAGTATGGTTGGAGTAGAGCTCCTCCCATTTCTGATCCTGGCAATTTCTCACACCAAAATGGGGAATGTTTCTCAGTAGGGAATTTGTTCCAATTAAGAATTCCCGATGGGGAAATTTTTAACATTCACAAGTCTGAGAGATTTCAAGATTTACAATATGGAAACAGAATTTAAAAAAAAAAGAAAAAAATGTACTTGTTCAGCTTGGCCTCAGAGTATGGATCTAGGAGCAATGTGTAATAATTTCAGAGTGACAGATTTAGATTTAATATAAATAAGAACTCTTTAATGCCAATGTCTGGCACATAATAAGTGTCTAATGCTTGCTTCTTGTCTTACTGATTGTTCTACAGGGCAATGGGCTTCCTTAAGAAGTACTTATTTCACCATCTCTGGTGAATTTCAATTAGATTGTGTATGGCCACTTGTCAGCGATGGTCTAGAGGTAATTCTTAGTCAAGTTGAGGCTGGTGAAATAAAACCTCTGTGGTTTCCTTCATCTTCGAAGTTCTGGATGCTATGATAAAACTTAGCTCTTGGCCTTGCTCCTTGAGTTTAGTGGTAGTGAATATGACAAACATATACGTGCTTATAGTACAAAATATAACAAAACAAATGCATAATGCATTTAATGGACTATACAAACACTAGAATTCCTTTCCAAATTCTTCTCTACTGACCTTTAGAACCCACCTCTAATTTTGTTCTTTCACAGAAGCCTTCTCATATTAATATAGAATGCAAAAACATAGATGAAGTTATAAACAAAAACAAATGACACCTTGAAAAATACACCTGAAGCCAGAAAACACCTGCCAAGGTAAATTGCCTATTCTGTTGGCTATTCTTTTTGTCTTCTTTCCTTTGGGATAATGTTAATTGCTTAAACAGTGAAATCCTATTTGCTTTTTTCTTTGAAGTGTTTAGTCTAGCACCCAGGGAAGGCAGATTGGGTGCTGAGTTTGTAATTTAACCATTGCAGGTGAACAAAATCAACAGGATCCTCCCTTGTGTCCTTGATTTGGTCCACATTGTCATACCTCAACCCATTGAATTCAGCATTTCTGGGAATCTGTTGATAAAATGAAAGTATAATGATCATGACTGATGAATTTATTGAAGTTTTGTTCCCCTCAGTTTCAGATTGTCATCATCCTCTCTGTTAAAAGCATTAGGTCTCTATTTGTAATACATTACATTTCTCTTTAATACAAATGAGTGCAGGGGAGTATCAGTGTCTGAGCTGAGCTCCAGTGTGCTAACCTTTATGCTGCCTCATGCCAACAATTTATTTCTTCTTTGAAATGTTTAAACAACTTTCTGAACTCCCGATGATTCAGATCATTGCTTTCTTGAGCCATAAAGTGGCCGTCTAAGGCACATAATGTACCTCAGCTGTGAAAAGAAATCCAGAAAAGTTAGGCAGTATTTCAGAACAAATACCAGAAAAGGATCTTGTCTTGTTACAGGGAGGGAGAGAGAGAGAGAGAGAGAGAGAGAGAGAGAGAGAGAGAGAGAGAGAGAGAGAGAGAGAGAGAGAGAGAGAGAGAGAGAGAGAGAGAGAGAGATTCATGGAGCTCTTTTAGATGAATACAGTATTGCTTCTTTATCAAGGAGACAGAAATGATGGGGTTTGAAAACTTTCCTCTTGAGCTCACACCATAATTCAGTAACTAATTTAGGAACCATATTGATACCCTTTTGAATTAGAAAACAATATTTGGCATGGGACTATGTTGGGTACAAAATTCCATTAGTGAGCCAAAGTCTTTACCCTCAGGGGAGTTATATTCACTAGACATACCCATGATGAATTTTCCTCCATTCTCCAAAACTAAGAACACAGGTGGAAATGGGACAGAATTCAGAGTGAGGTTAATGGTACCTAAAGGAAGGATTTGTCATCCTACTCTCTTTAATAGTAAGAAGCTTCCTGGAATGAGGTAGTTATCTGAGGGCATTAAATTGAGTAGTTAATGGGAGGGATAAACTTGCCAAGAGTCAAAGATCAGGATAGGAATAAAAACAGAAAATGGACATCATTACATGTCAATATCTATTTTTATCCAATGGCATAGCTTCAGTTATCAGTGTCAAAGTGAATGATGTCCTTACTGGAGCATTAAAGTTTTCCAAGATGTATTCTTCCAGTCTAGCTTGTATGTCAGGAATGAATAAACTGTAGGATCAAAGGGCTCTGACTATATGAGTATATCAGAGAGTGAGGAGGAATATGCTCATTTTTAAGATAGCTGAACATAGTGAAAGTAGAGATGGACTTGGAGTTCTGAATACTTTGGTGTGGGTCCTGCCTCAGACACCAAATTATCTGTCTTACCTTGATCTAATTACTTAACTTTTCTGAGTCTAAGTTTATTTGTATATAAATTGGGATAATAATATCTATAACACTTACCTCAAAGGGTTATCATAAGGCTCAAATGAGATCATGTATATAAATTGCTTTGCAAAACTTAGATGACCATGTAGGTTTTCCAAAAGTCTTCATGTTGTTTTAAACTAGCAAAAACTTATAAAGGTCAATCGGCCATTATTACCATTGCCTCATGCCTCTCTTCTCATTTGATAAGTTCAGATATAAATGGTCCTGGGACAAGTTGCTGTCCTGCTATTATTCTAGTATGTATAATATACAGGTGTATAAGATAACTTCCTTGTATAACTGAATAAAAGCATTGTGATAGAGACTTGTGATTTCATTTAGCTTGGAGATTATCAGCATCTTGTATGGTGAAATCAGTTTATAGTCTTTCTCTTAAATACTTTTAGATTAATGCCATGGCCAGATTTTGGCAAGTTTTATCTATGAGAGTACACTGATCTTAATAGAGTTTACTAATGACTTAATAAGAGTATTTTGATGTTTATATTTATAGTGTCGAGAATTTATATCTGTTAGGTTATGAAAAAAAGTTAATTTTTGAAATGTAATCCTTGTTTCCTAGTTACGCCAATAGGTTCTTCATTTTTGCAAACAGCAGTGAAGTGTTATGAGCTCTCCTATTTCCTTGAAAAGTATGCACAAATCAGTAAGTAGAGGCACCTTGAGAATAATCCATTAGTAATGTATGATTTGAGCCTCTATTTTCTCATCTTTATAATGGGGATGATAATGTGCATACTTCCTATATGGTTGGTGTGAGAAAAAAGTGATTTTAAGCTTTAAAAACTATCTATATATTGTATATGCACTTATTATTCTTTGGGTCTAGCAGCTCACCACATTTCCTTTGCCTGGGGGCTGTTTGGAAAAGACTGCAAGCAGGATACCCACTGTGTTTAAGTGCATGATTAATTCTCCCTTGAAGTGACAGGCTCTGATTTATTAGGATGCCTCAAAAAAGAAAACCACTGTGCCTGGGAATGGATGAAACTACATAGAGGAAATCTCTGTGGTCATTTGCTGGGAGCTGGCAATATGCCGAAGGGCTATAGAACTGGGCAGCCAGCAGGATGCTGGAATTGGGCTGGCACTGGAGGAGTTTTTACAGAAACTGACATTGTGAAACTTCCATTGCAAAAGCCAATGAAACAATGCTCTGGGCCCAAAGCCTACCAGTCCAACTTGGGTCTGCTACAGCTAAATATCCAGAAGGAAAGAGATGGAAGCCTTGGGATATATCACTTACAATTCTTAGTTCTTAATATTCCACTTAGTTTTTAAGAAGTAGGTATAACTCCTTACTTTATTTCATTCTTGCCTCATGGGTTAGCCTAGCTTATGTGCTAAGATTATTGGTAAACCTCAGGATAAAAGTCACTAGTATATCAATGGTTCAGTTCAACTAGTTTTATAGGGAACCAAACTATGCATAATGCTTTAGGGGTCCTGAGATCTGGGACATTTGGTCTTTGCTACTCAGTAACTTAGGGTTAAGGAGATACATCATATCCATGAGATATTATGGGGCAAACAGATGGAATAGAATCAAGGGAACATAGAGCCAAGCTAAATTGATCCTGGGCAGCTCAACTAGTCAAAATTCTACCCACATTTTATTGATGAAGAAAATGACATTCAAGGAAATTGTTATTGGCCCAAGGGCACAGAGGTACTAATCTTTAAGGGGTGAGATTAGAGTCTATGTCCTTTTTCACCTTTAATGCTCTGATTTGATTTTCTTCTCTCTTCTGTTTTTGTTAGATTAAACAGTGGTTTGTTATTTTTGTTAATTTTTTACAAAACCAACTCCTAGATTTATTTATTAATTTAATAGTTTTCTTATATTCAATTTTATTGATCTCACCTTTAACTTTTAGGATTTCTTATTTGTTATTCAGTTAGGCATTTAAAATTTGTTCTTTTCCTAGTTTTAAAAATCCCATTCCCAATTCATTGATCTTTTCTTTCTCTATTTTATTAATATAAGCATTTAGAGATATAAAATGTCCTCTAATTACTACTTTTGCTGTATCCTATTGGTTTTGGTATTATGTGAATTTAATATAAAAGATACCCCCTTATTCTATTTGGAAACCCCTTACTCACTCATACATATTAAGTCAAGATGCCCCCCAAGTCATGTGACTAAAGTGACTGATGAGTCTTTACTTCTGAAGGGGCTGACAGAAGTTTTGGGTGAAGAGTGACATGAATGAAAATCAGGACTTGGGAGACTTAAGCTGAAGTTGAGTGTGGCTAATCCGAGAAGCAGGAAGAGTTGATGCCATTAGCCTTATAAGAAAGGGGATTGGGCAGTATCACACTCTTTTGCTTGGGATTTTTCTCTGTCTGGACATGCAAATTGCTCCTTTCTATGGGGCATTTAACACTCTGCTTGAGCCTCAGCTGGGAGCTGGAACATTGGACACATAGAAACAGTTTTTTAGTTAGGATGGCCAGGTGACACCTTTCTCTCTCTCTCTCTCTCTCTCTCTCTCTCTCTCTCTCTCTCTCTCTCTCTCTCTCTCTCTCTCTCTCTCTCTCTCTCTCTCTCTCCTCCAACTTTTTCTAATAATTATAGTACATTGTGTCACTTATTATCATTCTTTTTAATGAAATCATTGTTTCAATAATTTCTTCTTTTACCCATTCATTCTTTAAGATTAAGTTATTTATTCTCCAATTATTTTTGTTTCCAATAGTTCCTTAGTATATACAATTTTTATTGTGTTATAGTCTGAGAAGGTTGTACTTAATATTTCTGCTTTCCTACACTTAACTATAATATTTTTGTGCCCTAATATATGGTCTATTTATTTGAAGGTACCATATACTGCTGAGAAAAAAAAAATGTGTACTCTTCTCTGTTCCCATTCAAATTTCTCCAGATATCTATCATATCTAACTTATATAATATTCTATTCATCTCCTTGACTTCTTTCTTATTTATTTTTTGGTTAGATTTATCTGTTTCCAAGAGGAGGAGATTAAAGTTCCTAATTATTATTGTTTTGTTATGTATTTCCATCTGTAAATTTTTTTCCCTTTGGTAATTTGGATGCAATAACATCCAGTGTGTATAAATTTAATGTTGATAATGCTTTGTTATCTGTATACCTCTTAACATAGTATAATGTCTTTTGATTATTTCATTTTAAGCTTTAACTTTGTCAGGGATTTTGATTGCTGCTTTTGATTTCTTTATATTAGCTAAGGCATAATATAGTCTGCCCCAGCACTTCATTTTACTCTATATATGTCTCTTATTTTTAAGTATGTTTCTTGTAAACAATATATTGTTGGATTTTGGATTTTGATCTATACTGTTTTCTGTTTTCATTGTATGGGGGAATACATCCCATTCACATTCAAATTCATAATTATAAGTAACTCCATTCTGTACTTTTTTGTCACTGTTTGTCCTCTTTTTCCTGTATCCATCCTCAGATATTCAAATTTTTCTTTCTGATATCACTCCAATTCATAGCCCTTCTTAGAAATTTTCCTTTATTCTCTCCCTTTACATTCCTAGTTCAAAATTGGCCCCCTTTTAAAGAGTTTCTCCCTTGTTGTTTCCCCTTCCTTTTTTAGTGTTTATTCCATCGGTGTTTCCAAAGTTCCTATTTTATCCCCCCTATTGTGCCCTTCTGTTTCTTCTGAGTTTGATTCTAAAAATCCCTCCCTCAGCTTATCTTAAGAATCTCTTCCTTATCCTCTTGATGCATCCCCTTATTTTTTGATAAGTTATCCAGTCTCTTATCACTTTGACCTCCTTTCTCTTAACCCTCTCTTCCTTCTCTTAATCCCTCAGTCCCTTAAGGAGCTTTCCTTTGCTTGGTTCTTCCCTTATACTCTCACAGTACCTCCTTTATTCCCTCATGTTTTGTTTTTAAGTTTACTCATCTGATGGTGTATGTTGTTCTCTTTTATCCTAGATCTGAAGACAGCAGTATTCTAATTCTACTGGTTCTCTACCCTTCATTCTCATTCTCATTGGTAATTCCTCCACTCATTTCTCCCCCATATGAGATAATCATTATTCCCCACCTTCTCCTGTCTTTTTTGACTTATTCCACTGCAATCACCTTGACCTCAAGTTTTCCATCCATACGTGCCCTATCAAAATATCCAGAAAATGATGCCATTTCTAGGAACTTTATCCTATATAAGAATCAAACATTTTTCTCTTTTGAGTTGTTTATAATTAGTATTTTATCATTATCTTTATGTTTCTTATAGATCACATTTTCTACTGAGTTCTGAGTTTTCCCCCCAGAAACAATTGAAACTCTTTTAGGTGATTAAATATTCTTTTTTAAAACCTTTTATAATTATGCTCAGTTTTGCTAAATATGTCATCCTTGGTTGTAAGTGTAATTCTTTTACTCTATGAAATGATGTGTTCCATGTTCTGTGTTATTTTAATGTTGTGGCAGCTAGGAATTGTGTTATTCTGACTATTCCCAAAGTATTTAAAATGTGTATTTTTTTCTTGTTGCTGTAGTATTTTTTCGCCTTAACCTGCAAACTATGGAACTTAGCAATGATGTTCTTGTGCATTTTCATTTTACTCTGATTCTAGGATTTCTGGACTATTTTCCTTGATGATTTCTTGGAACAAGGTAAAAACTCTTTTTGATCATTACTTTCTGATGGTATAACCATTCTTATAATTTCTCTTTGATCTATTTTCCCTGACAATTGTTTTGTGGTTAGATTCTTCATATTCTCTTCTATTTTCTCATTCATTTGATTTTACTTCATTATTTCTTTTTGTCTTAGGAAATTGTTAGCTTCCCCTTGTCTAATTGTAGTTCTTAATACATTATTTTCTTCTATGAATCATTATGAATCTCTTTTTTGGGGGTGATTATTCTTTCATATTTTTTCTTGATTTTCTTGCATTGCTCTAATTCATTTTCTAATTTTTCCTTATCCTCTCATTTGATTTTTGAAATATTTTTAAAGCTCTTCTAAAAGGTCTTATTGAGCTTGTAGCCATTAGTTGTATTTCTTTGCTGTTTTTGAAGTAGGTGTTTTTACTTCATTGTCATCTGTGTTTGAAACAAGGTCTTCTTTATCCCCATAGTTACTATCAGTAGTTGGGTTCTTTCTCTTTCAGGAACACATTTATTTTTTATTTTTAAAATGTTAATGGCCAGATTGGGTCAGTAGACCTAATTGTTGACTTTTTCCTGGATTGCTAGAGTTCCTACAGTGCTGGGGCATGGTATATCAAGTTTCAGGATGTTTTTATGTTTTTTTTTTCCCTGAGCCATATTTAATTATTCCAGTTTTTATAGATCAGGGAACAATGTAATCCTTGTGTCCCCCCACTTAAACCCCAGTCTATATTTGATCTCAGGTGCTCCAACCAGAGCTAGTGGGCACTTTTGCTATTTCAACTACAAGCATATAAGCCACCTCCTTCAGTACCAGCAATCAGGGATCCCACCCTTCTGGAAGTGATCACACTAGAGGGACCCCAATCCCTCACCAACCACATTCACCAGTCTGAACTCCTTCCTCACTTCTCTTCTCTTTCAGCTTCAGATTATGATAGAGCATGCATCTAGTCTGTATTCATCAGGTCTCCAAAGTCTCTTGCCTGTATGCAGGAAGGCTTGAGGTCCTTCCATTAGTGTCTGGATCCTGTGAACTTTGTGATATTTATTCCTGCAACCCCCAGCTCTGGACTAGTGGGTATGTCCTGAGCTGAGGCTTCCACTGACATAGCTGCTCCCCAAAACCTGAAGAGTCCAAGTTCTTGTGGTATCCTCCTGGACATAAACTCCCTGACTCAGCAAACAAGATGAGATTAAAGGCCCTCCCCTCAGGAACTGTCTTGTTGATTCCACCCTATACATTCTGTTCCTACCCCACCCCAGAGTCTGTGAGGTGGAAAGTCAGAAACCTTTTTCCCTAGTTGTCCCTGGAAGTTCAGCTCCATGCCAGAATCCTGTCTAGTTTTTGCCACTTTTAGCATTGAATATGTAGAGTTATTTTGGTTTATTGTGGGGAGTATTAGGAGGGCAAGGGAACTTCATGCCATACTCTACCATCTTCCCACAGTGTATCTCCTAGTGATAGAATTTATGATAGCAACTCCAAGTGTAGTAAGTATTCAGAGAAAGGAAAGATCAATCAAAGCTTCATAGAAGAGATAGGGATTGAAATGATCCACCAGGAAAGTGTATTTCTTTAGGTAGAGAGAGATTTTATTAGGGTTAGGGATATCAGTAAAAGTAAAGACAAAGAGGTAGGAAAATACCACTCAGAAAAGAATGTGAATATCACTGTTGTTCATTATTTGGTCTTGTCATTCAAACTCAAAAGGAAAAAAGCACTGTCTTCCTTTATATTTGTCCAAATCAAAATTCTTGTTGAACATTAGGCATTCAATAAGCATGATGAATAAATGAACTTCTTGGACACATTTTTCCTCTAAGAAAAAAGGATAAAGGTGCAAAGTATGAAGAGAGAGAATAGCCAAAGAAAAACCATGGGAAAGAAAGAAGAGAGAGCAGTCAGGGTATTTGCCATAATTTCAGGGAATAGGAGATGGGAATATAGAGGAGGTACAGAGATGATTTATAATGAGCTTGTAAATCAGAAAATTCATCATGGAATCTTTCCTGAGTTGTGGGATTTTTGAGACTGAATGGGAAGTCAATGAATTTGCATGAGATCCTAAAATCTCAATGGATGGCCCAAATAGAGGCAACTCACTTTTAAGGATTATTATGGTTATCTTTTAAATTGATCTATTAGTTATAGTCTGCTTTGGGAGATATTTTCCCAGGTAAATAGCCTGAAAAACACATGTACCTTCAAGGCTTCATTTTCCTTAAAACTCCTCTTTTTGGAGAAATATACATCTGTCCTAGGAACTATCCCAGGGTTGACTATAGGATAGATAGTGCAATTTATCATGCTCAGAGTGATGAAGCAGCCATTAAAAAATATGTAAGATTCCTGGGGAAACTATGAGCTTAGAGTTAAAGAAGAAACAATTTAAATTTGCTAAATTTCCTAAAGCACATATGTGTATTTCTCAGAATGAATAGGTATATATGTATGCATATCCATGGATATATATGTATGTATACACATACATTTATTATTTAAAACTTTGGCATTAATCTTGGTGATTCATAAGGAAGGAGGCAGCCTGGCAAAGTTTAAATGATTGAAAATGATGCCAATGGCCTTCTGCAAAATCTGATTACAGCTCTGGTGATTGATAGCTTGCCATTAGCACAGGGGAAAAAAAATAAAGCCCCAAAATTGAGCTGAGTAAATCAAGAAAGACCTTTCTAGTTTACAGTGAACACTTAGACATGATTCAAAAATGTTTTAACCAAGATTTCATTTTCTGTAAATATATGTTGCCTTCGAATATGAACTATTCATTGCAGTGACTTTTCCCTGAACTATGCTTTAATCTGGCCTTCAAGAAAGCCCGACTTTCCCTGCCACCCTTCCAAGGCTCTGTGTGATTTACTTAAATGACATTGTGCTGTGCCATTTGTATTCCTGTATTCCACTGCTTTGCTTGTAAGAAATGATCTTGTTTCCAAAACTGGTGAGATGTGAAGATGGCACAACATAAAGGGTGAGCAAGGAAAAGAGGGGGTGGTCAGTATTCAGAAATTTCACTGTCTGTTCTCACCAACTCATAGTATTTGATAAAAAGGTATCATTTCCATCATTTGTTATTTTAAGCCTTAATATATTGATTATTTGTAAGAACCTCCCTTTTACAGTTTTCTACAGAATGCAAATAACTGTAAATTGAGTCTAGAGTACCCAATTAGGGTACAATTATTAGAAGGTCTTTATTATTAGGTAGAGAATGAGGTGGCTGAGTGGAGAGAGTATCTGGCCTGGAATCAGGAAGACATAAATTCAATCTGGCCTTAGACACTTGCTATACAACTCTAGGCAATTCACTTAACCCAATTTGCCTTAATTTCCTCATATGTAAAATAAGCTGGAGAAAGAAATGGCAAACTACTCCAGTATCTTTGCCAAAAAAAAAATCCCTACAACTGAAAAATTACTAAAAATCAACATTATTAGGTAATTTTCTAATAAAATTGAGAAGTAGCTTGATGTAGTGGATCTAGAACCTACCTTTAAACCATAATAGAGTCCTGGATTCAAATTCTGCCTCTGACACATAATGACTATGGGACCCTGGGCAAGTTGATTAACCTCTTAAGTCTCTGGAGTGTAAAGATTAAAATTTAGGGGAGATGGGGAGACTGAGGCAGGTAGAAATTAGTTTCTCTCTGCAAGGAGTATTATATTTTTTAGAGGTTTATTAAAGGTTAAAGATTAAAGAATATACAAGTAAGAAACATGTGCCTAGGCCAGAGGCCTAGACAAAATAACCTCACATGACGCAAGAGACCACCTGCTCCAAAACCAAAGTCCAAAAAGAGCCAAGAGAGAGCCCCTCAAAAGCCGTTGAATCAGCTTAAATACCTTCTTGATCTCGGCCCAGGTGAGATTACAAGGCATTCTGGGGAAGTGGAGCAAAGGCTCGTGGGGATTGTAGTCCTATATTCGAGTCTATTTTTTACATACCCTCCTGTGATCATTTTTGGAAAAATTAATTTTTCCCCAAAAGGATCATAAAAACATAATAAACTTAAAAGATTACAATAGTGTGAGGATAAGAGAAAAAAGAATAAAACCAATAATTGCTGAACACATTGACAAAAAGCTGTTAGAGGGCAGTCCCCTTTGGCATAAAAGTATACATACAAATAAATGTTCATTCAACCACACCCAAAGTTCAATTTTGTGCAACTTGTGGTCTGGAGGCTTCTTCATGGTGGCTTCTCCAACAGTTCAGTTCTGGATTCAGAGAGGTAGCATCTTCTTTACCTAAAATTCTTCTCAAAAGGAATTTAAACTTTGCAATTTAAATAATGATTTTTTTTACATTCCCCCGTGTTGTGGGTGATTGAAAGATTCAGAATCAGTTAGGGATGCATGGCTGAGGTATGAGGTATATGAATCAATTGGCAAGAGATATTAAAAAGACATCAGAAAATCCAAAAGAAAAGAAAAATTTCTGGATGAAAATATAGACTATCAAAGTCTTATGTGTAAAAATTCCAAGTAGAAGAAAAATAAACCTATAACAGGTCCTTCAATCAGGGCCCAATCAAAATGATCTAAGTAATGATGCATTTACCCAGTCAGTGCCAGGACTAAGAAAGGTACCACACTATGAGAGGCAGAAAAGGGGACCAGATTATAGGAGCCAAGGTTTCGGGGATACTCGTCTGTGAGTATCTTCAGGGTGAGTGTGGATACAAGGAAAGCCTATGTCTTAACACATGTTAAACATAGTAACCTCGAGTCTTCACACTAGGTTCAAGACCTTTGTATTGGCCTAGAAGTGCATCAATCCATCCTAGATTGGCCTTTCTTTGGCCCTATGAAATGGCTCTTGTGTGTATCTCTTGTCCTGGAATCAGACAGAATCATTAAGCAAAGTCCCATAATTTATTTAAATAATTAGTGGCATCATTTTTATAGTCACAAGCCTTTTGGGGCATGTATTAGCAAATATATCTTAAACTTAAAAATCAAAAGGTTAAAGAAAATCTTAATACAGGTGACATGTGCTTCAAATATAAAAAGGAGAGAAAAAATAATAAAAAAACTGAAAAAGTATATTGCACATGCAAGAAAAATATAATAATAAAAGAGCTTTAAAAAATTCAAAAATATAGCTTATAACCATTGACACTCTGTCAGTTAAGAAAATATAAAATGCAAGGCTTTCTCACCAAAAAATGAGATCCATTTCCTCTTTGTATCTGGTCATGATAAGGCAAATGAATTGAACAAGGTTAACAATTTTTTCATCTTTAAAAATACAGTAGTACAAATATGTAGAAATCAAAATCCCCAAAATTCTCAATAGCCCAATTAATTACAATAGCAAACAAACACACTTTCATATTTCACATAAGTTGCTGTATGCCATTTTTAAAACCTATGAATTGATGGACATTTGTCACAATTTTTACAAACATAACAATCCTTCAACCTTAGTATTTAAACATATTTTTTAAAACAAAGTAAAACTCATCTTGGGTTTAGAACATAATCAAGAAATCTATATATCATTCTGGTAGAAGTAAAATAGTGAGCTGAAGAGTATAAATAAAGGGGTGCTCCTTTTTCTTGGAGGCTTATAGGGATACAAATGCCCTGAGATTAACTGCCCAACTTCCATTCACATGTGGGAAGGTTGGGGGTTTATAAAATGTATTTCACTTCAGCTAATGGGCCTTACCTCATGGTAGAGGCAGGCAAAAATAACCAGATTGTTAAAAAAAATTCCAAAAATCATATTTAAAAAACCCTTAAAATCAAATCATTTGAGGTATTTAGCACATTAAAATTCCAAAGGTTGTTAATACAATTATAAGCAGTTCTGAAGTCCATTTATCCTCAGCAAAATAGAAAAATGCTGTTTTTTCATATATGGGCTTAATTCACAATAATATTTGTTCAACACAGTTATAGGGGAAAAACAACAGAATTTTAAAACTCAGTACATTCAAAATAAATTCAATCAACCTTCAGTTCACAGAATAATATTCAATCCAGTAATATATGAACTTAAAATCACAAAGTTATATCTTAAACAAAACAATGCAATAGAATACAGAGATTTTTTTTATAAACCATTGGAGTCTGAAATGCCTTAGAATATAGCCTTTAGTCTCTTCAAAGTTCCTTGGGTTTTTTTTTGTATGTTTGTTTGTTTGTTTTTAATTATCCATTTAAATGTCTATTGTCCGAAGGTAGAGTAGTAAAGGCTAGGCTATGGGGTTCAAGGGATCCGTCCAGGGCCCCATAGCTGGGAAGCATCAGAGGCCAGATTTTAACTAGAGACCTCCCATCTCTGGGCCTGGCTTCCAGTTCGCTGGGCCACCCATTTTCCTCCCCAAAGTTAAAGTTGAATCTTTGGGCTGAGTCTGCTCCCAGACAGGCAGGTAAAATCAATGAAATTGCCAGAAGAGTCAAAAATCCTTTTAAACCCATTGCTTTTTAGGTTTCTGTTTGAAAAGATCTGTTTCTTCTCTCTAGTCTTTTCTCTCTTTCCCCTCTCTGATACCCCTGTGGCCAATACCCCCATCCACGTGGAGGCTTAGCCTAAGGGAAAATTTCCAGGTCTCCTTTCCCTCTCTTCTCTCCCCTCCACCCACGTGGCCAATACTGTTACCAGCTGGTCGCAATGAGTCCTGAGCGATCTGCTCCAAGGATCTGGGTGATGAGCCAACTGGGGTTGTGCTTGAGGGTCTGGGGCGCAGAAATAGGCAGGCAGCGGGTCAGTGAGAGGCTAGGAGCAGGAGCAGCTGCAGGGGTGGGCAAGGCTGGGACCAGGTACCAGGTGAGGACGATCAGGGCTGCAGGCTGCAGGCAGGAAGCGGCGGGGCCGAGCCAGGTGGGGTGGGCAGCAGGTCCGGAGCCTGTAGCAGCTTTGCGAGGGTAGAAAACTTTGGCCAGAGAGATATGGCTCAAAAATTTTTTTTCTAGGTACTAGATATTAAAAGTTGAACTAAAGATCAGAAAATAATTCAAAAGATTGAGGTTTTTTTGTCCCATCTGGGTCGCCAAACTGTAACGATTAAAATTTAGGGGAGATGGGGAGACTGAGGCAGGTAGAAATTAGTTTCTCTCTGCAAGGAGTACTATATTTTTAGAGGTTTATTAAAGGTTAAAGATTAAAGAATATACAAGTAAGAAACATGTGCCTAGGCCAGAGGCCTAGACAAAATAACCTCACATGACGCAAGAGACCACCTGCTCCAAAACCAAAGTCCAAAAAGAGCCAAGAGAGAGCCCCTCAAAAGCCGTTGAATCAGCTTAAATACCTTCTTGATCTCGGCCCAGGTGAGATTACAAGGCATTCTGGGGAAGTGGAGCAAAGGCTCATGGGGATTGTAGTCCTGTATTCGAGTCTATTTTTTACAGGAGAATAATCTAAAACTATAAATTACAGAGAAGTTTCAATCTGTATTGATAGAAAGAAATGTCTGATTTAGGAAAAACTGAATTTATGGCTCACCTCCAATATATTCTATCTATATCATCCTGGGTATGTCCATAAACTCAGCATTCCATGGAAGTTTATGTCTATACTTATCAGTTACTCATCAGTTTTTGAACCTCTTTGAAGAGAAGTTTCTCCCTGAGTGTTCCCGACATTGACGAAATCATAGGTCCCATTAAAAAAAAACAAATCATCTTATTCGAGTTGACTCAATATTCCAATATTCTAATCTCTTACAATCCTTTTGAATCCTTTATTCTTCAGTCTAGTAGGTTAACAATCGCCTTAACCTGTTACATTTTCAAAAATGATAAGCATTCATTCTAGTCCTCTTCCCAAATCATTAAGCTTGAACATTGAACCCAGCAAGGCTAATCACCAATCACTAGTCTTGGGGATACTTTACTAAGGGCTTCCTTAAGAGCTCACTCTAAAATACTAGCCTATTTTGTAGCCCATATGTCTGCATCTTGTCCACAATATAGGATGGCATACTTAAAAAAAAAAAAACTTGAAGCTAAAATCTTGATAAACCTTGTCTACAACATTACCCTGATCTGCTTATACAGTAACTTTGTCAGCAAAGATGAGGTTAAGCTGACATTACTTGTTCTTGGTGAAGCTATGTCTCCTCTTTGTGATCAAAGCTTGATTAGCACCTGCTTGTTGAGAAAATCTCTCCAAGAATTATGCAATTATTTATTTGTGTGTACCAGCAATCCCTTAGCTAAGTCCTTCTGGTTTCTTGTTTTGGTAGACAAATGGGGAATCAATCTTCTTTCAAGAGCAGAAGTGACATTAAATGTTAGCCTTGGCTCTTTTTCTTTGGTCTTCTTAAAGCCTCTGAACATTTTTTGTCCTGTAGAGTTGATCATTTTCTACCCAATTCTGTGAGAGGATGCTATCTGTCACCCAAATGAGATGACCTCAGCAAAAAAAAAAAAAAAAAACCCATGGTTCTCTTTCAATCTGTCTTTGACTCAAAAGATGTCCTCAGCTGAAATAGTGCTCCCAGAAGAGTACCATTTAATCTGTCCCAATAAAAGCAACTTACTGTAAGTACTGCTAAGTGGGGCTTCAAGCCAATTATGCTAATTTTTGTGCTTGAATATTGCATAGATCAAAAGTAGACTGGTCTCCATCTTATCTAAACATGTGGAGATCCCTTACCAAGAACTCAACAGGACAGTTTTAAATTGATAAATCAGGCAAGTTCCAAAAATCAGATCGGTCACTTCATTCATAGTTCCAGGGTGTATTTCCAATAGATAAGCCATAGTGATATTTTCTATTCTTTTCTACTTATGAAATACCTGCTCAGGCACTAACTAGCTGTGGGATCTTGGTCCAGGTAAATAATTTAATATCTCAACCTTATTTCCCTCATCTGTTAAGTGAAAAGATTGAACTTGATGATCCTTAATTTCTTTTCCAGCTCAGATTCTTAACAAACCTAAAGGCTGACTGGTTTAGAAACTCATCTTCTGGCAGCACTAGAGGATGAAACTCTACCTTCTTTTTTAAAAATTCCTTTAGATTGTGAAAGAGAATTCTTTACTCTATTATCTATCCTGAGTTAATTCTAATTTAAGTACCTCACTAGATTTTGAAGACAGGATTAACTCTCCTTTGTCTACTTTTTTATTGAATCAGCACAAGTTTGAACTGGGAGGAGGAGCTTGCAAACCACTCAGTGATTAACACAAGTTAGTGTCAACTCAGGATAGACAATAAAGTAAAGAATTCTCTTTCTCAAGGAAAAGGAAAAAATATCTTCAATAATTGACAAAATCTCAAATTAAGTCTAAGGATGAGAAGTTCAACTTCAGGTCACTTGAAGACCCTTCAAACTATGTCCTATAGCAGCCAAGGGGATTAAAATGGGCTCCATTGGCAAATTTTATGTTACAAGTTTCTTCTGTATTAAAATGTGGAATGATCCCAGTATATCAACATCCACTACTTACACTGAACCCACACAGTGCACCCTTAATACTTTTATTATATGAAAACACAAATTGAAGTTTTTACTATATCAATACTCAAATATTTCATCGTTATTGTGGACATTTCTGACAGAGATGTAGATTGGAATCCATCCATGCCTACTTATTCTTTGTGACTCTTTCCCCATGTCTTCCATAAGTTTTTGATTGGAATTATAATTCCAAAATACAGCTTATAGATATTGCCAACATTACCATTGTTCCATTTCTTTTCCAAAGATGCCAAAGCTGTGGTGTGGTGGATAGAGACTTGGAAGTAGAAGGACCAGATATCTAATATCGGTGCTGTCATTTCCTATCTCTTTGGATTTATGCCAATCACTTCATCTCTTTGGACCTCTCTTTCTATATCTGTAAGAAGAAGAAGCTGGATTCAACCTCTAGGTTCCCTTTTAGTCCTGAATCTTTGATTTTCTGATAACTTCTTTTGGATCCATCTGATTTCACACTCATAAAACACTTCAGCAGGGCTCAGGGGAGTCAATAGACAACATTATGTGGGTTGTTGGGGTTTTTTGCTTCCTTTGGTTTGTTTTAGTTTTTCAAGGAAATGAAGAGCTCCATCTAATTTGATTTAAACTACAGTAATTAAGATACAATACGGAAGCACAATTAAGAATAAAGTAAGAAGCAATCTGAACCCTCCATGGAAATTTTAAGGAGGCAGGATGTAATTATCCAAAGTGGAATGAATCTGTTGCTACAAAAAGAAAGTGTATAGTGGGGGTGGGGAGAGGAAGTGCTGGAATTCTTATAATCATCCATATCATGATCTTCTTTTGCATGTCTTTGAAATTACCCCCTCCTGCTAAAAGGCTCTACTTGCTCCTAACTGTTCTAGTCAGCTATGGACTTTATATATCTATATGGATATATTGAAAAGACTGAAGCCTGAATTTCTGCTTTGCTTTTCTCTCTAATCTATTGTTTTTAATCAGGGACCTCCAGGTCACATGCTTTCCATTAAAGAATATTGGCTGGGATCTGGTACATCCTAGGGTGCTTTCAGACCATAGCTTGGTAGATGTAAATGATGTTATAATTGTAAATAGGATTATAGAAGGAATGGGCTGGAGGCCCCTAGAGCTTTCCAATCACATGCAAACCAAATATGCATTCCCACTTCTTTTTTATGTGCCTATATAGTTTGAAAAGGTGTCAACTCAAAGAAAATAGTAATTCATTTAATTATTCAGCCTCGATTTATGCTTAATTGTGCCTGATTCCTATACTGGTTCTCTTATTGCTTTACATATACCAGTCATTTCCCTCAGTAGACCATAAGCTTTTCTTGAGAACAGAGGCATTATTTTGCACATCGAGTATTTCAAAACCTCAGGTCATTGCATTCATCATATATTTATTGTATCTTCTTTGTGCAGTTCTCCAAAGGAGAAACTTTAATTCTTGTTTTTTTCATGTAGAAACATTCACTCAGTATCTACATTTTCTGGAGTCCTGTTCTAGGCAACAGGGGAATACAAATGTAAAGAAGGTACATTATCTTTTCTTCAGAAACAAATAGTCTAGTTGAGCAGAATAGATATATAAAGTTGAAATAGTTAAGATGATATTTCATGGCATTCTTTGAGGTGCAGTGGGGAATCTGGACTCTTTATTTTATTATTGAAAGGCAATTTTTGTATGGAAACTGCCTCCAGGAATGAAGGCTGGCAACTAATCTTTAAGTTATCGACTTCTTTTTTTTTTTTTAACCCCTAACTTCCATCTTAGAATCAAAACTAAAAATTGGTTTCAAGGCAGAAGGGTGGTAAGGGCTAGGTCCAATTGGGTTAAGTGATTTGTCCAAGGTCATACAGCTAAGAAGCCTCAGAGGCAAGATTTGATTCTAGGAGCTCCTATCTCCAGACATGCTTCTTTATCCACTGAGCCACCTAGCTGCACCTGTAACTTATTTTGTTCAGTGTAGACTATGAACATAGGGAGATTGCAATTTATTCATGGTCATGCAATTGCACATTCCAGTAGCAGAGGACCCTCATCTTATCTTCTCCAAGGGTGCCCCTCTTTTCACCACTCAAAGCTCCTTTTTGGAATTCTATTTTATCAAATACTAATCTGATTGGTGTGAATCCATCCCAGATATGGCAGAGAAAGAGCGTCTTGGAGTGGAGCACTTCAGTCAGGTCCCTCAAGAGGGAGATAGGTTTGAGGACCTTAATGGATGTTTGTTTATACCCTTCCTTTGCCCTTCCCTTGAAAAATGAATAGTGTTTCAAGAGATAGAAAGAAGTTGAAAGGTGATAGTTTTGGGGAAGGGATGGTAATAGAAGACTGATTTGAGGAATTATTAGATCATATTTTTAGAATTGGAAGGATCCTTGTACTAGAGTGGAAGGGAGCAAGCATTTATTAAGCACTTACTATGTGCCATGCATGGGGTTAATCACTTTACATATATCTCATTTGGTCCTCACAATAACTCTGGGAAGTAGGTACCAATTTAAAATTGAGGAAACTGAGGAAAATAGGTCAAATGATTGGCAAAGGGTCACATAGCTAGTAAGTATCTGAGGCTGGCTTTGAACTGAGGTCACCCAGCTACCTGTGTAATGCATCACCTAGCTACTTCTTAAGGGTCATCTAGTATAATCATGTCTTTTTATAAATGAAGAAAGGAAAAGTTAATAGTCTTGCCAAAGATCAAACAGCTAGTAAGTGACAGAGCTAAGACTTGAACCAAAATCCTCTGACTCTATGACCAGAATTTTTTACATTGTACCACTGAGGTTGGACTGGCAAATAATGAAATATATACTGGTAGATGTTGGGGGGAGTAGGGTATAAGGGAGCTTGAACTACTGGGCTGTGTTAAATCTCCAGAGAGCAGAGATGTCATTTACATCAATCTTTAACTGACCTATTAAGGATTTCCAGGTGAGTCAGGTATTTGGTAAAGTCTGAAATAACTCGAGTGATAAGATTGTCCTCCCCAAGGTTAGGAGACCTGAAATATTAAATTCTTGCCAGTGTAATTTTACTTTGTTTCATGCCTTTTCATTTCTTTTAAATGCATTCTCTCCCCATACTGTGATACTTTTCCTTAACTTCTTTCCACAGGTTGGAGCTAGATTTAAATTGGAGTTGAGAGCTGATAGCTTCTTATGCATTGAATGTATTTAAAGTCTATTGGTAAATTTTTCTAACTGCTGCAAAGTGGCTTTTTAACACCTCCTGTAATTGAAATTATTTTGTAATGCAGGTCTTGTCATACATCATTAAGATCATCCTCCTACCTCTAGGCCCATTTAGGAGTGGTTCAGACATTTGGACTGCCCTGCTGAATAAATCTAATTTGTTTATCTCTATAAGAGATGCAACATTAGGTTTACTGATTCCAAAGTAACTGTGGCATTCAGATGTTCCAGGCCATCCCAACTCAGCGAAGTATTATTGTAGAATAGTTCCTTTTTCTGGATCCCAGAATGTAGCAGAGTGTTTTCTTGAAATATTTTGCCATCCAGTAACCTCTTCTTTCTTACACATAAAAAAATAATGTACCTTCCTTCTATATCTTATGTAATTAAAAGCAAAAAATGAAGAAAATTCTCCCTCTCCACTATCAAGATTATTTTTTCTGAGTAAGTATATTTTACCCCCTGTCAACATGGAATCTAGAAACCCCAAACTTGTAGCCTAGTAAGATCTGAAGAACCCCAAGTTTTAGGACTAAGATTGTAAATTAGAGACAGAAAACTTATACTTGTTCCTTGTTCCCTGTTCCCGTGAGAATCCACCCTGAAGGGAATCTTAGGCTAGCTGTTTCATACTGAATAATGTACCCCAAGGTAAGTAATAATTCTTGTTAGGTGGGACTAAGCATAAGCTAAGACTCTAGTACAGTAGACAGCGAGTCAGTTTCCTAAACTGAAGGCCCTGAGTTCGATCCCCTCCCTAAAAGGGGGATGTGGTACAATGGGGAAGCTTCTAAGGCAAAAGGATGCTAGTTAAGATTTCTAGTTACCAAGTATAGTTAGTTAAACAAGGACACTATCAATTCAGGCATATGAGTAATAACACCAATCTGTAAGTTATTGTAGTAATTATTTTCTCCTCTTGAGCAAATGAATTTGTTTAAATTACTTCTTAGACTATTTTCACACCATGAATTCAAAGGTCCCTTGAAACCACTTTTGCTCTTGCTCTGGTTGCCAAAATTGTTAGTTATGGCCCTGACAAAGTTGTGTAAAGTGTACAGCCGGAGAGTAGGACTGAAATATAGAAAACAAAGGGAAATGCCCTCATACAAGTAAAAGTCTCTCTACATGTAGTATTAATAACATTAACAATAATAATAGATATAGCATTTACTCTATGCTAGGTACTATGCTGTATTTATATATATATTTCACTTGATCCTCACAGCAACCCAGGGAGTTAGACGCTATTATCCCTATTTTGCAATTTGAGGAAACTGAGACATAGAGAGGTTAAATTACTTACCTCAGATTTCACAGCTAGTGAATGATTAAGCCTGGATTCATACTGAAGTCATCCTGACTCTAGGTCAAGAGTTCTATTCATTGAACCATCTAGCTGCTTATAATATTTCTGACTTCAAAAGTTAAATGTAATAAAACCACTTACCAAGATGATGTCTATGGGTAAAGACCAGTTGACTAAAGGATTTGTAGGTAGATTTGTTTTAACAAAGAACAGGTAAATAAAGTACTTCAACGGAGCTTCACAAGTTTAGAAATCTAACTACTATTTCATTTACTCGAATAGTAGCATCTTTCATAAGTGCCCTCAAGATTTATTATATATAAATTACTCCTCTTTTATTAATTAGACATTTTTATCTATAGAAAGAGAGAATAATGGACATTTGTGTGGAAGATACAGAAAAGAATATTGGTAGAAACAGATACTTTAGAGAACCAGAGAATAGATATGTCCTTCATGTAAGACTGCTTTGAAAGAGATGATAAGTTCCAGAGAATTTCAGAATGAAAGCATGTACCTCAAAGACCAAAAGTCAAGAATTGAGGAACTGATAGGAACCTAACACAGCTGAGACCAGTTATGAGAAACTACAGGAGTGGGAACTGATCTGATAGGTGAAAAGCCTTCTGTAAGTTTAAAAAGGTATCTAAGAGAAAAACCAAAACAAACAAATAAAAGAACCCCAAAAGCCAAACCCTACCTTATTTTTTATCACCTTTTGAAAATAGGAAAACTAAATGATGTCCTTTATTTTCCTCTATTTTTTTTTACCCTTACCATCCATTTTAGAATCAATACTGTGTATTAGTTTTAAGGGAGAAGAATTGTAAGGAACCAAAATTAGAAGGGAAGCAACAAACTGGGAAATAATCTTCATAACAAAGACCTCTGACAAAGGTCTAATTACTCAAATTTATAAAGAGCTAAACCAAATGTACAAAAAAATCAAGCCATTCTCCAATTGCTAAATGGGCAAGGGACATGAATAGGCAATTTTCAGTTAAAGAAATCAAAACTATTAATAAGCACATGAAAAAGTGCTCTACATCTGTTATAATCAGAGAGATGCAAATCAAAACAACTCTGAGGTATCACCCCACACCTAGCAGATTGGCTAACATGACAGCAAAGGAAAGTAATGAATGCTGGAGGGGATGTGGCAAAGTAGGGACATTAATGCATTGCTGGTGGAGTTGTGAATTGATCCAAGCATTCTGGAGGGCAATTTGGAACTATGCCCAAAGGGCGATAAAAGACTGTCTGCCCTTTGATCCAGCCATAGCACTGCTGGGTTTGTACCCCAAAGAAATAATAAGGAAAAAGACTTCTACAAAAATATTCATAGCTGCGCTCTTTGTGGTGGCCAAAAATTGGAAAATGAGGGAATGCCCTTCAATTGGGGAATGGCTGAACAAATTGTGGTATATGTTGGTGATGGAATACTATTGTGCTAAAAGGAATAATAAAGTGGAGGAATTCCATGGAGACTGGAACAACCTCCAGGAAGTGATGCAGAGTGAGAGGAGCAGAACCAGGAGAACAATGTTCACAGAGACTGATACACTGTGATACAATTGAATGTAATGGACTTCTCCATCAGTGGCAATGCAGTGATCCAGAACAACTTTGAGGGTTCTATGAGAAAGAACATTATCCACATTCAGAGGAAAAACTGTGGGAGTAGAAACAACGAACAAAAACAACTGCTTGATTACATGGGTCGAGGGGGCTATGATTGGGGATATAGACTCTAAATGATCATCCTAGTGCAAACATCAACAACATGGAAATAGGTTCTGATCAAGGACACATGTAATACCCAGTGAAATTGCATGTTGGCTGCAGGAAGGGTGAGGGGAGGGGAGAGAGGGAAATGATGTGATTCTTGTAACCAAGGAATAATGTTCTAAATTGACTAACTAAATTAATTTAAAAAAAAAAAAGGAGAACAATTTTAAATAAATAAATAAATGATTAAAATAAGAGTGGTAAGGGCAAGGCAATGGGGGTTAGGTAAATTGCCCAGAATTACACAGCTAGGAAGTGTCTGAGTTTACATTTGAACCCAGAACTTCCCCTCTCTAGGTCTGATTCCCAATCCACTGAGCTGCCCAGCTGCCCCCTTTATTGTCCTCTATTGTTGAAGGGAAACTTCCCAAAGTTCCAACAATACAAACCCGAGTAGCTTTGCAGATCTTACCTGAAAATAAAGTGGGTTTCATTGAAAGTGTCAGTCTGCCTTAATACCCACCTGAGCGAACATACATTTAGCTATTCTGTCACCCTTGTCTTCTGGCTGGAATTTACTAAAAGACCTTATCTCTGGTTAAGTAATTGAAGAGTAAAAGAGATGTAGCTTTGTCCAGCATTTAGTACAGTACCTGGCTTTTAGGAGGTATTTAATGCATGGTTTTTTATTTGATAGGTTGATAGATGTATCCAATAACAGAAAGAAGAGACTGAAAAGGAGAAGTACCATTGTGTTGGGGAAATGGGATATGGCATACCCCCCCTCAAAAAAAAATAACATATCCAGTAGAATCATAGGTTATCCTGGGCACAAGGATTTTTCTCTGCATGTGCCTCAATGCTAGGATCCTATTCGTTTTTTTCAACTTATTCCTCCCTCCTCATGGATAATGTTTATACTAAAGGGAGAGTATAATTCAGGTTCATGATTATTAGAGTAATTTGTTTTAATTATCCTTGCTTTAGCTTTCTACTTAGCAAATGTTATATTTAGATTATACTTGCATTTGGATTCTCATTCAGCAAATATTTCATGTTTAAGAGTTAGTGTTATCATTCTGGTTAATTTGTACAAATATGAAGCACACCAATGGGTGTTCAGTGGCTACATTTTTAATGTAGAAATATAGTTTTCTCACATCAGATAGCCTTTAAGACCCTCAAAATGAGTCATACTATAGTGAAGACATGTTCTCTACATGATTCCTCTCCCCCTACACTTTCCTCCTTGTGAAAACTCCCAAACTTGCCAGCATGTATGTAATCTGAGGTGAATGAGAGAGAACATTCCTTCTCAAACACCTTTGCTGGATCTTTATTCAGGTAATACTTGCTAACCACGAGGGTCCCACAAGGCTCTCTCCTGGATCCTTTTCTCTTCTCCTTATATAAGATTTCATTGGCTGATCTCATGAACTCATGGGGATTTAATTGTTATCTCTAAATTGATCTTTAAATCTATTTTGATAGTTTAGCCCTAACTTCTCTGCTGATCTCCAGTTGTCTGTTACACACCTCAAACTTGATTTCCCATAGGTGTCTAAAATACACTTTCAAGAAAGAACTCCTCTTTCACCTCAAATTGTCATTCCTTCCAAATTTCCCTTTATTTTCCAGGCTATCTCCATCTCTCCAGTCCCCCTGCTCCATAAGCTAGCTGTTATCCTGGACTGCTCTCACCCTCCATTTTCAATCTATTGCAAAGGTCTGATGTTTTAGGTATGTAACAACTCTTGAATCTATCTCCTTCTCTCCTTTAACTTTGCCATCACCCTTCTCCTTGTAGGCTCCTATCACTTCATCCTTGACTATTACAATAACTTACTGATTGGTCTCCTTGCCACAAGTTTCTTGCCACTCGAGTCTTTACTCCACTCAGATGTCAAAGTGGTTTTCCTAAAGTATCTCTTGCTGTGAATGAACTTCAGTGATTCATTAGTATTTATAAGATCAAATATAAAAACTTCTGGTTTGAGGGCAGGTAAGTAGCTCAGTGGATTGAGAGCCAGGCCTGGAGACAGGAGGTCCTGGGTTCAAATATTGCCTCAGACACTTGATAGCTGTGTGACCCTGAGCAAGTCACTTAAACCTCATTGCCTAGCCCTTACTGCTCTTCTGCCTTAAAACCAATACACTATATTGATTCTAAGATGGATGGCAAAGGTTTGAAAAAAAACAACAACAACTTCTGGTCAAAGCTCTTCAAAACCTGCTCCCCTAACTTTTCACCTTTATTACATCATATTCCTCTCTAGGAACTCTGTGATTCAATGACACCAACATCCTTTAATACTCTTCAACAAAATTCTCTAATTTCTAACTTTAGACATTTTTACTGGCTGTTCTCCTTGTATGGGATGCTATCCTTCATGTCCCAGCTGAAATCTAAACTTCTGTAGGAAACTTTCTCCAATCATTCTTAATTCTAATGTTTCTTTCTATTTATTATTTCCAATTTATCCTGTATTTGTTTGATATTTCCCTGTTGTGTTCTTCCATTATATTTTTAACTCCTCTGGAGTAAAGACTGCCTTTTACCTTTTATTGTATTCCCAGTACTTTGGCACTTAAAGTCTGGGACAGAGTAGGCTCCTAATGAATATTTACTGACTGACTAAAATTAGGTGGTGGCATTGCTATCACTTTGCCCCCTCTTTTCTTCATCTCACTAGTTTTGGTAAGTAATTAGGATGCTTTACTGGAGTATAAGATCTGCCATCAGTGCCATCCTCATACTTTCAAATATATATATAAATTTAATTTGTACAGTTATAGTTATTTTATCATATCTTTATATTTCTTTGATTACCTCTGTATATTTGGGGCTTAGCAGGATGTCAGAAGACCTGCTATAGGAAAAGGTAACATATTAATATGCAAGCAGTATTCATAAGAGAAGGAACTCGAATTCAAGGAAGACTTAGTCAAACCCAATAGATAGAAAACTATTTCCTTTCTATGGGAAAAAATAAAAATTAGCTAGATGTCTCACAAAGTTGATTCTGTGCATAAAGACCTTAATTTTCTATCTCAATGACCAAAATCCATTTGGTCTATCTTTCTAGCTATCAAGTGAATTCATGACTTGCCTTAAAGAGAATTCTGTGTGTCAGAGTTTGCTTTACAGAAATTATTTTATGTCTGAAAGTGAGAAATATTTCTGAAAACATTCCATATTTTCTAGGCCTATACATCTATACTCTCTCCTTTTAAAATGGTGTGTGTGTGTGTGTGTGTGTGTATTAGTGTGTTAGGATGGGACAAAGAACTGATTACCTGTAGTATGATTAGAAACTAGACCTATAATGTCATGTAAAAAATTAGCTGAAAAACTTCTACACAAACAACATTCATGTATCTAAGATAAGAAGAAAATTGGTTAAATGGGTAAAAAAATCTTTAAATAAAAATTCTCTGATAAGGATTTGATATCTAAGATATATAAACAATTAATAAATAAATATAAGAGTAATAACCATTCCCCAATAGATAAATGATCAAAAGATATAAACAAACAATTCACAAAAGATCAAGTTCTAAGTATTTACAATGACATGAAAAATATTTCAGAATACTAATATTATGGAAAATTCAAAGTAAAACAACTCTGAAATTTTACATAGACCTGCAAATTGGCAAAAAAAAAAAAGGGGGGGGGAACAATTAATGTTGGAGCATAGGCACACTATACATTGCTGGGGGAGCTATAAATGGTACAACTATTTTGGAAAGCAGTTTGGAATTATGCAAATAAGTTGACTAAAATAGCCAAAAAAATTTAACTAAAGACTCTCACTGGACTTAGATCCCAATAAAGTCATTGCTAAATAAAAAGCGCCTATATCCTTTAAAATATGTATCAGAGCACTTTTTGTGATAGCTCAGAAATGGCAACAAAAATAGAGGCAGTATCTTAATGCAATGCAATACTATTTTACTGTAAGAAATGATATGTATAATGCATACTGGGAAGCAAGGAAAGATCTATATTAAATGATGCGGAGTGAAATAAACAGTCAAAGAAGCAAAATACACATAATTACAGTGGAAATGGAAATAACAGTGGCACCCCTACCCTCCCCCAAAAGCAAAAGGACATTTCAAAAAATTATAAAGATCAAATAGTACTAAGATGAAGAGATGAGAGGATGTCACCAACCTACCACTTGTGAAAATAAGAGGTCCACAAGAGTTACACATTGTGTGTATTTTCAGACTTTCCCAATATATTGGATAGTTATGCTGATTTTTTTTTTGCTCTCTTAAAAAAAAACAAAACATCACTATTTGTCATAAGAACTGACTGTGGGGTAGGGGAGGGAAAGAAGTAGATGGAATACCATGGTGATATAAGAAACAGAAAATATCAACAAAAATTGTTTTTGAATTTTTTTAAAGCACATTTCACAGGTCAATTTCTTGAGTCCTTCCGGCCAAGCAAGTCTGAATCAGAAGAAAGGTCACTAAGCATTGGGTCCCAAATGACTGTTTCAAAAGCTACTTTATTATTCTTATTACTCACAAGCTTAAGATGGTGAATTGAGTTCCTAGCTGAGGCTTTGCATAGGAAATAAATTATTTTTTTTGTATTCATTGAAAGTGTAACTTTCAAGAGCTCTAGTTTATAATTATGCAATTCAATAGAATTCTCTTTTTTTCTCAGAATATTTTCTATTTTTCCTTAAATAATACTTGTTTCCTTAAGGGATTCTTATTTTCTAGCTTAGAACTGTATAGAAACAATGTGGCATATCAGTTTAGAAAATAGTTTGGATTTAGACAACCTAAGTTTTAGCCGTAGCTTTAAGAATTTCTATATGGTCTGAATATCTCTAGATATCTCTAGCAGGATTTCTAGACAGGGTATCCAAAAATTCTTACAGCTTTTCTTTCCACAAACATGGAAATTGAATACTTGGTATGATGATATATAATATGATTTTTTTATAGATTAATATCATGTCTAAGAAATTTTGAAAAAGTTTTCTATATGTTAATGCTCAAATTTGAATAAAATGTACTAGTGGAATACTGCAAGAAACTTTGAGCCCTGTCTTTGTAATAGGGGAATTTTTTGCTTCTTAATTTATACAAAATAGCAAGTTTTTCTGATATATAATTCTGACTTATAAACTGTGTATTGTTAAGTGCTTAGTAAGTATTATAATTTTGCAACCGTTAATGATATTTTATAGAATTTCTATAATTTTCTTAAAAATCTATAGTGATCAGAAAATTGGGGATCCTTTAGAAAAATTTTTCTGTAAATTATGATGTAATGATCTAGTATTAAATCTCTATTATAGACTCCCCAGAAAATACATTCATTTATATGATAGTTCTTTCTTAGCATATTGTTTGTTGAATATTGTTCATGGAGGTCTTTTGGATTCTACTCCTGGGCATTTTCTATTTCGGTGGATAGAGTTAGGAGTTGTAAGGAATTAAAATTAAGGGTCTGACTAAATATATGAGAATTCTAAGATACTACTGTGATCTCCTATTTAAAAAAATATTATAGCTCAAGTTAAATTGACTTTTAGTAGTTTTATTTACAAAAAAGGTAGACAAGTGAAAGTAGAGAAATATAAAAGAAGGTAGAGAAGACTTCTATCCTATCACCCTAAATGTTCCTCTGGTCACCAAGTCAGCTTGGAAGGGTTTGTTAATCCTCATACAGAAGACCCGGTTGTGAATTAACAGGGGTTCTACCCACTCAACCTCATCCTGAGGGAGATCAAAATTGAAAGTTGCCCTGAGAAATTCAGCCAGGAAGAATGCCAAGGCCCCACAGACAGATAAGCTCCGGGCTTGTGCTGGGGCCTGTCCAAGGTCCCTGATAAACTTCAGCACTGAGACCCCAGGTACAAAAAGCAACTTTCTAACAAAGGTTATTCTTAAAAAAAGTACTTAAACCCCAGCCTGTCAGAAGCAACTTGGAACTCTGGCAGCAGAGGCTCCCACTGATGCACATCAGTTTTTTTTTTTTTGCAATAAAGGGCCTGTTCCGTGTCTGATTACATTGCCTGAGATCCTTCCTTGGTGGGGGGTGAATTCCCGGACCCTAACAATCCAAGAGGGGAAGGCCTCTTTGGAACTAATTTCTCCAGAAGCCAGGTGGGTCAGCTTTTCACTCACCCAAGTGAAGCTCCAAGGGAGAAGATCCATGAGCAGTCCTTCAAGAAACAATCCAAGAGCCAGAGTTGCAGGTCCAAGTCCCAAGTCATAGCTCCAAGTTGCAGTCCCAGTCCAAGATCCTCCAAGTTCAAGATTCAGGCAGAAGACCCTCTTGGACAGGAAGTTCAGGACTTTTATAGTCCTTCTTCCACATTACCTCCTGTCCCTTCCTCCACTTTATGGGAATCCATTGCAGTCTTTAAATTTGCTTAGCACTGCCCAGGGGATGGTCAGTTGCTTTTTGAGTTGTTACCCACTTTAGCAAGTGGCTTGTTGGACCTCCCTTACTTACTGTTAAATAGGGATGGTTTCTGTTTTTGTCAATTAATTTAAAAATAGGCAAGGGGAGAGTTAATCCTATCTTCACAGAGTGAAAGCAGTTTTGGTTACATTCAACAAAAGTAGCAGTGTAAACCCATTGCCATTCTTTATTATTGCTCTGTAATATAATGAGTGTTTTTTCAAGGAGTATTTTTGATGTTTCTAACTCATTTATTGATGTTGCTAAGGAAATCTATAAGTCCCTGCTATTTTGTCAAAACAAGATGATCACAATAAAACCTGGAAAGACTTATATGAAGGGATGCAAATCAGAAGAATATTGCATAGAGTAACAACAATGGTGTTACTATGATCAAATGTGAATGGCAAGTATTATCAACAGTGCAAGAATCCAGGACAACTCCAAAGGACTCAGAAGAGAAAGGTCACCCAATTCCATAGAAGGAATTGAGTTTGAATGCAGATAGAAGCAGATCATTCTTCACTTTATTTCCTCTATAATTTTTTTTCTACTATAAGTGATATGTGATATGTGCCTTCTTTTACAACATGATACACAGAGCAATATGGATTGTATGATAGTGCATGTAGAACTTTTATCATATTGTCTAACTTTATTTGGAAGGGGTTAAGGTGAAGGGAAGAAGAGAATAAAGATTGCTAAATGTCAGAAATTATTATTAAAATTGCATCAATATGCAATCTGGATAAATTTTAAAAATTAATTATCAGAAAAGAAATCTATCAGTCCTTTTTACGTATTTTTGGTAATGGAATGCTATTTTTTATAGTGACTATAAGGGTGATGAACCTATGCTTCATTAATGTTATTTAAATTTTTGTTTCTATCCTTTCTGGATATGATGATAATGATGTTGATGATGCTTGTACTCCCCTTCCAAGACTTCTTAATTTTTAAATGACTAAAACCTTTTTTCATAGATTTTTTTTTTGAAATTCATTAACTTTTCACTCACATAGATCCTTTTTGTTAACCAAATATCCTTTTACTTTGAAAATGTTAGTGTATTCTCCTTCTCTACACCACTAAATGATTGGCATTTTCTAAGAACAATTTCCCTGTCTAGCCATATAATGAGGCATTGTGATACAAGATATATCAGATTTGGCCTAGAGCTAGAAAGGCCTGGTTTCAAATCTATGAATAGATACAAGAAGAAGAACAATAGACAGCTACAGGGAAGCCTCTCCTGACATTTCCAGTTGTCCACTCCCAATCTAGTGTCTTGTGGGTAAAGCTGCAGAATGAGCATAAAAAAACTATCATTCTTTTAAAGTGAGACCATTTTTTGACTGAAAAAATGGACAAGGCATTGTCCAATCTTACATCTTACATCTTACAAAGGTAGGGCAACTTTTATGCCCTTTCTAGTCCAAATGAGTGGTAGTTTTTATGTTAATCCTTTTATTTCAGGAACTACAAAATCCCTTTAAATAATAACAATTTTCCAAATGTATAAAATTAGCTGAGTATCTTACATGTAATTCCTTATTTCTCAAGTTTCATTAACCAGTTTTAGCAACTCCATTTTCCTGAATTGAATATTTTCACATATTTTGTTCAGTTTATTTTGAGAGTTACAGGATAATGTTGGAAGCTGTATTTCTTTTTTATTTGCTTTGTGTTATACCTACACCATGATAAGTGGGTGTTTGGGACCATGTTGTTTGGGGGCATGTGTGGTGAGGGTAAACTCAAAGAATTTAATTTGGAAGGGACCTCAGGGGCCTAGACCATGCCATATCTGAAAGATTTCCCCTTTAATTTATGGTTATCTAGCCATAAGTTATCTAGTTTTTTGATTGAAGAGCTCTTGTGAGGAGGAAACAGCCATTCTACTTTGGGCAGCTTTAATGATTAGGAAATTACTTTACTGATAAAATCTAAATTAGTCTCTTCTCAGGCACAACATGTGACACTTGGTTCTGCCTTTTGGGGCCAAGTAGAACAAGTCTAATCCCTCTTCCACCTGACATAAAAAATACTTAAACACAGTTCATAATTCCTTCACTCTCTACTCTCAATTTTTTTTCTCCTTTAAGCTACCCATTCCCATTTCCTTAAACCAATCCCTACATGGCATGAAACAGATCTTCGGCAACCCTGGTTGCATTGCCTCTCAGTGTGCTTTCTAAAATATGCCCCAAACTGATTAATCATCCAGATGTGGTCCAATCAGTTCAAAGAAAAGAGCGACTATCATTTGCTTATTACTGGACATTGGGTTTCTTTTTTAATGTAGCCCAAATTGGATTAGTTTCTAGTCTGTCTTGAGTGCTATTATCTCTTCCACATTACACATTTCCCAATCATGGTTTCAATATATTGCATGTCACCATAATATGTTAAATGAGAATATTATGGGAAGTTTTGTGGAAGCTCTAGACAACATGTGAAGGCCAACATGCAACCCAAAATGCATATATGCATAGTATCATAAAATTTCAACTTATTTCATCTTTTAAAACCACACATAGAAACAATTTCTTTTTTAAAGTTAAAATAAGTAAAAAGTCAAAGTTTGCAAGAAGAATATGATAGCCAACAGATAAAATACAAAGGCTAGAAGTAAAAAGACATCTTAAAATGTTTAGTAAATCATAAATGCATAAAATGTATTATATTAACTATTTAGTATGTTCAGTATCATTCTCAAATTTGTTTCATTTAGAAAAAAATCATAATTTCATATTTAAAAATTTTCTTTTTTATATAGTATTTTTACTTAACATTGATCTAATTATAGTCTGTGACTAAATACTCACAATTTTACAATAAGTTACTGTAAACATCCCATGAGAGAAAAAAGAAAAAAAATCAGGCTTTTTCTCTGTTATTAAAGGAGGGTCAAAAATTTAGTGTATATTTTCCAGATCAAGGGAACCTCATTCCCCAAACCCCCACAATATGGAAAAGATACTTGTAGTTTCCCTCTCAAATTTGAAATGGAAAAAACAAACAAACAACCAGAGCTATTTTGATTCCCTTCTTTGAATCAGGTTCCTTTGAGTCCCTGGAATATCAAACACCAAAGATATAGTGGGGAACACTTCAAACTATTTTCCTAGCATTATTATATATCTCCTATAAGATTATAGCTGCCTAGATAAAGAGAGCAATTTGCTGAACTCACTAAACTTCAAATAGGTTTGGTTGGAGCTATTGGTCTAGATTTTCTCCAAAACTTTCCGGCTTTAACTCTGAGGCATATATCAAAAATGAAGAGAGAAAAGTTCATAATGTCAATCTTTTAACATGCTTACTGAACAAGTCTGTATAACATGTGTTATAGAAATTAAGTGAAGATATCATGGACTAGCATGTGCTGATTAACTCTGAACCATATACCAAAAATGAAATATTTCAGGCGTGAGATTCAATTTTAATTGATCCTTAGATAATGATGAGAATTTATAATGAAGGCAGAAAGACTTACAATGGAGACTTGTTTATAAAAGTTGTGTTTCACAAAAGCACAGAAACCAGAAAGTACAAGTTATATTTAAGGAAAAATGAGTAGATTAATATCTAGCTGTCTATAGTTAATTAATAGATAAGAAATTTGTGCCAGGTATTATGTGAGATGCAAGAAGATACAAAAGAAAATGATTCCTCCTCTCAAGGGAACTGCATTCTAATGGAAGCTATGTGATTGGGAATAAAATAATAAATATCATGATAAGTAATAAAATTAAATAATTTATACAATTAAAAGGGGGCCTTGAATGCCATACTTTTGAATTTGAACTAATTTCTAACAAAGAACCATTAAATGATATTTCAATTCAGCAGACTAATCTTTGAATATCTGAAAAGTTCTGAGTTCAGAAGGAGGGATCAAATGATGAAATAAGATACTATGTCAGCAAGTTTTCTTTAACTAGATTTTTTGGTTTAAATGATTTTCAGAAAAAAATCTACTCTCCTGCCCCTATCCCCATGGAAGATTTTTTAAAGGATAATATAGGCAAACTGTTCTTCCACTTTAGTTGCCGAAGTTTCTATTTTTTCCCCCACATTTTGAACTTAATTCCTAGAATTGATTGTAAAGTGTGGTAGTACAAATCTCACTGGTTTTCTCAGTTAGAATATAGGATCTCAGGATATTCCTGGATTCCCCTGGATTGTGGGCATGGATGAATCAAGGTCATAGAGTTTTAAGTTGAAGCTTGAAAGACCAAATTCAAGAATGAAAAATTTTGGAAACAAATCAAGAAGATGACATAGCCCTATAAAGTAGAATTGGAAGCCAAAGTATCTAAAAGCTAAATGAACTAAAGGTCATGTGGAAGTCTTTTTTTTCCAAGTCTGGCATTTAGTTAGAATTAGGTAATAAGAAAGAAGACTTATAAACAAAAGAAACTTGGAATTAAAAAGAAGTATTTTGAAAGGGGAAAAGTCCTGAATTAGGTGTGATTGAGTCCTAGCTTCTAGTAATAACTTGCAAAAATGGGATTTATGATCTTAAGCAAGTAACTTCTTGTTTCTGGGCCTCAATGCCCTCCTTTGTAAAATAATGTGGGTGGTGGGGAGCATGTAGGTCACTCAGTGGATGGAGTGCCAGACTGGAGAGAGGAGGTCTGTCCTCAAACACTTCCTAGTTGTGTGACCAGAGCAAATCACTCAGTCCCCATTGCCTACCCCTAACTGCTCTTCTGTTTTGGAGCCAATACACCATATTGATTCTGAGATGGAAGATAAAGGTTGAAAAAAATAACATGGATGGACTGAGTCATTTCCAACCTTGAAATTATATGGTCAACAGATTAAAATCTGTTTCCAGGAAAGGAACCTTTTTAAAAAAAATTATTAGTGTAATAAAAACTAATGAATAACTTTCCCATGGCAGGGTCAGCCTAGGGCAGGGATTTGTACCCTGGAATCCATGTACTTGATTTAAAAATGTTTTATGATTGTAGTTTAATCTGATAATATAATTGGTTTCATTTTGATCCTATGTATATGGAAGATTCCAAGACAACTCCAAGGGATTCATGACCAAAAAAAAAAGGTTATTAACCACCATAGGAAGGATTGATGCAATCTGAATGCATATTGAAGCATGCAATTTTTCACTTTATTTGCTTCTGAATTTTTTCTTTATAATAAGGAACACATGTCTTTTTTTTTTTTCACTACATGACAAACAGGGAAATATGTATTGCTTGATAGCACATATACAACCTATATCATTTTATTTGCTATCTTAAGGTGGAGGCAAAGGTGGGAGGATGAGAGGGAGCATAGATCAACAAAATGTCAGAATGTGATTACTAAAATATCTCTGTTAAAAATAATCCTATGCATATTTTTTCCTGTATTTGCCAACATTATTCCGAGAAGGGTTCTGTAGACTTCACCAGACTATCAAATGGGTCCTGTGATATACAAAGTAGTAAGAACAAGTCCTCTTCGGAATTTTGACATGGAACAAAGTGGTGAGCAGAATCCCTTCCTGATAGATGCTTTTGCTATTGTTTGTGCTGTTCAAAACAACAAACAATAACAACAAAACTATAGAAACTTAGAACTGGAAGGTAGCTTAAAGGCCAGGCTATTATAGACATACAGGTGTACTTAGATGTAAAAGACCATTGCTTTATTCCCAGCTTGGCTACCTACTAGCTAGGTAACAGTGAACAAATTAATCTTTCTGAACTTCAGCTCTCACATCTGTAAAATAAGGACTTATTTGCACCTGGGTTATCAAATATCAATGGAAAATGTCATGTAATTGAATTGATTCCATCCACTATGAAACTATGGTGTATTAGTTTAGCTGAGCCATAACTTCAGTGGAGCTTAGAAATGTTTTTCATGGTACTCTTTTTTATTCCTTATCTCATTCCCCATTGCAACCCTACACATCATTACTTTTCTCCTTAGGATCCCTACTCTTATTTCACTTAACAAATTGAGTCCATTTCCTGGGAACTCCTTAAAAGCCCTTAAAACAGCAACAACACTAAACCTATTTTCCATTGATGTAGGAAAAATACTAGCAACTGTGTGCACTATAGACAATAACCTTCAAGTTTCTCCTTAAACAGGACATCATCAAATGTTTGAGTTTTACTTGGGTAAAATAGATTTTAATACATTTGTAGTGCTAACTTTAGAGACAAAGTTGAAAGACTTCTACTAGATAGTGGTCCAATCGGTTGGATTCAACACTGGTTAATGAATCAATAAATGAATAGTCAGCCATTAATGGGTCTGTGTCATCTTGAAGGGAAAGCTCTCATGGGATATTTCAAGAATCTATGCTCATGGAGATAGCATGATTGCTAAATTTGTAGATGGCATATTAGTGAGAAATTAGTGAGGTATGTCACTTTTATATTACAGAATCAAAAAATGATCATTTACAAATTTGAGTCTAACCTTAAAATATAAAATTTTGTGTATATTAATAAAAATTCTTACCCTTGAGTTCAAAATCAAATTCAGAAGTCCTGGGGAAGATAAGGGGATCAGGATTGTACAGCATTTTGTAAAGGAAAGAGCTCAGGCTCTTAGTACACTGACTGGAAGATTCATATGAAACAGCAGTGTGATAGAATAGCCAAACAAGTTTAAAAAAATCTTAGGCTGTATTAAGATATAGTTCCTTCATTCTTATAATGAAGGAAAAGGCAGCCTTTTTCTATTCTGGCTTGGGTAAACAACAAATGAGATATTGTATTTATTTTTCAGAATACATTTTGGAAGGATATTGAAAAAGTAGAAAGAAGTCCAGTAGACACTGACCAGGATGGTGAAAGTCCTTAAGAGTATGCCCTAGAAGAATTCAATGAAGAAACTGGAGATGTTCTCTAGATATCTGCAAATTATGGCACCTAGAACAAATACAGTCCATAGCCTGTTCTTGTAAGAATGGTTTATATCCTTAAGTATTCTTAGCTTATGGGACCATACAAAAGCAGACTGCAACCCACTTTGAGTCCACTGGCCATAGTTTATTGAGCTCTGTTGTAGAGGAGACCTGATAATTTTAAGATTTGAAACACTGTCAGGTACACTGGAATTGCTTTGGTTAGTCCCAGAAAATGGATCGATTTGCAAAGAGACAAATTTAAACTTCCTTACAACTGGATCTATTCTAAAAGTGAAACATTGTAGTTTCTTCCTTTTTGGAGATATTCAAGTGAAACCTGAATTATGTATTATTTTGGAATATTATATGGAGAGTTCCTTGTCAGCTACAGGTTGGACTAGAAGACTTCTAAAGTTCCTTCCATACTTTTGTTTTACTTGAAGGTTTTGTTTTAAATCTTTTAGCTTTCATGGCCCTGAGCCAATATAGCCCACATGGTCTGCTAATTACTAAAAATTATGTATGCTGTATATTCTGACCTTCTTACATCTTTGTCTTACTTTTGTCTTTGTGTTCCAATTTCTTATTGCTCAGTGAAAGTTCTCTTTTCTGAATATCAGCTCATTTTTCAGTTCCATACTTTGTGTGGTCTATTCTGTATGGAAGTATTAGTCATTTGGGATTTTCTCTAAGTCTGTGTAATACTGTCCCTGCAATCATTCAGAAAACATATGGGAGAATAGGAATTTGATTGAGGTGATACACCTGAAATGTCAGTGATTTCTCCACCTTATCTGAAAGAAATAGGAGCAGTTAGAAGATGAGATCTTGCTAATCAGAGGAGCAGTTGATCTTTCAATGCATTTTATAAACTTGCTCTATTTTTAAAGTTTCTGAAACTTCTTTACTTGAATTGCTAACATTTAAGTAGAAAAAATAAAATTTATGCATTAGCTGGGTATTTCCCTTGGTCTCTAAGTTAATATGAGGAATTTTTAGTGGCCCATCCTTTTTTTTTTGTATGTATCATAGATCTCTAGGTTATATACAGATGAATAAAATTCCAATTCTTCTTGTCACTGAGTTCTGATCATTATAAAATGCCTTATTTAGGGATGGGGAATGAGGAGGCAAAATAGCATGGCATTAAATAGCTAGAAAAATTCTATAGGACAAGAAACAATATTATGGATTTCAAGATTTAGTGGATGCCTATATCTAGTCCAACCCCTCATTTTATAGAAGAGGAAACTAAGACTGAGAAGTTAATTGACAAGTGTGGTAGTATATCTATCTGAGATGGGATTTGAATCAAGATCTTTCTTATTCTACAGCCAATACTCTATCTATGATTTCATTCAGACTCATAACATCATGCTTTGCATTATCAAATAAATAATTGATGAAAAGTTATAGAATATTAGTATAATTATGATTTAATTCAATACACATGTAATAGTTTATATTATTTGCAAACCCATAAACTAGGCTCTGAGAATACAAAGTTGAAAAATGAAATAATTTTTACCCTCAAATAATTATAATTTGATAAAAGTGATATAGCATTGGAAAATAAGTCAGCTTTAGAGGTATTAGAGAATTGCAAAGATACTGTATTGTGTTTGGAGCAGAGACCCACATGTTGGGAGGTCATATGTGAAGATGGAAAGAGGTATGAAAAAGGAAAAGAGGGAAAGAAGGAGAGAGAGAGAAGTAGAGAGAAAGAAACTAATTATAGGGTCCCTAGATCCCTAGATCCCTAGAATTATGACAGTCAAGACATGGAAAACAAGGGAGAAGAGAGTATTGAGAGGAAGGAAGCAATTAATAATGGTAATGAGACCTGAAAAAATAACTTAGGTTGCCAATTAAGAGATCACTAGTGACTTGGGAGAAGTTAGTTACAGTAGAATGATAGGCACATAAGTCAAATCACTGTTAAATTTTTTGTGGTTGGACTTAATATTAAAATTTTGTGGTTTAAATTGGTGGTCACCAGAGATTTAATTTCTAAATTCCAAAATGAATTACTAAAGTAAAATGTAATTTATAGTAGTTTTTTTTACAATAGAGGGGAAGATATTAAGGAATGAGAGAGCACGTGCGCGCTTGCGAGAGAGAGAGAGAGAGAGAGAGAGAGAGAGAGAGAGAGAGAGAGAGAGAGAGAGAGAGAGAGAGAGAGAGAGAGAGAGAGAGAGAGAGAGAGAGAGAGAGAGAGAGAGAGAGAGAGAGAACTCCAGCTTCCTCTGAGCCAGGTAGAATTTTTTAAGGCCCTAAACAGGGGGAAAAGTCCCAAGACGATGGGCCTTTCTCAGAGGTTTATACCTCTGAGAAAGGCAGGGTTACTAATTCAACCTTTCACTCACCAATGGTGACCGTCTAAAAGAAAAGCAGTCTGAGGTCTCCTCCTCAAGCTCCTTCAGGGGTCCAGTTCCACAGGCAAGTCTGAGTGTCTGTCTTCCAGTCTCTCCTCCGAGTAAGAGTTTTTCAAACTAACTTGAATCAAATATATGTCTTCTAGCCACTGGCCATCTTTTTAAAGAACTTTTTTCTCTTGTGTCACCTCCCCTAAATTTCACATCTACCAATCACAGCAGATGCTCCTCTCCATGACTGCCCACTCTTTAGTTCACATCTTCTTTGGTTAGATTATACCTTTTTTGGTTACTTAACGCCTTTTTTTGGTTAGTTCACCTTTTGTAGTTAGTTAACAACTTTTTGTAGTTAAAATGGGTAGATCTACTTCAGATAGACTGAATTACAATTCAATCCTCTCAATAAAGGAAGAGCTAAGTACCTTCATTATTACAATCAGGAGACAGCTAAATCCAATCTTCACAATTCCCCCTGATAATCATTGGGAGACTAGTCTCCCCACTGATCATTTAACAAAATCATCTTGTAGTCCTAAAATCTTCTAAATACAGATGTATACAATATTTCACCTTCTAAGAGGAATTACAATAGTTAGCGATAAATAGAAAAGAGAGAAAGCAAAACCAAGTTTTGCTAGGCTCATTGACAAAAGTCAAATTAGGGGGAAGTCCCCTTTCGGCCTAAAAGTATACATTTACAATAAATGTTCAATTCCCTTTTGTTCAGTCAATTGCACCCAAAAAGTTCATTCTTGATCTTCTTGATGTAGTGTAGGTTTCTGCAAGCATCTTTTTTCAAAGAGTTCATTCTTCTAGATTCAAGGAGTTAGCAAACTTCTTTTCCTGAAATTCTTCTCAAACAAAATTTTAATTATTGGATTTATTAAAATAAAAATGCAATACAATCCCCCTGAAGAGGGTGTTTATCAATACCTGGATCAGCTCAAAGTGGTTGAGTTATGGGTGTATGAGTCAGTTATCAAAAGGAAAAAAAATCAAAAACATAAAAGAAAAATAAATAGAAGGAAAAAATAAGCTTTTTTGAGAAATTAAAAGTCAAAATCTGAATCAAAATATCAAAAACTATGTGTATAAAATTTCTGAATTAAAAGAATACATTTATAACAGGCCCTTATTATTAGGGTCCCATTAAAGTAAAATTCTGTCCTACAAATCTGTAGGGGAAAAAATTGCAGTAATGTTGTATTTACCCATTATAAGTCAAGATTAAAGGACATTGCCATAATATAAGAGAGAAAAAACAAAAGACTAGATTTTTGTGTAAAAGGGGAAGTGCTATTCCTTAGTCTGATCTTTTGTCATTTCTCAGAGATAGGGGAGCCAGAATAGTAAATTGTTAGGTACTTTTAAAGAAAGTATTTTACAAGGAGTATGGTTCAAGGAGTCCTGCGTCTTAACATATGTCAAGCACCCCAACCTTGAGTCTCACACTAGGTTCAAGTCCTTTCATATTGGCATAGAAGTTCATCAATCCCACATGGATTGGTTTCTTTTGATCTGTGTGCTCTTTTGGCACTTTTCATGGTAAATCTGTGCTTCTATGGCACTATATAGATAAAATCCACGCTCCTTTTTGATAATTAAAATCGGACACAATCATTAATCATAGTCCCATAATATTTATCAGTAAATAGCAGGTTTCCATAGTCTGAATATTTTTGGGTATACATTTTTATGCTAAGCAAATGGATATCTTAGCTTATTGCAAAAAAATCAAAAATAGAAAAAAATCTTTTCAATACAATTACATGTGCTTCAAATGCAAAAAATGAGAGAAATAAAAGAATGTATGGCAGAAATAAAGCACAATAAAATAGTACAGATATATCAATAGGGAATTCTTATCATAAACAATAGTTAAATACTATCAATATAGTCAATTATTCATTTTCAACAGAGGGTACTCATTTTACATGGTTACAATGAATCCACGAGTCCCTCTCCCCAATTTTAATAGCTGTCTGTGTAGTTAATAGGACTTGGAATAGTCCATCATAAGCAGGTTCAGTCAAACCAGTATGTTTGAAATTCTTTATATACACACTATCACGGGGTTTAAATCATGAAGTGAGAAATCTATGGGGCCTGCTTGAACAGCAGATCCAGAGTCATGGAGTTCTCGCAATTTTGTTTGTAACTGTCTTATATATGTAGCAATGGTTGTATCCCCTTCTAATAATGAGGTATAGGCAGGGGTAAATGTTTTTTCCTGAATAGGTGGATGTACAAATAGCATCTCAAATGGTGAGATGTGTAAATCAGCACTGGGTCTGCTTCTGAGATAACATAGGTCAAAGGTAGAATTTCAGGCCATTTCAAATGAGTCTCTATGCACAATTTTCCAATCATAGTTTTAAGTTCTTTATTCATTTGTTCAACTTGGCTGGAGCTCTGGGGATGATATGGTGTATGAAATTTAGGAATTATCCCCAAACATGAATAAATTTGTGATAAGACTGAATTGGTAAAATGAGTTCCTTTATCCAAGTCAATGTGTGCTGGTAGGCCAAAGCAGGGAATAATTTCTTTTAAAAGGATTTTGGCAACAAAAGCAGATATGACTAGAGCAGTAGGGAATGTTTCAGTCCAACTGGTCAGCTGATCAACTATGACCAGACAAAATTTATACTGTCCAGCTTTCGGCATAGAGATAAAATAAATTTGTAAATGTTCAATGGTGTATACGCGAGAGAACATCCACTAAAGGCTTTTCCACAAAAGGCGGGTTGATTAAAGGCCTGGCAGGTAGCAAAGGTTATACATACTTTAGAGGCTATAGTAGTTATACCAGGGACTAGCCATACTATTTTAATAGAGTCCACAATGCCCTGGGGGCCAAAATGACCATTTTTATGAATAGACTGGCAAATTTGTTGATAAAAACTTGTAGGGAGCAAGGGTTTTCCTTCAGATGACACAATACTCCATTAATCTGTTTTGCTTTAAATTTTTGTTTACATTTTTCCACTTTCTTTTTATTATAGGAAAGTGATAAATTTAAGTCATCAGTTGTTGTTAATATCAAAATTAATTCAGGCCCTTCTATGGCTGCTAGCTTTGCAGCGGAATCTGCCTGGTCATTTCCCCTAGATACAGGGTCGTATATGCAGAGCAATGAACTACAGCTATGGCTTCAGGGAGCTGGAGAGCAGAAAATACTTCATTAATAATTTCTGAATTAGCTATAGACTTTCCAGCTGAGGTTAAAAATCCTCTCTGGAGCCATAGCATCCCAATTGAGTGACAAATGCCAAAAGTATATCTAGAATCCGTATAAATTGTTGCCTTTTTATCCTTGGCAATTATACAGGCATGTTTCAATGTTGTGAGTTCTGCACCTTGTGAGCTTACATTTGAGGGTAAGGAAACTGACTACAGAGTTTCAAATCCATTAACTACTGCAGCTCCTGTATAGTGCACACCATTTCTCATAAATGAAGAACCATTTGTAAATGATATTAAATCTGAATTAACCAATGGGGTGTCCAGTAAATCATTACGAGGTTTTTCAATAATGGACACTAATGATGTACAATTGTGTAAAGGTTCTCCAGAATTTGGCAAATCAGGAAGTAAGGTTGCATGATTAATCATTCCACAGCATTTTAGTGTAATGTGTTCATTGTTTAGTACTGTTATTTCATACCTAGTAATCCTTTGGTCAGTAAACACCTTTGTCTTATGTCTTAATAACAATTCCTCAACCTTGCGTGGGCACATTATGGTCAGAGAGCATCCCAAAACCAGATAGGCTAATTTGGTTACTATTAAAGCTGCAGCAGCTACTCTTCTAAGGCATGGTGGTGCTCCAGTAGCTTCTGGATTTAGCTTGGTATGAATAATAGGCGATTGGGTGTTGAACAAGTCCCAAAAGTTGAGTAAGAATGCCTGAAGCTACCTTTTTTGTTCATGTATATATAGGGTGAATGGTTTATCATAATTTGGGATGCCTAAAGCAGGGGGAGATAGGGTAGCCTGTTTTAAGTTTGAAAGAGCTGTTAGGTGTTCCTTTTCTAATTTAAGTGGTTCAGGGACCAAGTTTTTTTTTTTTAAAGTGATACAAAGGGATTAGTGAGCTCCCCATAACAAGGGATCCACTGCTGACAAAATCCTGTTGCTCCAAGAATCACCCTTAATTGCTTTTTAGTGATAGGAGCTCTTAATTTTTGAATGTTTTCTATGCGCTTAGGAGAAATTGCGCTGGCACCAGCAGTTAGAATAAATCCCAAGTATTCTACTTTTTGGAAGACACCACTGAACCTTTACCTTTGACATCTTTTGTCCTCTTTTATGTAGTTCTAGGAGGTGGTGCTTACTATTCTCTTAGCATGCTTCAGCATTTGTTGAAGCCAAGAGTAAATTATCTACATATTTTATTAATTTGCTGTTTTTAAATTTTATATTGTCAGTGACTTGACTTAAAATTTGTGCAAAAAGTTCTGGACTTTCCATGTAACCTTGAGGCATACGACTCCATGTCTAGGATGCCCACTCTTTAGTTCAAACCTTCTTTGGATAGATTATACCTTTTTTGATTACTTAACATCTATTTTGGTTAATTCACCTTTTGTAGTTAGTTAACACCTTTTTGAAGTTAAAATGGGTAGATCTACCTCAAATAGACTGCATTACAATTCAATCTTCCCAATAAAGGAAGAGCTAAGGACCTTCATTGTTATAATCAAGAGATAGCTAAATCCAATCTTCACATGACAGAAGGTTGAAGAGAATGTCAGTAAGTACAGACTACTACTGTTTTTAGAAGTTTGACATCAAAAGGTGTTTGGACTAAGGAGATGTTGATGTATGCTTTATTTTAGGTGAGGCCAAATAAACGCTGAATTAAGAACAATAATAAAGCAGAATTATAAGGCTTTACTTCCAATTAAAAGATGATTAGGATTCACAGAACATCAGAACTGGAAAGGATATCAAAAATCATTTTAGTTGAGCCTATATATGAATAACAATTTATTCTTCCCTCCAGGACAGGAATACATGGTTATGTTTGTAAACTGAGCAGAATGAGACAGAAACAGAGACAGAGCTGGATAGTATGTATATAAGAAATAGGATACTTAATGGAACAAGTTTATGGAGGAGCTAGTGATGAGAACTGGGATACAACTGATGAGGTTAGGTTTAGCTTTTTTCAGTAATTGGAAGAAATGAGGAGAAAATGAATGAGATATATTTAAAAGTTTAGAGATGATGAGGATGAGCCTTAAAGAATTCATATTGAGTGGCCACACAATTCAACAAAATGCAAGGAGAGGCCATCTGCTGTCAAAGTGAAATGGTAAAGGCAGAAAAAGATGCTCCTAATATCTTAGTAATTTGAAATAAATACACTTGATGCCCTACAACAGAGCAATATCCCTTACCCTTAGATTCAGAAAGGTAACAGAGGTCTCAACAGTCATGAAATATGTCTTCATTTTACACAAAAGTGTTTGAGGCACAGGAAGAGGAAAAGATTCACCCAAAGTGGTGCAACTAGTTAATTGCAGGAGACAGTGCTTCTTTGAGTTAGAGGTAGGATTCTTCTATGGGAACAATGGATCAACAAAAATGGGAGAAATATCTTTAAGTATCAGATCTCTAACATGCCTGCCCCTTTTCTTTTTCTTTTCTCTCATATCTATACCACTTTTTCTATTTCTATCCTTATGGGGACTGATGAAAAATAGAAGAGTTTTTGTTCTTTTGGAAAGAACTTCTTGGACACACTGGCTAGAATTTGTCTAGAATTTTACTTCTCTCCTTGTTGGACAAAACTAGACTTGAATGAGATTCCTGATTCTCTTGGACAGGGGATGGCAGATTGGCTCAGAACCATAGCCTGAGGTAACACATAGTATATTCCTTATATCCTTCTCCAATCAAAAGAACGAGAATTGCTCTCAGTTTTATTGCTTTATGCCATATGGCAGAATGCAAAGAGCAATGGACTTGGAAAGGAATGACTGTTTTCTAGCCCTTGCCCTATTCCCCTGGTAACCCTGTGATTCTGAGCAAATCATGTAGCCTCACAGACCTAGTTTCATTTCCTGTAAAATTTGACTTTTTGTCCTACTGACTTTGTAGGGATTTGTAAAAAAAAAAGTATTTCATATATTTTAAAAAAGCTCTAAAAAGTAGTTATTTGTTATGGCTATTACTTTTTTAAATGAATGGTAAAACATTGTGCCAATTAGAAGTAAGTGGGTATGTAGAACTAAAGAAGCCAAGAAGTAATCTTCCATCACCATTTTCCCCTTTGTTCTTCAGTAACTTGGGTCAGTGCTCTGGTTAGCCCACCACTTGGCCAAAGTGTGCCCATCATTCATTCATCATTCATTTTTTCAACCATTCCTTTAATTAGCACCTATTAAAATAGCTATGGTCCTAAAGATTCAAACACAAAAGTGTTACCACAGGGTAATATCTGGAGAGACCCTCCCTAAATCCCTATCTCCAACTCATAGAACTGGTACCCAGAATATAGCTAAGCCAGTTCTAAGGTACTTTGTCTCTGTACCCCTAAAACTATAATTTATGAACCCTCATTGATGTGCTTGTTTCTTGGTCAACTACGAAACACAATTAGTTTGAGGTACAAAAAAAATGACTGATGTCAGAAAATGGGTGAAAGCAACATGTATGCATTTGAATAAATATAAAATATATTTTGATATTACAAATGAAATTCATGGAATACTGGTGGGAGTTTAGGATTATAATAGACCTAAGTGAAATGGGGAATGCTTCATGAACAAAGATAGAGTATGCGGAAATGGAGTGTCATTCATGAAGAATATAAAAATGACTAGACTGGTTAGAATGTAGAATATGTGAAGTAGATTAAAGTATAATTGAGCCTGGAAAAGTAGATTTGAACCAGACTGTGAAGGGGTTTCAGTGCCACATAAGGAGATTTTTATTTCTTCCTACTAGTAACTAGGAGCCCCTGGATCTTTTTTGAGCAGAGTAGTGACATGGTCATACTCATTCTTTAGGAATATCATCATTAGGAACAACATATATAGGATTTTAGATAGATGAATATAATGTAATCTCTCATGATAGAGAATAAAAATGTTGATTGGTTGTTTCCATCATATCTGACTCTTCTTGACCCCATTTGGGGTTTCCTTGGGAAAATTTACTGGAATGGTTGGCCATTTCCTTTTCCAGCTTGTCTTACACATGAGGAAACTGAGGCAAACAGGGTTAAGTGACTTGCTTAGGTTTACATGGCTAGTAAGAATCTATGCCACATTTGAACTCAAGTCAAGGCCCAGTATTCTATCTACTGTACCACCTAGCTGCCTAGAGAAAAAAAACAAATGAACTCAAAACATATGACAAGAGAGTCACCTTTTTTATTTGAAGGATATTACCAGGCCTATGGGATAATATATGGCCATACCTACCGGTTATCAGAGCACCAATTTCGGTATATAAGATTCATTATCCTGTTAATTTAAAATAAGTTCTCAACTCTGCTATCTCTCATTTTAAGGTTCATATCACACGAGAAGTCAAGGTTTGATTGATCTGTTTTTTTTTTAAATTTTAATCAAGTATTACCTCTGAAATCGACAGATGGAGGGAAAGCCATTTGATAGCAGCTCAGTAGCAGTGTGCCCAGGACACGATATGAAGCACAGATGTTTATCTGGAATGGCCGCAAAGTAAGAAAATGAAAACTTGGAGGAAAACGATTGAGTTCCAAAACCTCTTCAATGCCATATTGTAAACAGGCAGGGCAGCCTCGAAGGGGCTGTAGGAATGCCTGTTTCCTCTTTTACTCTTGCCAAGAATACAAGATGCCCAGCAGCTCCCATGCTCAGCAATAAAGCCCCAGATCAGTGATGGCCGCATTCTAGACTGTTCTGGGCAATGTTGCCAACTAATATCACATTAACGAGGCACTTTTTTCCCCGGCATCTCTTTTGAGTCATACGTTAAACACCATATCATATTTTATTGTGTCTCTCATGCATCATAAAATGACAGTTCAATCTGAATCTCCTTCCCTTCCCCCTCCCTTTCCCAAATTTATTGTTTTAAAACTTTTACCTGTCTCAGATGCTTTGAGGAACACATCATCCTTCAGTGGACCAACTTTCTCTTCTACTTTTTATATTTTACCAGCAAGTTAATATTTTATATCCTAACTCCTCTGGAGGCTTTTCTTCTCTCTGAATAAGTCAGGATAAATTCATAAGTTTTAATGGCTGTAGATGACATTTAAGTGGTGGGAGATTTATGACCCTCTCATTATGTGGAAATACTTCTTTTCACTGGACACAAGGTGAAGGAAACAAATAGTTGAGCTTGGAGCCATTGATAAAAGTCTGGCCAAGTTTGTCTATAGCTCAAGGGATATAAATCAGCACTGCCAATCCATTCAATTATACATTTGTGGTTTTGGTCATTGGAAATAAGCTTTATTATTATTATGTGCCTCTATACACCACATATTTTCTGTGTGAACACTGAAGAACCTCCTTTGTGATCCAGGTACTATCATGGTTATATGCTTAGTTTGGAATATGAGTTTGGTCCACTTCCTTTTGCCATCTTAAACTATCTAAATACTGGCAAACATTTATAAAGTGCTTAATATATTAACTCATTTGAGACTCACAACAATCCTACTATTTGATTCATTTTACAGATGAGACTGAGGACAAGAGAGATGAAATGATTTGTATAGAATCAAATGTCTAATAAGTACCCAAGATGGGATTTGACATGAGATCTTTTTTCTTTCTTTCTTTTTTTTTATTTGAAAAATTTTATTTAATTAATTGATTTAGAATATTTTTCTATGGTTATATGTTTCATGTTCTTTCCCTCCCCTCTTTCCACCTCCCAGTAGCAGACGTGCAATTCCACTGGGGTTTACATGTGTCATTGATCAAGATCTATTTCCATATTATTGATATTTGCTTAAGGGTGATAGTTTAAGAGTCTACATCCCCAATCATTTCCCCATCTACCAATGTGACCAAGCAGTTGTTTTTCTTCTGTGTTTCTACTCCCACAGTTCTTTCTCTGGATATGGATAGCGTTGTTTCTCATAAGTCCCTCAGAATTGTCCTGGATCATTTCATTGCTCCTAGCAGAGAAATCCATTACATTTGATTGTGCCACAGTGTATCAGTCTCTGTGTATAATGTTCTCCTGGTTTTGCTCCTTTCACTCTGCATTAGTTCCTGAAGGTCATTCCAGTTCACATGGAATTCCTCCAGTACATGAGGTCTTTCTGATTCTAAATCTAATGCTCAACCTACTATACTACCTAGCTTTTCTATCATTTAGTGTATTATCAGGCAAAAAGAAGTAGAATAATCTACAGAAATGGCTAAGAATCCATTTGTTCCTTTTTTTTTTTTGGATATTTCATCCCCTTCTCTTGGAGTATTCTTATACTCCTGCTATAATTTTTAGCTATCTTCCGTTCAGGGTCCAATTCAAGGTTTAGCCTTTTCCATGAAGCCTTTTAGATTCATTCGCCTGTCTCCTACAAACTCCAAGTCAAAACCAATCTTATCCTTTTAATTCCAATAGCACATTCTGTGTACCTTTCTTATGACATTTGTCCCATATTTTATTTTAAATTTACTTGTATGTATACCAGTTTTTTGAAGGTGGATGTGGGCCTTGAGTGTAAAGACTTCCTATAGACCACTTGGGCAATATAGAGAAACCCAAGAACTCCTCTTAAAATAAAGCCTTTAAATATATAAAATAAAATATATTTGATTTCTGTAGATATTTATAGATTTATATATAATATATTTATATTATTTATATATTTATTTTATTTTTATATATTATGTGTCATATGTAATATATTGATATATTTATATCAAAATGTACTTAAAATATCTTTTTCAAAAGTCCATGAATCCCCTTTACTAGAGGGGTGGCTGAAGCACTGAGATGTTGGGTGCCTTGTCTATGTTCAAGAATGAGTATACATCAAAGGCAATACTTTAGCCAATGTTTTCTTGTTTTTAAAGCTTTCCTCTATCCACTGCATGATGTTTCCTCTCTCTAATACATTTTCAGGTTCCTAGAAGTTACCATAGAATCATAAATACTTTTATAACACTCTCTTGTCCTGCCCAGTCCAATCAAGCACAAATCCTTTACTCATGTGTATTTAATGCATATTAATTTAACAAATAGTATTTGTTCTCTTAGCTATTTCTGCTTTCTTATCCAAAATTACCTTGTATTTATATTAGATACATTTCCTATATATGTATATACCTACATATATTTGCATACATATATAAACATATATGTATTTATATGTATACATGATTCTTTTCTGAGTAGATGTAAACTTATTTAGGGCAGGGACTACACTATTTTTTTGTCTCTGTAGCCCTATCACGGGCCATAATGTAAGAGCCATAAAATGCTCTTTAAAACTGACAAAGAGAGTAACACCCTGGGAACGAACATGTCAAGACTTAGGTTTAAATCCAACCTTTGTCAGTTACTCTGTGTGTAACCTTGAGCAAGCCATTTAATCAGCGGAGGCTCAGTTTCCTCTTTTGTAAAATGAGCAGATTAGACCAGATGTCTTCTGAGTTCCCTTCTAATTCTAAATCTATTATGCAACTATATCCTGACTTGTTGATCCTCTGCATTGACCATAGCAGTAGAGGTCAAAAAGAAATATAGTCAACCAACATCTGGGAGTTTGGCTATATTTCCCCTTATCATATTGACAAACTAATTTAGTGTCTTGAGCAAGTCAGAGTACAAGTGGAAGGATTTGGGGAGAGCAAAGTGGCATGGCTGAATTTCTGCATCAATCATGTGGTGGTGGCAGGGGTGGTGTGTGTTTTGAGGAGGAGAGATAAGAGTTATGGGAAAGGATGAGTATGTATACTTCTCTCTTGATATAAGGCTTGTTGTTTCTTATTGTCATTAATCCGTTTTCTCCCTAGTCAGAAAAAAAGGGAGAATTGGAATGGGTACTTGGGAAATTCAGGTAAAGTACCTGCTAATAAGGAAAATGGGGATTTGAAGGCCTGACTGACCTAAATAAACTGTCTCCAACATGGAATAAATGCACTGGATAATTGCTCATGTCTCCGCTTCATAGAGCATGGCTAGGGGCAGCGTCAATACACTGCCTTGTTACTGACCCAGAAGTAAATCCACAAGTTAGGTCTCATGCCCCAATGTGCCACAGTTGGGTCAAAACCCAGACTTCTCACAGAGGGAAAAGAGGACTGAAAGGCATCAAAATAACTTTTCCCTAATGAACCAGGAACATTCAGTGAGAGCAATGGGGGCCATTTGTTTGCAGAACAATGATGCATGAAATGGTTTAGGGACTCGCTTCAGGCAAACCAGGGAAGGAGTTTTTCTGTGTGATTGGCTGAACAGGATGGAACAGATTACCAGAGATACTTCCTATAGGGAAATCTTGACAATGTCAGAACAAATTTGGCCTGCAAAAGTTAAAAATAAAAACTCCTCCAAAACTAGCACAAGAATTCAGTGCAACTGGAAAGAGTCTCAGTTGCCCTAGTTTGATGAAATGACAAAAGGATTTCCTTCCTTCTCTCTCTACTGTACCCCTTTTTACCCTCCTGTCTCTCCCCCTCCCTCACTCTCTCTCTCTCTCTCTCTCTCTCTCTCTCTCTCTCTCTCTCTCTCTCTGTCTGTCTCTCTGTCTCTCTCTCTCTCTTTCCCTTTGACTATCTGTCTATCTGTCTCTCCCTCTCTCCCTGCTTTTTCTGTGGTCACCCCTTTCCCTATCTCTCCCTACCCACTCTTTTGTTTTCTTTTTTCTCTCTTTCTCTGACAGCATTTTATTTTTGCTATATAAAATGAAGTGACTAAAAGACTTATATGGCTTTGAGTTCAAGTACATCTTTTTGTCTAGGCAGGATTTCTTTTCTCTCTGCAACTACCAATTCGGAAATTTTGTCTCATGGCAGCTAGGAATAACTCAGGTTAGTTCTGCACTGCCTAGACTCTAGAGGGGAGCCTGGAGCTATTCCTTTAAGAGGTCAAAAGGAAATTTGTAAATTTTCTGATTTGTCTTTCACAGACATTTGTTTAAGTCTGGCCAACAAAACATGAAGGAATGGCATAACCTTTAGAGTGCCATTTGTGTGTTCTGCAGGTAGAAAAATTTGTGGTCTGCATGGTGGCATTCTTTGCAAAAATAGCTCTCTTATGAACTGATAGAGATTGACATAAAGAGAACCAAAAGAATAATACTAGCTTTGACCAAAATAATATGAATGAAAAGACCATGAAAAAGAAGCCAATCTTTGAGCTTCAAAAAACAAACACTCCCCCCTCCTCCTTCATTACAAAAAAGAAAGGGAAATGAAGGAAAGTATGTCCACATATGTCTATGGTATAAAAACAAACATGCAAACATTTAATAATAATACAATTGTTTCCTCTGTTACTTCTTCCTTTCCATCTCATATCACCTCACCCTCACAGCAACCTATATTGCAATCTGAAATCATGAAGTCCTATTGGGTTGCACAACCCAAAAAGATATGGAAATAAGCCCAGGATGGAATAATTTTGATCAGTCAGTTCCATTATCACCCTGAAGTTGCATATTCTGATTAGAATGAGGCCCTCTACTAGAGTGTGAGACTCTGCCTATTAGCTTTCCTTTTTATTTATGTTGTTTTACTTTATGTTGATTTGTAGAAGAAATCTCTAAATGTAACTCTTGATCACAGATTATACCCATACCAGGGCTAACAATAAAAAAATCAATTTTAAAAGAAGAAAATATTTGTACTTTGAAAAATTTGATTTCTCTCTAGTTTTAGCCTTTGGGAGTGAGGAGGTGATCTTTTCTGATGTGGTAAAGCTTATTAGAAAAGAGGGATAGATCCAATCCAAATTCAAGGGACTATTTCGTAGGTGAAATGAAATAAACTAGATAATAAAGTTCCTTTCAAAGGTAAAATGTGGTGAGTCTATGAAAGTAAGGCTATAGTAATATTGCTGGAAGCCTTAAAAAAGAAAAGGTTTTTACAACTTACCAGCCATATAACCTTGAGCAAGTTCTTTCCTGACTGACTATTTACTCATGTAGAAAATGGAGATAATAATTCCTGGCCTGCTTAACTACCCCTGTCCAGAGTTGTGGCAAGGGTCAACTGAGGTCATGCATGTAAAAGTCTTTAGAATACTATAAAATTTTAAAAGAAATGTAAGATGATATTAATAATAATGTCAAACAGAGCTAGACCATCCATTGCAGGTGCATATAATTTGCTGTTGGTGACACTGGTTCCAGAGCTAAGCATATGGATTCCCTGAACCAATAATTCCAATGTTATGGGCAAGCAGAGTCAAATTTTTGCCTTCTCATCCTCTGCTGATGTGGCTAGATGCTTACTGATCAACACGTTGAGAGTAGGTTATGTCATTGCTGACAAAGCTGTCATTTGAGCCATATCCCCCCTGCCCAACCATTCCTTGTCTCATTGTCAAACCCACTGCCCAGTTTAGGCTGGGCTCCTTGAGCTCTCCTCCTTCTGCAAACACAGCACTCCATAGTGCATGCTTGGCCATTAATATTCTCTTTCCCATTTGCAAGCTTGTCACAAAAAAAAAATGAATTTATTTTGAATCCTGTTCCATTCGTGCAAATGCCTTTGTCACCGAAGGGTGAAGATATAGGCAGAATTTAAATGTGTAATATCTCAAATGCTTTTTTTTGGAACCCTTTTATTAATGCAGTTCACAGTGCAATTAACATAAATAACATTGTTTTTAGTCCACTGGCTCACAAAAGCATTAAGATGCAAGTGAACCAGGGGGAAAAAGATTCTCAATATGGTGAGAACAGAAGTCTGAAACTGGGCAAAAAATGTGGTTCAGCTGTTTATTTTCCTTAATAAAGAGGAAAGAAGAGAAATGGTGAAAATATTTCTTCTTTTTCTACTCTCACCAAGGTGGCTCTCTTTTCATTTGAAAATTGCCCTGAAAGCCATCTGTGAGAATTTAGGTTTGGCCAAAGTTTCATTGAATCAAGTGACCAAGACACAAGGAAAGGCTAAAGACAAGAGTGCCAACAATCTGGAATATTACATTCAAATGTAAAACTACTAAAGACAATTTTTCTTTTGTGGAGAAATCTTTCTCCTAAGCCCATTCAAGATTAAAATTTCAAGGCAGAAAAGCATCTTCCCATTAACCTTGTAGAATATCAGAAGTACTTTATAGTAGGACAATGAGGTCACTGGTCATAGCATACAAAATGACTCCTCAAGGTGGCCATGATGCTAAATTGCTTGTTGGACAAGGATTGTTTGAAAAGATGAAGGTGGAGGAGAGGATTGTAGAAGTGGGGTAGGTAGTTTTGTTTTTCTGGGGGGTTTTATTTTGCTAAAGATTGTTACAAACCCTTTAATTGAACTAATTATTTCTATTGTGGATTTTGCTGTCCTTATAGTCATCTAGGTTCCTAGACATGAATGTTCTTTTGTTATTCCTTCTACTTTATCCCTCTCATATAATTTTCCAGGGCTAGTGATATATCTGCTTATACTTCTTCTTGCATTTATTATATATCTAGATCCCAATTAGTCAAATGCTGAATCACCTGAAGTGGCCCCATTGTGCAAAATATGGCAATTGGTTCCAACCTATTGGACATACATTACAAATTCAAACAATACTACCAGTTCAGGGGATTCATTATTCCTTATAATCTAGACTTAGCTATGCTTTTCTTTGACTACCCCTTCACCCCCATCTAGAATATAAATCCCAGCAGCTAATAGAATGCTTTGCACAAGTGGTGCTTAATAAATGCATTTTGAATCATACAGAAAATAACAAATGAAGCATTTTGAGATGAACTATACATGAAAGTAACCTAGAAATACCTTCCAATTCTAAATATGATTTTTATAATCCTGGTCAAGTAAGATGATAATGAAAAGTACAAAGAAGACAAATGGGTTTCTCTGTGTTTTTTACATTACCTAGTCTTTCCAGATTTATGGGAATTATTTTGTAGTTACTCATGTTGTACATGAGAATAAAGATATGTAAGGAAAGAAATTAAGGTATAACTATCACATCTTTAATAAATGAATTGAAGCAATTCTGAGAAAGTAAGAGGAAGAGCTGGACCATTAGGATGGCAAAAGATACTCTAAGTAGTTTCTCAGGTTTTGATCTAGGGATTTTCTAAGATGTTCTGTGGAATAAATATTGATCTTTCATAGCAGCTTGCTGCCAAATTGCAGTGCTTCATTAAACCTGAAATTGAACTAAAAGTTAGTTATCAACATAGTTTCCCATCATTCACTCTCAGATGCCTTACATGGAAAAGCTCAGTTTTCCATCTCTAATCCCTTTGTTTCCTTACTTTTAGTTTTTTCTTAAGTAAAGAGGTACATAGGAACAGACAAATAAAATAGTACAAAAAGAGAGTTTGAATTGATGTCTCTGTCCAAAAAGATACCTAGTACCATTACCTCTATCACCACCATGAGAAATCATGCTACAAATTCATGGATAAAATCCTCAAAAAGGCCAACTCTTGCAAATCAAGGTATAAGAAGAAAAGTGTAAATGTTGAAGTAATATGTTGTCTCTTCCCCTTGAAGAGTTTCTTGGATATTGAATAAACCCATAAGGATTCAATCTAGATCAAATTAAGAGTCTTATAATAAAAATAACATATGACACACAAGCATATTTACACATAAACACACATATACTGTGATAGAGGCTGGCACTAGAGAAAAAATGCCAGACTGAAGAGTATGTGAAATTGGTCATCTCGATGGGGGAGGGGCCTGAGAAGTGAATTTCTGAAGGAGAGAAGACTCTGGCTTGGAGAGCAGTGAGGGTCTCTCTGTCTTGAGACTTTGAAGAGATAAGGTGGATAAAGACTTTCTCTTGAGGGTTACCCATTTTCCCTGCTGGTGACTGGAAATCCTTCTCCCAACATTTCCCAATTGAAGGGACTTTCTGAAGAGAAACCTGAGCAGACTTTACCTCAGCTCCTGTTGCCTAGGGGTGAGTCAACCTGACTTTCTCTAGGGAGGCTCAGGTTGCCAAGGCCTGAGTTCTGCCCCCAAACTTGAGGAGGGAGGAAAAAAGGTTTAGATAGAGACAGGGACCCCCTTTTCCCACTTTCCTATCCCATTCTTCCCTGCCCATTATTTCTTTTATATTACCTGATTGAGTTAACATGAAAAGTTATCTGTTTTCCAAGCTGTGTGAGTGAACGGATCAAGGGGAGACATTTTGGTCTCAAGTATTGGAGGGGGGACAAGAGGGACAAGGGTGAATTGGGGAGAGCAGCTTTAGCTAAGGAGGGAAGGCAGAAGGGGGGAAATCTTCAACCCTCCTCTCCTCTCTCTGGGCCAACCCATTACATCTGCTGTCTCTCCTGAATCCCGCTTTGTGGAAAGAAGGGGGTTCTCCTCTCTTTCCCCCTCTCCATACCTCGGGGTCCAAGCCTCCCCTTGATCCTGTTCACTCACACTCAGCTTGGGGAACAGATAACTTTAATGTTAACTCAATCAGATAATACAAAAGGAATAATGGACAGGGAATAATGGGAAAAGGAAAGTAGGGAAAAAGGGAGTCCCTGTCTCTATCTAAAACCTTTCCCCTCCCTCCTTGAGCTTGGGGGGAACTCAGGTCTTGGCAGCCTGAGCCCCCCTGAGAGAAAGTCAGATGTGACTCACCCCTGGGAAACAGGAGTTAAGGTAAAGTCTGCTCAGGTTTCTCTTCAGAAAGTCTCTTCAATTAGGAAGTGTTGGGGAGAAAGATTTCCAATCACCAGCAGGAAAAATGGGTAACCCTCAGGAGAAAGTCTTTATCTACCTTCTCTCTTCAACATCTCAAGATGGAGAGACCCTCACCTCTCTCCAATCCAGAGTTTTCTATACTCCGGAAATTCAATCTTCGGGCCCCTCCCCTGTTAAGGTGATCAATTTCACATACTCTTCAGTCTGGCACTTTTTCTCTAGTGCCAGCCTCTATCACAATATATGTTGATGTATACATTGAAAAGAAATGCATAATGTATAAGGTAATCTCTGAGTCAGGAAAATCTAAGATCAAATTTCACTTATATAGACTAGGTATATGTATATATGTATACACATAACACATAAACACAAATATATGCATATAAATGATATATGTGTAGATATCAACATTCTGGGATATAAACAATCATTATCTTTCCACTCATCCGCTTGAAGCCAGTCACTTAGTCAACAAGAATTTATCAGGCCCTTACTCTGTTCCAGACACTGTGCCAAGCCCTGAAAATACAAAGAAAGACAAAAACACAATCCCTGCCCTCAAGGAGTTCACGATTGAATAAGGGACAAACTGCAAACAATTGTGTACCTACAAGGCAAATGTGGTATTAAAAAAGAGATCATATTAGAAAAGGCATTAGGCAGGGAGGGGTGTAGAGATTCTCTATAGAGGAGAAAATTAGATCTAATAGTAAAGCAAGATCACAAAGTTTCATCTAAAATGATATATTTCAGACTTTAGGGTAAGCATGGTGGCAGTCTAGATGTGGGACACTTCCTCTCCCCAGTACCCACCAATTTAGACTACCTCAAAAGACCCCCAAAAAACAAATTCACAAGAACAAAGGGATTCTACAGTAGGGTGCAGCATTGAAGGTACGTGGGATTTGGGCATTTCCACACTATACGGGGGTGAAAAAGCTCCTACCCAAACGTGAGCTGATGTACCCTCCCCCACACCACCTATGGAACCAGAGTCAGAGAAAGCATGCATCAGAATCAGCGAGGGGCACCTTTGGAGTGAGAAAGGAGCACCTCTAGGTCTTGGGAGCTGACTAGGACCACCAAGGACCTACCCCTGAGAGCAGCTACACCTGAAAACCCAGCAGACTGGGGAGTACAGACTGTGGGCTCTCCCAGAAAGGTGGTGTGGTGCATGGAAAGGCAGCGAACAGCTGAAGCTACTGAGATCTGACAGTTTGCCTCAAGCAAAATCCTTGCTCCTTAACTCCATACACAGAGAGCCTGCCGATCTCACTCAGATTTTTGACTAAAAAGGGAAGGAAAAACCTCTACTGTGATGGCAAATAGTGCCCATGAGCCTCAAAATCCCTCCACCAGAAAAAAAACACACACAAAAACAAAAACAAAAAAACAAGAAAAAGGTATTGACCCTTGAAAATTTTTATGGAAGAAAAACTCAGGCTACAGAGGAAATAGAGGAGGAAATTCAAACAAAGCTCATATTTTCCCCCCAAAGTGGAAATTGGCCACAAGCTCTTAAAGAACTCAAATGGGAGCTTATCAAAAAGATGGAAGCCTTCTGGCAAGAGAAGTGGGGAATGGTTCAAAGAGAAAATAACAGTCTGAAGGACAAGAACTCCCAGTTGGAGAAACAGCTGGAAGCCATGCAAAGTAGGATAGACCAAATCAAAATGGAAAATCAAAAGATTAAAGCAAAAAACCAAAAGATTATAACTAAAAACCAGGCCTTAAGGACCAGACTTGGGCAACTAGAAATCAATGATCTTGCGAAACAGCAAGAATTAATAAAGCAAAGTATAAAGGCTGACAAAATAGAAGAAAACATAAAATACCTCACTGACAAGGTGATAGATCAGGAAAACAGAGGAAGTAGAGACAATTTGAGAATCATTGGCCTACCTGAAAAGCCAGAATCTTGGCATAATACTACAAGAAATCATCCAAGAAAACTGCCTGGATGTCCTTGAAGAGGAAAAGGGGGAAAAATAGACATTGAAAGAGTTCATAGAACATGCTCAACACCAAATCCTCAAAAGACAACTCCCAGTAATGTAATTGCCAAATTCCAGAGCTTTCTAAGGAGAAAATTCCACAAGAAGTCAAAAAGAGGAAACTCAGATACCAAGGAGCATCAATCAGTATCACACAAGACCTGACAGCTTCCACACTAAAGGACCGCAAGGCCTAGAACATGATATTCAGAAAATCAACAGAATTGGGTCTTCAACCAAGAATCATCTGCCCATCAAAATTGACTATATACTTCCAGGTATGGGCATTCAACAAAATAGAAGATTTCCAAGTATTTGTAAAGAAAATACCAGAACTAAGTGGAAAATTTGATATCCAAATACAAAGATCAAGAGAAATGTGAAATGGTAAATAAAAAAGAGAGGGAAAAGGTGAAAATGTTTTTTTTTAATTCAAACTCTCTTCTTTAAGGGCTACAATTAGATCAAATTATATATATATATATATATATATATATATTAATACATGGGGAAAATGTTATTTGTAACTCTCAAAAATTATGTTCATTATTATGTAATTAGAAGACTCATACAAAGGAAGAGATTGGGGCATTAAGGGCTATAAGATAATATGCAAAAATAAAAACAAAAAGGGAGGGAAGAATGAAAGATGGCACCAAGAGCTACATGAAGAAATCAAATAAATAGGATAATCTTTATCACACAAAAATACACATGGGAAGGGAAGGGGAAGAATACTCTTATAAGGAGAGGAAGAGAGTGCTAATAGGTAATACTTAAACCTTACTCTCAGTGAAATCAATTCTGAGAGGGAAGAACATCTAGATACATTGGGATCTTGAATTCTATCTTATCCTACAGGGTAAGTGAGAAGGGAAAACTAAGACGGGTAGGGAGGAGGGGGTACAAAAAAAGGAGGGAAGGAGAGGGGGAAGGGAACTTAACAGACCACAAAAAAAACAAGAAGGGAAGAAAAAGGGAGGCACCAGAAAGGGAAGCATATTAAGGGAGGGGATTAGGGGGATTAACTAAAGTAAACCACTGGTTTAAAAGCATATAGCAAAAAAAGAAAGGACAGAACTAGAAGAGGATATCAAAATGCTAGGGAATTCACAAGTGACAATCATAACTTTGAATATGAATGGGATGAACTCACCCATAAAACATAAACGAATAGGAGAGTAGATTAGAATCCAAAATCCTACCATATGTTGTCTACAAGAAACACATATAGTCAGGTAGATACTCACAAGGTCAGAATTAAAGGTTGGAGCAACACCTATTGGGCCTCAACTGATAGAAAGAAGTCAGGATTTGCAACCATAATATCTGACAAAGTCAAAGTAAAAATAGATCTGATTAAAAGGGATAGGGATGGTAAATACATCCTGATAAAAGGGAGTATAGACAATGAGGAAATATCACTAATCAACATGTATGCACCAAATTGTATAGCATGCAAATTTCTAAAGGAGAAACTGGTGGAATTGAAGGAGGAAATAGATAGTAAAACTATACTAGTGGGAGACTTGAACATACCACTATCAAATTTAAATAAACCAAATAAAAAATAAATAAGAAAGAGGTAAAAGATTTGAATGAAATCTTAGAAAAATTAGAATTAATAGATATATGGAGAAAAATAAATAGGAACCAAATGGAATATACCTTCTTTTCAGTAGCACATGATACATTCATAAAGATTGACTATGTAGTAGGTCATAAAAACATAACAAACAAATACAGAAAAGCAGAAATAATAAATGCAAACTTTTCAGATCAAAATGCAATAAAATATTGATCAGTAAGTGTACATGGAGAGCCAAATAAAAAATTAATTGGAAATTAAATAATATGATTCTCCAAAATCAGTTAGAGAACAAATCATAGAAAAAATTAATAATTTCATTGAAGAAAATGACAATGATGAGATATCCTATCAAACTCTATGGGATGCAGCCAAAGCAGGACTCGGGGGAAATTTATATCCTTGAGTTCATATATTAACAAATTACGGAGGGCAGAGGTCAATGAATTGGACATGCAAATCAAAAACTTGAAAGCAAACAAATTAAAAACACCCAAATAAAACTAAATTAGAGATCCTAAAAATTAAGGGAGAAATTAATAAAATTGAAAGTGATAGAACTATTAAACTAATACATAAGACTAGAAGCTAGTATTTTGAAAAAAAACAAACAAAATAGACAAAGTACTGGTCAATCTAATAAAAAAAGAAAATAAAACCAAATTTAATGTATCATAGATGAAAAGGCAGACCTCACCTCCAATGAAGAGGAAATTAAGGCAATCTGTAGCAGTCCACAGCTGTGTTTACTCAAGAGAGATAATTAAGCTATAAAGATGGTCTTAGGAGAGCGCATTCTCTATCCTGCGCATGGCCAGTAAGGCACTGACCCTTGACCCCCACAGGTTTAGGCGCGAAATCAAGTTTCTTTGTTCTCACCAGGCTGTGAAAAGGCTACGCCCTTATCTTGTGACAATTTACCTTTCTACCAATGATAATCCTCTATGTCTTTAATTGATATGCATTATGTATCTTTGCATGTGAAAATCAATAAAAGACAAGCTCACAGGCCCAGCCCGGCTTTTACCCACTTATCTCTCTTCCTTACTATTATCTCTCTTTCTCTCTCTCTTGGAGCTGGCTTCTGGCCATGCTCAGCACCTTTGTTTCTCTAACCCCTATCATTAAGCCTTAACAGTCCATGCTAAAAGCACGGGTTTAAAGACTGTGGCTTGTCTCTATTGATCTCTAAGCTTACTTCTGATGCCCATGATGTTGTGTTATGGTCTTCTCACTGTCTCATGTATCTGTGAAGTGGAAGGCCGGAGCTAAAGCCTATGGACTCGAATTTCATATATTTGGTGTCTGGTTCTCTCTCTTGCCATCCCTCTGGCTTCAGATCCTGTTCCCCCAAAGAGACAAACTTCTATCTTTCCTCTTGTGTGAGGACTGCTGGCCAGTCCCTCTCACACAATCATTAAAAACTATTATGCTCAATTATATGGCAATAAATTTGCCAAACTAAGTGATATGGATGAATATTTAAAAAATATAAATTGCTGAGATTAACAGAAGAAGAAGAAATAGAATTCATAAATAATCCCATATCAGAAAAAGAAATCCAACAGGCTATCAAAGAACTCCCTAAGAAAAAATCCCCAAGGCCTGTTGGATTCACAAGTGAATTCTATCAAACATTTAAAGAACAACTAATGCCAATACTACGCAAACTATTTGACATAATAAGCAAAAAGGGAGTTCTACCACATTCCTTTTATGACACAAATATGGTACTGATTCCAAAGCCAGGCAGGTCAAAAATGGAGAAAGAAAACTACAGACTAATCTCCTTAATGAACATCGATGCAAAAATCCTAAATAGAAACTAGCAAAAAGACTCCAGCAAGTGATCAGGAGGGTTATTCACTATGATCATGTGGGATGTATACCAGGAATGCAAGGATGGTTTAATATCAGAAAAACCATCCACATCATTGACCATATCAACAAGCAAACCAACAAAAATCACATGATTATCACAATAGATGCAGATAAAGCCTTTGACAAAATACAACACTAATTCCTATTGAAAATTAGGCAAACACAGAACAGTATACATGTCAAACCTTTGGAAAGAGCAAGATTTTAAAACCAAGCAAGACGTAGAAGGAGTCACAAAATGTAAAATAAATAATTATGATTACATCAAGTTAAAAAGTTTTTGTACAAACAAAACCAATGTAACCAAAATTACAAGGGAAATAACAAACTGGAAAACAATCTTCATAACAAAAACCTCTGACAAAGGTCTGATTACTCAAATTTACAAAGAACTAAATCAATTGTGCAAAATATCAAGCCATTCTCCAATTGAAAAACGGGCAAGGGACATGAATAGGTAATTTTCAGTTAAAGAAATCAAAACCATTAATAAGCACATGAAAAGGTGTTCTAAATCTCTTATAATCAGAGAGATGTAATTCAAAGCAACTCTGAGGTACCACCTCACACTTAGCAGATTGGCTAACACGACAGCAAAGGAAGGGTAATGAATGCTGGAGGGAATGTGGCAATGTGGGGACATTAATGCATTACTGGTGGAGTTGTGAATTGATCCAGCCATTCTGGAGGGCGATTTGGAACTATGCCCAAAAGGCACTAACAGACTGTCTGCCCTTTGATCTAGCCATAGCACTGCTGGGTTTGTACCTCAAAGAGATAATAAGGAAAAAAGACTTGTACAAGAATATTCATAGCAGCGCTCTTTGTGGTGGCCAAAAATTAGAAAATGAGGGGATGCCTTTCAATAGGGGAATGGCTGAACAAATTGTGGTATATGTTGGTGATGGAATACTATTGTGCTAAAAGGAATAATAAAGTCCAGGAATTCCATGGAGACTGGAACAACCTCCAGGAAGCGATGCAGAGCAAGAGGAGCAGAACCAGGAAAACATTGTACACAGAGACTGATACACTGTGGTACAATCGAATGTAATGGACTTCTCCATTAGTGGCAATGCTGTGATCCTGAACAACTTTGAGGGTTCTATGAGAAAGAGCACTATCCACATTCAGAGGAAAATCTGTGGGAGTAGAAACACAGAAGATAAACAACTGCTTGATTACATGTGTTTGAGGGGATACGGCTGGTGATGTAGACTCTAAATGAACATTCTGATGCAAACACCAACAACATGGAAATAGGTTCTGATCAAGGACACATGCAATAACCAGTGGAATTGTGCGTCATCTATGGGAGGGGTGGTGGAAGGGAAGGGAGGAATAGAAAATGATTTTTGTAACCAAGGAATAATGTTTGAGATTGACCAAATAAACAAACACAATTTTTAAAAATTATATATTTCATTCTCCCAAGAATGTACAATGGAATCATTTCTACAGCTTTTTATTTGCCTCACACATCAAACATTACGTGATGGGTTTCCATTTTGCTACAGCTTCTGTGTGGTTCTGGTTTCATTTCTAGTGATAACTTAAGATAGCTACTACACAGTTAATAAAGGTAACGAAAGTAGGATAGCATCTTTTTTTATATATAAACAACTTATTCTAAGGATAGGGATTGGACTAATGATTTCTTTTTCTTTCATTGCATTTTTTTTTCATTTCTGCTCTCAAATGCCCCCCCCCCCAACTCCATTGGAAAAATAATGAAAGAAAACAATCTCCTTGGAGCAAATACCCATTGTCAAGCAAAATATATTCTCACACTGGTCCCATTCAGATATGTGTGCCTCATTTTGTATATCTGGGCCATCACTTTTCTATCAAGAGGTGTGTAGCATTTTAAATCTTCAGTCCATTAGAATCATGGTTGATTGCATTGATGACAGGTCTTAAGTCTTTCAGAATTGTTCATTTTTACAACATTGTTATCGAATAAATTGTTCTTCCTCCAACACTGGCATCTTGGCAGCTGTAGGCATTAATCAGTGATATGGGAAATTTCCTCTCCTTATTCAGGTAAGAATCTTCTCAACAGCTTACAATCTTTTGGAGTTTCCTAGAGCTTGTTGTCATTCATTTTTTTTTTCAGTTGTGTCTGTCTCTTCAAGACCTCATTTGGATTTTCTTGGCAAAGATTCTGGATTGGTTTGCCATTTCCTTCTCCAACCCATTTCACAGAGGAGCAAACTGAGATAAACAAGGTTGTAGAGATTATCCATGGTTACACAGCTAATAAGTATCTGAGGCCAGATTTGAACCCAGAAAGTTGAGTCTCCCTGTCTCCAGACCTAGCACTCTGTCTACTACACCACCTACCTAGCTGCCTTTGCTTAGAGCACTTAGATGATAAGTGACTTACCAAGGGTCACACAGCTAGTTTTATCAAAAGAAAGACTTGAATCTATATCTGATTAGTTCTGAGGTCACTTCTTCATCTACTGCAGAAAATTTGCTAGTCCAATTCTAAAGTGTTAAAACATAATATTATTTAAAATAATGGACCCCTCTCTACAGGAAAATTATTATATTATTACTACTATCATTATTTTTATTACATTTATCTGTCTAGTACATACCTAAAAGAGAGTAAAAGGATAAATTTCAACCCAATCTGGTCCATATACCTACACATATATGCGTACATGCATATTTATGTATATATATCACATATGTATCAACTTACATCTGTGCATGTTGATACATACATATGCATATGGGTTTTATGCAATATGACTATTTCTATATAATTTATATTTATTTATCTGAGTGTAATTTATGTGTGTGTATTTACATGCATACACGTGTACAAAAATATCCTCAAAGATAATGCTCACTTTAAGATAATGCACCATTTCACAAAAACACACATAAAGCAATTTTGAGACGATGCGAATTCTTCCTCTAAGTGGGGAAGTGGGGTAGGAAGGGGCCCTGCCAGTGGATGGAAGGGGCTAGCACTGGGTTCAAGGACACATGGGATCTGGGGACACAGAAGCAAGAGAAAGAGAGAACAGGCTACTGGGTCAGCCACGTTGAACAAAGATCTCCTTTCTCTGCACTGATGTTCTCAAGCCATGTCTCCAATTTGGCTGCAGTGGGAATCCCTTCTTTTGCTTTTAATTTGGGGGCTGTTTTTTGTTTTTTTTTCTGGAAGAGGAAGATAAGGTTGCAGGCCATGGACTGGTAGGCCCAGGGGTAGGAGTAGAAAGAGAGAGCAAGGTACTATTCAATAAAGTAACATATTAGAAGTTTTGGGGGAATGCATATTTCTTTCAGAATTGTTTATGTAAAGTTGAATTTGCTATGTTAGGTAAGAACAATCTATCTTTCTATCTATATGCTTGTACTCAGATGAATTAATATAAATCACACATCCATATAACATACACACACAAAGGTGGGATTGTAAATGACCCTTGTGTATTTAACTTTGTATTAAATATGTGATATATACATACACCCATATATAATATGCATGCTTATATCTGTGTTTTTGTGGGTGTAGAATTCCATTTGATGACTTCTGAATGAATCAAAGATTAATCCAATAAAAACAACAAACACAGCAGAAGAGAATACTCTTAATTTACTAAAGGTTTTACTTGAGCAGACTATGGAGGTATTTTATAAATAATGCAATCTCCTTAACCAGGCTTTTTGGAGGGATAAAAATGCCTCAATGTACCTACATCATTGATCCTAATGCAGAGATCATCGTGAATGTGAAATTCAGCTACAGACCAGCTTTGCCTTAAAATTTTCATAAAACAATATTATTTTAGAGCTTCTAGAGAGTTCTAGTGATCACCGTACCCTTATTCCTCATTTTTACAAATGAAGAAACTGAGATATCAAAAGCCAAAATGTCTTTGGATTTCCCATATGATCTTAAAATTAGCATGAGGAAATGTGTTGAAGAAATTGCAGTAATAATAACACACACACACATGCTTGATTTCATGAATTTAAAGATGGTCTCTCATTTTCATCGTTGCCAATTAATATTTATCAAGCACCCCTGAGTGCATAGCTCTGCTCTCAGCATTTGATTTGCAAAGTGTCCCTTTAGCTGACATAAGTTCTTCTTACAGATTTCTTGTCAAGACTATTCAAATCCCCTCCAGCATCATTAGCTCTCAACATCCCAGTTCTGAATAAGCTTCATTTTCTTTTGTTGCAGCCTACAAATTCCTTCCCCTCACCATATTCCCTCCCTGACAATGAATCCAAGACACAGGCAACAATGGAGTCTTAATATACCAGATAATATAACTATTACTGCCCATTTTTCTTCATTCAAATAATCTTCTGAAAATGCATATTAAGCACTCATTATACATAGACCCCTACAGGAATAATTTTTATGGGTGTTACAAAAGAAGGCAATAGTTTTGTCATAGGCTTGAGTTCTTTTTATAGGAATAACCGTGTACATGCTATAGTTTAAGAAGCCATAGAATGGGGTTCATTTCCTAAGTCAAAAACTGACAGATTATGAGTTAAGGGAAAGGGTAGCATTCTAGTGTATAAAAAGACCTGGGTTCAGGTTCTGGCTTTTACACTTAATACACTATGCAGTGTTCAGCATGATTTTCAGAATCAACATTTCATAAGTGAACAAAATTCTCAACTTGTAATCAGGATTCAAATCTAGCCTCAAACACTTAGAAGACATCTCATTTAGTTCATTGGACCTCACTTTGCTCGTCAGTAAAATGAGAATGGTGAACTGAATAGTCTTTAAAGGTCTTCAATCTCTAGATTCAAGACTACCTCTAGGAACCACAGTTTCCTCATCTATTAAATAAAGATTGAGAGAGATATAATTGTGCATTGATTCAACAAATGAATATGATGGAAGATTCTGGGAAAATACAAAGTTTAAAAAATATTCTACGAGCTTTTGAGGAATAATTATTAGGAGAAAATGGAATTGTTGTTATTATGCTTTAATACTTGCAAATATCTGTGTTTTCTTTGGTGAGAATACTCCATACAAAGCTGTAGAACATAACTCCTCCATATTTCTCTGGTTTAGTGTATATTTGTGCATTGTTCTGTGGCCCAGAAAATTCAATGACTGGCAGCTGACATTCTGGTGATGAATATCACTAATATAATCATCATCATGGTCATTAACAGCATCATTGTTGTTATAATTGGGGGTGGTAACAAGAGGAACAGTAGCAACAGAATAGAAAAAAAATTCATCTTTATTATTCTTTTACTGATATCCTATACTGGTGCCTCCTTGGCACATGATATTTGTGGCAGCGGAACTCTGAGAGCTCCAACTAAATTGGAAAGGCTTTGTCAGTAAACCTGGTAAACCAATCATCTATTATCAGAGAAGCACGATTCTAAGAATCTTAAGGTTGGCTACCACGTCATGTTTTTAACTATTGCATCTTCAGAATACAAAGTCATTGGGTGTTATGTCATGGGGAAAAAAAACCATTAAATAAAACAATAGACCCACAATAGATCCTTGAAATGTTAGAGGAGTTTTTGAGTAATTAATTTATATGGGAAATAAACTAAGAAAGCTCATATTTCTGGAACAGCAATTATAAAAATATTTTCAAACTGCTACCATTTTGGTAAACATTTTTTTTTAAACCCATACCTTCCATCTTGGAATCAATACTGTGTATTGGTTACAAGGCAGAAGAGTGGTAAGAGCTAGGCAATGGGGGTTAAGTGACTTGCCCAGGGTCACACAGCTGGGAAGTGTCTGAGGTCAGATTTGAACCTAAGACCTCCTGTCTTTAGGCCTGGCTCTCAATCCACTGAGGTCTCCAGCTGCCCCGTTGGTAAACATTTTTAAACATACTGCCACCTAATATACTAATATTTATAACATATCTGTGGAATACTGTACTCATGAATTATGTATATTAAAAACATATATAAAATTATAAAGGACAAAATAAAGATTAAATATTTATAAAATATTTAATTTTGTTTTCTTTATTCATGTACACATTTTTCTGCAATGCAGTTAAATATATCTAACTATTTTTTAAAGTCTTGGTTTAAATTTTTGTAATGCAACAACTTGAAGGTCTGGTTTTAATTTCAATTTATTTCAATATGTGGTTTTAGTGGCTGCTATTGCTGAAAAAAAAATCACTTCACAAAGACATATAGATTCAAACTTGAAAGGGTTCTTATTGGTTTCTCTTATTAAATCATATTAATCATTTAAAAATCCTTAATACAAATTATGCAAAAGTTTTGGTACAACCTGTGAAAAATAGATTTTCATCTTCTCTAGTATTAATATACTCTTGCAATCTATGAGAAGATGCACTTTTATAATTTCAGCAGAGGTTAAAACCTCACTGAAGCATGGGCAACTAGGTGGCTCAGTAAATTGAGAGCCAGGCTTAGAGATAGGAGGTCCTGGGTTCAAATCTGTCATCAAATATTTCCTAGTTGTATGACCCTAGGCAAGTCACTTAACCCTCATTGCCTCATCCTTCCTACTCTTCTGCCTTAGAATCAATACTGATTCTAAGATGGAAAGGATGTGTTTAAGTGTTTAAAAATAAAAACCACTGAAGAACTTAATTTGGAAGATTTTTTAGACAGGTTAGAATATTCATTTTCCAAGATCTTTAAATGGGCAGATATATGTGAGTTTTTTTTTTTTCATAGACATACATTGTTTTGGCAACAAAAGTTTAGTTTAAAAAAAAAAATATATATATATATATATGATGACTTATTATACTATCATTGACTAATACTATCTCAAGGTACACTATGTACTTGGAATGAAATTTATTGGTAAGTGTTGTGGATTTAATCCTAATTTCAAATAGTCTTCTTGACATTTGTGAGTATTTCTTAGACAATTTCTTGTCAGATCAAATTAGATCATCATTTTTTTAACCCTGAAAAATATCTGATAAAGAGCTTAAACAGAAATAGGAAAAAGCACCAGCTCTTCCATTGTCTTGTTTTTTCCCATGTTCACATTATGAGGCTTTATCTTCAAATGATGTTGTGAGGGTATCTTTTAAAATGATGCATTCATTTTCTGAACATTAATTTACTTAAAGCTAGATTATATCTGTAAATCCATTTAACCACTCATTTGAAACCTTAATAGAATGCAATATGCTGCATATGAAATGAACAAGTGAGAGTCCCTCTGTCAACACCTTCCATGTTGATGAATTCTGAATCTTCCCTGAAGAATGTTTCTTGCCTACCAAACAGATGATCTTCTGACATCCAGATCAAGTGAGGGTGCTGGTGTCAATTTCTGTATTAAATATCAGTAAAACTGAATTTAATTCTTATTTTTAGATAAAAAAACAGAAATAGAGATTATAAAATTTCCTTCTGAGAAACAGTGGATCTGTTTTATACTCTTTATGATATGAGTATCCTCCACTGAAGACAGTCTGGAGATGAAAAATGACTTTAAACAGTTTATATCTCAGATAAGTGGCAGAATTGGAGTTCAAAACCCATGTCTACTGAATCCTAGTGATTTCTCTGACTTCTAGAAATATCCGTTTTTTAAAAAAATGATGATAAATCATATGGTATGACTTCAAAATTCTTTGCCATTCTGACTGCCTTCTTCTGAGTGCTCTCCAATTTAAAAAAATGTTGTGAAGACTTGAACAAAGTATTCAGGAAGAGATTTGTTTAAGGCACAATGTGTTAGGACCATCATATTTTTAGTCTTGGATATTATATAAGACTCTCTTAATAAAGATTAAAAATTGCATTATTTTATTTTTTTGGCTTCCCACGACACACTATTGACCCATGATTACCTTGCAAGATGCTAAGATCCCCCATTAAATCCCATCATTGCCTACTGGGATCCCACCCTTGCTCCACTGCATAGCTCAAATTCTTTATGTGGTTTGATTACAAGAATGTTCCATTGAGTTTGGCCATAACCATGAGAAGCAAAAATGATCAAACCACTAAGGATAATGCTTACAGAACATGTGGTGGGCAGGTGTGGGGGGAGAGTATTATTATTACATCTTTCTCCAAATAGGGTACTTTGAATAAAAAAGCTTTGAAAAGTAAAATTTCAATCCACCTTGACCTTGAACCTCATGTAGCTCATTGCCAAACCCCAGGCCATACAAAAATCTGTACCTTGGTCCCCAACCAATTATGTGCCCCTCATCAAAAGAATGGCGTGTCCTGGTGAAAATGTATTTGAATATGAAACTTCAAAGGAAATGAATCTTTCATTGTGGTATCGGCTTGTTCCTTTTATTATATATACATATTATGGAGAAATAGGTAAATATGTTCCCATGCATATATATTATATTTTATTATGTATTTTTATTTTGTATTTATAATGCATTATTATGTATATATGTACATGCTGTACATCTAAATGTAGTATGAGGGAGGGATGATGTGGCATTTGAATTCAATCCTCCTATCTTTCATTCCAGCTTCTTTTCCAGGCTATTGTGTTGCTCCTTTTACATTTGTGTCGGCTGTGTCCTTACTTATCTCCTATTATAATTATTAACTAGTTCATCTTCACATTCTTCCTTTCTGTGAATCCCTTGTCCCTTCTCATAGTTCTGCTCCTGCCTTGCCAAATTCCAGCTTATCCTATATAGATAGGGCTCATTTTCTGCTCTCCAATGCTGATAGTCCATCTCTCGCTTGTTATATGTTATATAGAACATCACCTTTATCATTAACACTAATATTGTCCTTACTTTGTGCCAAGCACTGTCGTCAGCACTTTATCATCAATATCTCATTTGATCCTTACATCATAGATGCTATTATTATGTCCATTTTACAGGTGAGAAAACTGTGACAAAGGAAACTTGAGTGACTTATCCAGGAGGTACTCCTAGTAAGTGCATTCCTTCCTTATCTCCATATCTCAAAATCCTTTGCTTCCTCCAAAACTCAGGTCCCTCATTACCTCCTATTCAAACATTTATTGTCTTAGCTATTAGTGCTTTCTTACTTCAGTTTCTCCTGTATTTATATATCTATGTATATGTTTTATCACTCAGTAGAATACAAACTCCATATACCCTAAGACAGAATCTGGAAGATCACAGTTTTATTAAATGTCTGTGGGATCCCTTGCTGATGGTACAAGTGTTCTTTCCTGTAAGCAACAGCCTGTTACTTATCCTAACCTAGAACACTTTGGCGTATACTCATTCGTAACCACAATGATTTTAAAAATGGACTTGGGTTACTTGCTTAAACTGGTTGTTACGAAAGCACTAGATAGAACAACTTTCATGAGTAAATTCTTTTTTTATGTTTTGGATTTGGCCATCGTTTGCTAAGTCCTAATCAGGGAAATAAAGTTACTTATATGAAGAGTTTATTTATTCAGATTCTTAATGGAAATTTGTGTGTATATATATATATATATATATGTCATTTATATATATAGATAATAAACAGCTACCCATTGAAGTATCTGCCTGCTTCTTTTATCATATATAGATACACACATAATAATATAATGGTTATATAAATATATATATGTATATATATATATATATATATATATATATATACATACATATATAACAAGGGGTAGCTAGGTGGCTCAGTGAATAGAGCAGCCAGTCCTAGAGTCAGAAAGACTCATCTCCGTGAGTTCAGGTCTTTCCTTAGATACTCACTAGCTGTGTGACCCTATGCAATCTATTGCTTAAGTTTCTTCACTTGTAAAATGAGCTGGAGAAGGAAAGGGAAAACCATTCAAGTATCTTTGCCAAGAAAGTCCTAAACGTCATCCCAAAGAGTCAGACATGTCTGAAAAATACCTTAACAACATGATTTTATATATATATGTAAATATATATATAATTTTATATACTGATAATACATACAAAATAAAATAAAATATATGATGAATTATAAAAATATATGTGATGAAAATATGTATTTTATTTTATTATATATGTATTATCAATATATAAAATTGTATATATATAAATATATGCATATCTCATCATGATATATAGGTAATAAAAGGAATAAGCAGCTACTCAAATGGAACATTCATTGAAGTTTCATATTCAAAGGCATTTTCACCAGAACGTTTCATCCTTTTGATGTGGGGTGCCTAATTGGGGACGGAGGTCTCCATTTTTGCATGGCCTGGCTCGGCAGTGAGCAGCTTGAAGTTCAAAGTCAAGGTCGATTGAGATGCCATTTGCTTTTCAAAGCTTTTCTCTTCAAAGGAGCATCTTTGGAGCGGGACACTAATAAAAAGGAAAGTGGTACACGGGGACAATAGTTTGGTGGACAAATTGGCATACATTTAGCTTTTGAACAACTGCTATGGTAAACAATCCTTGGCCTCCATATCATAATTCAAGTTGATATTTCTCTCTTGTTTATTCCTTTTGGAAGCCTAGGTACCAGGTTTGTTAAATTAGGCTGTAATTCTTCGATTATGTAGTGTCATCCTAATGGTTATGATCTTTTGCAGGACTCTTAACAGATTACGATATGATGGGAGTCCTGGAGATTTACTTGTGACTCTAAGACAGGTGGAAATCAGCAGAAATTTATTGGAAGAGACACTGTCATACTTGGCCAGCAATAGCAAAGACAGTATAGGGATAACAAATCAAGTACCAGCTCAACTTCCATTCTCTTTCCTGGAAATAAAATACACAGTAATTCTCTTTTTTTTTTTAAAAAAATCTTACAAGTGAATATATTTACTCCCTCCCTCCAATTCCTTTTTTCCCCCTCTGCTGTCAGACTTCGAGATAAGCAGGCTGGAAGTCAAAAGTGAAAGATCAGATTGACCAACAAACTACAAAGTAAATGCTAGTGGTACTGGAGAGTTTTTCCCTTGGCGAGTGCATTGCAAACTGACCGTATCTATTTCCAAATATTTGTTTATTTCATTTTTTATTTTGTGTAGTTTTAAAACTTAATATGATTAAAACTTGAGTAATGATAAAATATTATGTCAAGGATAATAATGTGACATACTAGAAGCCTGGGTTGCTTAAAATTGTCTAACACATAGTAGGTATTTTAAAATTTGGGCTAAATTGAATTGAATGAAAAAAGAGGACCTGGGTCCTCTGCTTTCTTCTTCTGGACTACTCTGAAGACAACTGACAAAGGGCAGGATGGAAGCATAATTGGGGATATCTTGGTGCTTGCCATAAGAAAACAACGGAAAGGATCCAAACCTTTCTGCATCTGAAGAGTCCTGCATCTTGTATATTGCTTTGTGATGATTCACACTCAAAGGATACAGTATGTGTCTACCTCTTACTGGCAGCTTCAAATAGGCAACAAGCATATATTGAGAACCTGCTAAGTGCCAGGAACTGTGCTGGGCACTGTGACTGCAAAGACAAAAGAAAAACAAAAAGGAAAAAAAAAGAAATTGTTCTTCTCTGAAGGAGTTTAGATTCTTTTGAGAGAGACAACCTGAACTTATAGAAGTATATTATATACAAAAACATGTAAATACATATTTATGTACAAATATAAGTACATTAAGTACAAATATATGAAGAATAAATACAAAAAATGCTTTTGAATTAAATCTGTTAGGATGGGAAAGAAACTACTAACTGTAGGGAAGATTGGGAAAAAGCTTCTTGTAGAAGGTAGTAGGTGAATTTGTTTTTTAAAAATTCTTACCTTCTTTCTTAGAATCAATACTAAATATTGATTCCAAGGCAGAAGAATGGTAAAGGTTAGACAATTTGGGTTAAGTGACTTGTCCAGGGCCACACAGCTAGGGAGTCTGAGGCCAGATTCAAACCCAGGTGGTCCCGACTCTAGGCCTAGTGCTCTATTCACTGTTCTACCTAGCTAACCCCCAATAGTAGTGTCTTAAAATTAGCAAGGGAACATGGATTGATTTTGAGCCAAAAGGAACCCAAAAAGTTATCTGGTGCAACACCTACATTTTATCCCAAAGGAAACCAAGTTGAATAAATTTTCTAATGTCATATCAGTATTAAGGGATGGAATTCTGAACCCAGAATTAGCATTCTTTTTATTCTGCCACAAATTTCATATTACAAATTTGGGCAGCGGGGTGGCCTAGCTTGGAATCAGGAACAGCTGTGTTAAAATGTGACCTCAGACATTTCTTAATTAATTGTGTGACCTGGGTCAAGTCACTTAACTCTGTCTGCCTTAATTTCCTCATCTGTAAAATGTTCTAGAGAAGGAAAAGGCAAACTATTATTTTTGCCAAGAAAACTCCAAATAGGGTCATAAAGAGAGAGGCACAGAAGAAAATATTAAAGAACAACAGCCAAAAAAATTAGGATTTAGTAAACTGACTTTTTATAAGATACAGATATCCTATAATTATTGATTCCTTATTTGCCTATTCATGTCACCTCATGTTTTGCCTTCCTCTCTCTCTTCACTTTCTATTTTATCTCCTTGGTAATCTCTAATCCTATCACTTTGGTTACCATGGTGCTATGCAGATGACCCTTAAATTTCTTGCCCAGATACCTCCTCTAAGCTTCTCTTTGTAAAACACTTTCAATTATAGTGCACTGAAAAATGTTCCATTTAAATAAACACTTTCATTCAATCTCACTGTATTTAAGAACTTTAGTTTTATATATATATATATATAAATAGTTTTTATATATATATAATAGATAATAGAACTGCATAGAAGGGATATTCAGAGTCCCTCCCGAGTAGACTATTCATAAAGAACGTTTATAAAAATTCATTGAAACTTTTTTCCCTTGAACTGATTTTTTGAATTCCCTTCATTGTAAATATTTTATTCATATTCATAGATTAGTCTTTATCTCTTCCTACTGAACTCTAGTTTTTCTTAAGGTGAGATGATTAAAATTGGACAGTTAAGTCATTCACAGTTGACCATCATACATTATAGTTGTTACTATATATAATATTCTCCTGATTCTGCTCACTTCACTTGGCATTAATTCATATAAATCTTTCCATTTCTTTGTGGTCAATTTTGTTTGTCATTTTTTATGGCACAAGAGTATTTTATTAGAAGCACATACCACAACTTCTTTGGCCATTCCTCAAATAATAAATATCCCTTCAGTTTTCAGTTCTTTGCCACCACAAAAGGACTGTTATAAATATTGTTGTACAGGTAACTGCTTTCCCCCTATCTTTAATCTCTTTGGAATATAGATCTAGTAGTAATATTGTATGAGTAAAGAGTATGCTGAGGTTGATGGCTCTTTGGGTATCATTCCAGATGGCTTTCTAGAAAGAGATGTATCAGTTCATAACTCCATTAACAGTGTATTAGTTTCCCAATCTTTTCCACATATTGTCTAAAATTTATTGCTTTCTTTTTTTTTGTCATGTTAGCCAGTCTGGTGGGTGTGAGGTGGTACTTTAGAGTTGTTTTAACTTGCATTTCTCTAATTAATAGTGATGTGAAACATTTTTTCATATGACCAAAGATAGCTTTAATTTCTTCATAAAAGAATGGCCTATTCATATCCTTTGACCATTTTGTCAATTAGGGAAAGCTTTATATTTTTATAAATTTGACTCAATCCTTTACATGTTTGAGAAATGAAATTTATCAGAGAGGCTTTTTATGTAAAGATTTTTATCCAGTTTATTGTTTACCTCTTAATTTTGGTTGCATTGGATTTGTTGGTGAAGAACTTTTTAACTCAATGTAAAGTTATATATTTTACATCTCATAAGGTTCTCTATGTCTTATTTTGATCTAAATTCTTCCCTCATTTATAGTTCTTAAAGGACTATTTTGTGCTCCCCTAATCTGTTTATTATATGACCCTTTATTTCTAAATCATATATCAATTTTTACTTTTTTCCTGGTATATGGCATGATGTATTTGTCTATGCCTAATTTCTGCCATATTGTTTTCCAATTTTCCCAGGAGGTTTTGTCAAATAATGAGTTCTTCTTCCAAAAGCTTGGATCTTTGGGTTTATCAGACACTAGGTTACTATCATCAGTTACTACTGCCTATTAAGAGTCTAATCTATTCAATTTTTCCTCCTCTATGTTTTTTATCCAGTACTAAATTGTTTTGATGATTGCCACTTTATAATATAATTTGAGATCTGGTACAGCTAAGCCAATTTCTTTCATATTTACTGCATTAATTTCTTGATATTCTAGGCTTTTTCTTTCAGGTGATTTTGTTAATATTTTTTCTACCTCTATGAGATAATTTTTGGAAAGTTTGGTTATTATGGTACTGAATAAATTAACTTATATAGAATTGTCATTTTATTAAATTTGTTCAGCCTACCCATGAGCAATTAAAGTTCTGATCATTTAGATCTAACTTTCTATGTGGGAGTTTTGTAGTTGTTTAGACTCTCAGTTTTTCAATGGGATTTCTCTTTCCATCTCTTGCTGGTGGACTGGATAGCATTTTTCATCATGAATTCTTTGTGGTTGTCTTGGAACCTTGCATTGCTGACAATAGTTTAGTTCCACACATTTGTGCATGTTATAATATTTCTTTCATAATATACAATGTTCTCCTGGATTAGAGGCAACCTTTCATAAGTGGTCTTCTGTGATGGAACACATCATTATAGTTTCACCATTCATTGAGAGGCATTAAGAATAGAAGACCCAATAATTCCACTATTGGGTTTATTTCCTAAGGTAATCAAGGAAAAGAAACAACATGTTCTAAAATATTTATACCAGCTCTTTTTTATAGTGGCAAAGACCTGGAAACTGGCTAAACAGTTGTGGTATATGACTAGAATGTACATGACAAGGAATGACAAACAAGATCATCACGCACATACAAAAACAACAACAATCTGGAAAGACATATAAAATGATGCAAAGTAAAATGAACAGAACCAGGAGAATGTTGTTTACAGTACCATAATATAGAATGATTAACTGTGAATAACAACTATATTTAACTTTAAGAATCCAAGACAACTCCAAAAGACTCCTGATGAAAAATGATAATCAGTGTCATAGAAAGAACAGATGGAATCTAGATGCAGATTGAAACATGGGATTCTTCACTTTATTTCCTCCATGAATTTTCCTCTAGTATAAGCAATATGTCTCTTGTTTTTCACATGATAAAATGGAAATATATATATATATATATAAAATATGATCATATATGTACAACCAATATCATATTTTCTGCCTTATTTGGGAGGGAGGAAGATTAGGAAAGAGAGAAAAATAGAGAATTCTTTTTCATTTAAAATTTCATTTAAAATTTTTTATAATTTTTTTCATTTTTAATCATTTTAAAATTTTATCATATTTTTATTTCAAGAGACCTTTGATATGGTAAAGAAAAATATAGTTTTAAAGGCTTTTCTCAGATCTAGTAGTTCTCTTGAATGTGTCAAAATTATATAAGAATCTATAAAATTTATAGCTATGGAAATAACTTTGTTCAAGGGAAAGTTAAAGGAGTGCCCACCAAATGTATTTGTCAGTGATTTGGAAGATGGTTTTTGTATGATTCAAAAGATTTCTGGTGGTGGAATAGTTAGAGCACTAGACATGCAATCAGAAAGACCCTAGAGCAAATTGTACCTCAAATTGTATGTGACACTCTGCCAAACAGTTAACCTTTCCCCACCTCGGTTTCCTCATCTATAATATGGCAGTAAAAATAGCACCTATCACACAGGGTTGTGGTGGAAATCAAATGAATAATATACATAATGTGCTTTAAGAAACTGAAAGAGGTTCCTGTGTATACATAAACACATACATACACATATATATAAATATATGTATATATAATAGCTATTATTATTTCCTATTAATAGGGGGTATTTTTAAAAGCTTGTAGTTACAGATGATTTCCTACTTACTGTATCCAAACCCAGAAAACAAAGTTTTCATAGGGCAATATACAACCATGAAAAAATAAGTAGTCTAGCCATCAGTATTAGAAAGGCAAAGTGGACGAGCAAATATGTATTGTCCTGACTATCGTCTGCAAGGGAGTGGGTAGCTAGTTCAATTAGGCAACTGACATAAATAACTAAGAAAAATGCTGCTGATGGGTAATAATAAGTCAGGCAAAAAATGTGAGCAGAAGGAAATGATTGAGCTGGATTGCATTTTAGACATTTAGCAATGCTTTCAATGATCCCCAAATAATTAGTCCAAAAGTAAATCCAAAAGTAAATCTCAATATTCTGATAATGCTGTAAAGTCCTCCTATTTGGATTCACTTTTTATTTTTCAAGATTGTCATTTTCAATAGTGTGAATAACTAAAAAATATGATCTAGAAAATGTGAAACTACAAATACCCAAAGGGCAATGGAGAGATGCATGATAGGTGGAAACAGGCTTTAATGCATTACTAAAAATGACTTGGTCATGCCAATTTGTGTAAAGGACATTATGGAGAATAGATATGACTTAGAAAAGGAGGTGAGCGTTTTTATAAAGGTCTCACAAGAAGAAGTAAAGCCTATGGGTTGTATGTAAATATTTTGGTGATTGTATAAGGACAAGAAAATCTAGAATGCTAGAAATACAATACAAAACTTTGAAAGAAGTTGTATGAGAAAATGTGTATATGAATATCATAGTCTGAGTAACAGGAATGGGTTGATCATCTCCATCAGTGGAGGGACAGCTGCCTCCTGCGAATCAAGCTGTGGGTATAAACACAATTTTGAGTGAGGTCTGGTTCAGGCACCGGATGTAGGATGGTGATGCTAATGCTTTACTTGTCTCCACAAAGTTGTTTTGAAGAATGATTTTATAAACTTTAAAATGCTATATAAATAGGAGTTATTATGGCCATGTTAATAGTCAATAATACTAATAAGACATTTTCTACTTAGATTTGAACTTGCTTAGTAAATGTCACCTTTGAATAGGGGTCTTCTATTTCACCAACATAAAGTAAAAATTTGATTTCGGTATACCTAACAGGAATAATTATTGTCCCCTTCCTCTTTCTGAACCAGACATTTGCTCTCTTGTTTCATTTTCTCTCTCTCTTCTCATTTTCTTTCCCTACCTGAACTCTGTTTGCTATGCAGATGATCCTTCCATATCCATTCCTACTGTTTCCCCAGAACTCTTCATTTTCACCTTCCTGAGCAGCACTTACATGGGGATACCTCATCTTCCTCTTAAACTCAGCATATTGAGAAATGGACTGCACATTCCCATTCTCCCTGGCTCTAATGATCGTGCCATGAACTGCTACTAAACGTTAAAACTTTGGTCTCTAGGGCAGCTAGGTCTAACAGTAAATAGAGCACCCAGCCTGGGGTAGGGAGGACCTGGGGTCAAATCTGGCCTGAGTCACTTCCTAGTTGTGTGATCCTGGACAAGTCACTTGACTCCCATTGCCTAGCCCTTACACTCTTTTGGCTTGGGGCCAATACTGAGTTTCTATGATATGACATTTTTTTAAAAAACAATTTGGTATCATTTTTTATTCCTCTCTGCTTTTACCTTTCACAACTAATTATTTACAATAATAGCCTATTCATTTTACCTATAAACATTCTGCCTTTCTTTCCATTCACACTGTATCTCTTCCTTTCAATCCCTAATTGTCTTTTACCTCTAGTCAATTTAATATTCCAGTTCATGATTTATTAAGTGCCTGCCACACAACAGTCACTATAAAGGATACCAAGACAGAGATCAAAATCTCCCCACTGTCAAGGAGTTTGTATCTTATTGAGGTGATACACATGTCTACATATAGATGACTAAAAAAAAAAAAAGAAATGCAAAGTAGGTAGAGGGTAGATGCTAACATTTATAGGAACCAGGAAAGACCGCTTGCAAGAGGTGGGAATACATGGCTGCCAAAAATATTTCCAGCTTAATTTCACACCCTTCCTCTTCACATATTCTATTTTTCAAGGGTATCAGCTGTTTTTTGATCCTATTACTCCTTTTTTTTTCTCCATTAAAGGAAAATTTTTTTCTTCCTTCAATTCCTTCCAGTGATGCCAGTTGCTCCATAGCAGCTTTCTCTCATTGTACTATTTGGGTACACACGTTTGTCTCCTTGGCCACATTCATCTATATGCACACACATATTCAACTGAAAGTGACTTTTCCTCCTCTCATTTCCTCCAATATTGTATCTGTAGCTTTTCTTTGAACTTAAACCATTCTACCTTGTGTTTAATTTATTTATGTGCATGGCTTATTCTCTCTGCCTCATTGGAATATAAATTTCCTTAAGGCATCTTTGTATGTTTCTGGGACAGCTGGGTGGAGGTGTAGATAGATGGTGCCTGGAGTCAAGAACATCTGAGTTCAAATTTAGCCTCGGACTCTTACAAGCTGTGCCAGCCACTTAACTTTTCTTTACCTTAGTTTCCTCAACTGTAAAATGAGAATAATAATGACATTTATATCAGTGCAATGAAAATCAAATAAAAAAATGTATTTTTAAAGTGTATAGGGCCTGGTATATCTAAATGCCTATTCCTCCCCCCACCCCTTACTCTTTCTCTTTTGATTTCTAGTGCCTAGCCCAGTATCTTAGATACATGACCAGTTTAATATATATATATATATACATATATATAAATATATATACATATATAAATTAAATCAAGATAAATTTTGAAATCTCCATCATCAATAACAAATAGCAAAGCTATAGTTGTTTTCCAAGAATCTATTAAATGAAGAGCAAGGGTATAAGTGAATGTTTTCCCCCTCAGAAAATTCCCTTCTAAAAAAAAATAAATATATATATATATATATATTTATATATATATATATATATATATATAATGTGTCAGGGCATGGGTGGACTTTTTAAGAATAGCACGATTCTCAAGATTAGCAATTTATGAAGAGAAATCTGCTTATATCTGCTATACCCAAATAGGAACAGCTTTACCAAACAAGGTTAAGAGAGAGAGTGCTGACGACGCTAAGGAACAATTCCTTCTAGCCCTCAAATAGATCAAATGGATTTTATTAGGAGGGCTTATTTCCATAGTTCCCTTCCTTTGTAAATCATGTTAATCTCTTATTCCTTATGCAGATGAAGTGTGCAATATTATAAATATTTTTTTTTTGCAAACTAACATAAAGAAATCCAAGGGTAAATGTCTTCCTGTTTCTGTTTGGAGCAATTCATCCAGGGCATACTCTATTGCCAAGACTAGGGGATACAATGCACAATGCAAAGTCCATTAAAGCCTTTCACCATCTTGTCCCAATTTGCCTCTTCATTCATGATCCAGCCAAATGTGAATCCTTGCTGTTCTCTAAACATCATATTCTATCTCTGGCTTTCAATTTTGCACACGTAGTCAACTACATTGACTTCCTATTGTCTTTCAGACAAAAAAACAAAAACCAAAAACCAAAACAAATTTATTTTGTATTTTAGGTCCCAGCTGATCTAGAACCAACTTCTTTTTCCAGTTTTATTTCACACTGCTCTCCTTCATGCAATCAACACTGCAGTTAATGAAGGTTATTTGTTGTTCCCTATAGATAGCTTCCCATCTCCTGCTTCTGTGTATTTCCAAGAATGTGACCCAAGTATACATTCCTTTCTTATATCTGGTTTTCATAGTCCTTATCTTTTTTCAAGGCAAGTTTAGATGCTGACTATTTTGTGAATGTTTTCCTAAATTGTTTTTCAATTGTTAATACTTCTTCTTCAGTTAATCCTAGTCAATCTTTGATTACTGCAGGGGTTCTTGCCCTTCCTGCCATCTTGTTCAATTGTTCTTGGCAAAGATACTGGAATGATTTGCCATTTCCTGCTCCAGCTCAGAGGAAACTGAGGTAAATGGGGTTAAGTTGCTGGTCCAGAATCACACAGTTATTACATGTCTGAGATTAGATTTTTTGTTTCATATTTTCCCCAGATTACATGTGAATATAATTTTAATAAGTTTTTTTTTTTTTGGCATTTTGGGATTTTTGGTGCCTCCCTCTCTCCTAATATTCACAGAATCCAGAAACAGCCAGTAATGTGATATAGGTTGTACAAGTGCTATCATGCAAAATCTATTTCCATCATGTTGCAAAAGAACTCACATATTGCTGATACTAGAGAAATAATCACAAAAGAAATAAAGTGAGGAACAGTATGCTTTAATCTTCATTTAGACTCCATCATTTGCATTAGATAGCCTTTTTCTTCTCAAGTGCCTGAGAGTTATCTTGGATACTTGTATTGCTGATAATAGTTAAATCATTCACAGTTGGTCATCTTATATTATTTTATGTTATGTTACTATGTATTGAGGCCAGATTTGAACTCAAGAAGATACATCTTCCTACAGGCCAGACATTCTATCCATCATGCCACCTAGTTGCCCCTACCATTATACTTACCTGTTTGCTTTTAGTCCTTAATGGAACTCTCCCATCCCTCTTCCATTTTAAGCTCCCTAAAGCTTACTATTTTGTGTATAAATGTGTATCTGTGTGCAAGTGCATAGGCAAGAATCTTGCTAGCAAGACACTTTATGTAAAGAAATACTGAATAAAAATATGATGAATTGAATTAAACCTAATGACAAGGATTCCCCTGAGTGAATTAGGGTCTATAACCTATATTAGCTCTTGGCAATGTTTAAGTCAATTCAGAATTTCTATTACATTGAGGACATTAATTGGTGAAGTGCAACATATCTGCTTAATGCAATTTTTTCTTTTTCATTTTACACTTAGAACCTCCCTTGTGGAAGGAAAGCATGACTGTTCTTTAAATATTTGGAAATGGTCTCTTGCTCTCCCTTTTCTTGAAAGTTTCTCCTTAGATGGATGTTATAAAGACATTTAATTAGTCTAAATTGATATATGGATCTTAGTTGGGTTGCAGAGAAGAGGGGGATAATATTATTTGCATAAGTTCAGATTTACACTTATTTAAGCAAACTATCTTAAAAAAAGAACCTCACATCTTAATTTTAAAAAATGGGATTTATAGAAATGACTATCAGAGTTGTGCTTTTTTCTTTTCAACTATCATTGTGGAACAGTGTGAAAAAGTACTGAATTGGACATTAGGAAACTCGAGGTCCCTTCTTGACTTCATTTATTATTGCCTATAAATCTTTGGGCATCTCACTGGATTTCAGTTTTCTGATCTCTAAAAATGAAGACATTAGATTCAATTATCTCTAACATTCCTTCAATTTTATATATTGTATAATATTGGTAGATGTTTTCTTCTTGTATTTTAGAGTGCTGATTTCTCCTGACTTGTTGAAATGGAAATATAGTTACATATAATTTCTATTTTTTTAATTATAAATGAACTATATTTCCTTTTCAAAGAATTATAAAGTAATTATGCACTTTTGCGAGGATTTTTAATGGAGCTGATGTTTAATGGAGATGATATGCTCTGTCGAGAAGAAAAAAATTAACAATCTTTATAGAGTAGAATATAGCGGCTGTTTTAACAGCTGGAAAACACAATCCCCAGATAACCTAGGGGGGAAAAAGAGAATAGTAGACTGCTAACCCCAGTAGAAGAGAAATATATAAGATAAAAATGAGTCAAAATTTCTGCAAAATCATTTATTTTAACAGGCTTCCTTCTTAATAGGTAACAAATATGAGCTGTCTAGAAATGTGGTTGTTAAGTAATGGGGATTTTTATAGTTTTGTTAGCATTTTTAGTCTCCTAACGAATCTCAAACCAAAAGAAAAGTTGGTAAATTCTCATTACTTCTTGGAACAAGACTAATGCAAAGTGATGAAGAAAGAGAGGTCTTGATTCTGGAAAGCATGCTACACAATTCAATTCAATAAACACTTAATGATTGCCTTCTCTGTGAAACATTGTGCTAGGAATGAAGAAGGTGTGGTATCTGTCCTTATTGAATGTGCAATTTGGTGAAAGAGAATACCAGGCAGGTGGTCCTAAATGCAATTTAAGGTAAATACAAAATGCTACAATCATCCAGAACTTCCAGGCTAAGATGACAGCAGAATAGAAGGAACTTTACCACTCTCCATACTACTGATCACAACAAAGCTTCTCAAAAGGACAAAGATCAATAATCAGATGAATGAAGGAGATCTGCAAAGGAGCTCAGTTTGGAAGGTAGGCGGGGCTTGGGAATTTCCACCCTATAAGAGGGGTAAAATTACAAAAGTACAAGTTGATCACCCCTCCCACATACCACCTACCACAACAGAATCAGAGCAAGGGCTAGGGCAATCTTTAAATTCTTGGAGACCAGCTGAGGGCACCCCAGACTTACCTCTGAGTGCAATGCAAGGCCTTGGCCGTGAAACTTGAGACTAGAAGCTGAGGAGTATGTAGCCTGAGCACCAAGATAGGGCAGAGACAGGCTGCCACAGCAGGCAGTGGAGACTAGAAAAACAGCCTCAAGGCAAAATACCTTGTAGAATGCTACACATTGAGCTTATTATACTCCTCACTCAAACTTCTGGCTGGAAAGAGAACATAATAGACAGAGGAAAAAAAAAATAGCAATGGTTACCTATACTCAAGAACTACAACCCATAAGTACCAAAAGAAATAAGATGCAACAGAAAAAGCCTTTGACCTTCGATAAGTTTTATGGAGAAAAACAGCAGACTACAGAAGTGATAGCAGAGAGTGACAAATAAGCAAACACATCAAAACTCCCCCCCCTACCCCATGGAAACTAGTGATAAGCTCTCAGAGAACTCAAAAAGCAGTTCAAGAACCAAATAAGAATGATAGAAGAAAAGTGGGAAATAGAAATGAAAGTAATAAAAAATAAAATAACAGTTTAAAAGATAGAATCTCCCATTTGGAAAAAGAAGCACAGAAATCACATGAAGTAATAAGTTCCAAGCCAAGGAGAAAATATTACAAACAGTCAGAAAGAGGAAATTCAGATACCAAGGAACCCATTATATTATACTAGTGGTCGCCAGGGATTAATTCAACCCCAATAAAATACTCATGTCAGTTTGGGATTTTTATGGTGGTTTAATTACAATAGAGGGAAGAAATGAAGAAGAAGAAGAAGAGAGACACAGAAAGAGAGAGAGAGAGAGAGAGAGAGAGAGAGAGAGAGAGAGAGAGAGAGAGAGAGAGAGAGAGAGAGAGAGAGAAAAGAGAATTTAAAACTGCCCCATCTCAGACTGAGCCAGGCAGGAGTTCAGAGGCTGTGGTCAAGGTGACTTCTCAATCTAACTTGGCTACCAGCCACAAGGCCTCCTCTGAGATTAGGGGTCTCCTAGGAGGATGGCAATTTAGGAGGTAAAGGAAAGGAGTAATCAGCCTAACCCACTCACCAAGTACTCTAAGAATGCATCCACAAGCTCCCCACACTGCCGAGCCCAACATTTCCATGAGAGAGACAGGAGAAAGGAAGTATGCAAAATATATAAACTGTTCTTTACATCACTTCCTGCTTCTCACATGTGTCAATGGTAGCTTAAACTTGACTTAGGATGGCCCAGGGGTTCTGTCAGTTGTTTCTTATTTGACACTTGCTAGCACACGTTGGTCATAGGCCATCCTCCTCAACACTTAATCTTTAAGTAGGGGTATATACATTCCTGGTTGCTAGAATTTCTAAAGACTAAGCAGGGTGTAGAAAATCTAAAATTTGCAGGATCTGACAACCTCCAAAATAAAGGACCACAAGACTTGGAATATAATATTCAGAAAGCAACAGAATTTGGCCTACAATCAATAAAACTGACTATATACTTCCAGGGGAAAGTATAAGCATTATAAGAGTTAAAATGATTTCTTTACAAAAAGGGTTAGACTTATATTTTATGAATGTGGTCACAGTAATTTTATTAATTCCAAAGAGATTTTATTTATAATTTATTACAAAATATAGAAATATCTCTGTTTTCTGGATTTCAATGGAGTTGGTTGTAGTGAGGCTAGTAGGGGAAGGTGAGGAGTGGGTGAATGGAGAGGGAGGGGCTGGTTAGGGGTTAGGGAGGGAGGGTGAAAAGATCGGGGGTGGGGTTGGGGGCAGGGAGGAGAGGAACAAAGGTAGGGCTGGGCTGGGGTGGATAGGAGGTGGGACAGGGACAGGGTAGAGGGTAGTAGGATGGGTGAGGTCTAGAAGAGGATTCATAGTACAGTGGGTGGAATTGTTCAAAGGAATGATGGTAGGGAAAAGGATAAGGAGGGTAAGGATGGTACATGTGGGTATAGGGGATAGGGGATAAGGCACTGGGTATTGAGAAGGAGGAAACTCTCAAGGGTATGAGTAGTGGGATGGTAAGTGAGGGTAGAGAAGTAGATTGGGAGGAAAGGGGATGAGAGGAGTAGGGGATGAGCGAGGTCTGACAGGGAGAGGAATGGAAGGGTTCAAGTCCTGGTTTGGGTCAGTATGAGGAAAGACTTCCCTACAATCCAGGTAGGATGATAGGGTTTGTTTCTTGCTTGACCTAATTAAGGGTTTAGGAGGAGGAACTGAAGGAATTAAGTCAGAATGGTCTGGTTACTAATAAAGAATGGTTTCCTTACTGAATGGTATAGTTGATTTATCAACATGATATGACCACAAGAGCCAGTATTTATAATCTTTGAAATCTTTGTTTTTAATGGCTAACTTCAAATCCTTTAAGATCTTGAAGTCAAAGGATCCACATTTTGGCCATATTTCCATCCAGGCCTTATGAAATTTTTTTACTTCTTTTTTTGTCATCCAATTCTCCTTAGGAAGTTTAGGATTACCCCAACAATTAAAAAGGTTATGCAGGGGTTAATCTGGAAGAATATTTCATGACTTAACTTGATCTGATGCAGTATATTCCCATAGTGTCTAGTCTGTCTGTCTTAATCTGACTATATAAGCTAGTCTGAGTATAGCTAAATAATTTATAAAATGAAAAATTCCTAAACCATAAAAAAATAGAAAAACAAATTTCTTCAGTGTTATTGTGGAAGGCAATGAGAATGGGGTTATATAATAAGCTAACATAAAGAACTAAGTAATTGTTGCACAGCAATAGTACAAATGATGAATATGTATTTATTATATTTATTGTTGTTATTATTGATTAAGAATAATCAACAACTATAAAAGTATATTTTTATAAAGTATAAATTATCTACAATAATTATTATTAACAATTGACAATAATTTATATCATTATTAATATAATTTATATATTTATATTACATATAGTGTTTATATATTTAAATATTAATATTATTTAAAATTACACATAAATATTAATATGATTATAATTAAGAATATTTAGAGACTCTAGAAAATTAATAATTATTGTTATTGGTAGTATTATTAATACTATTGTTTTCTAAAACTATTCATTAATATTGTATTTAATTAATTTTATTTAATTTTGGCTTTGTTGAATTTTATATATTTGGTTTTAAATTTAATTCAATATTATTAATATTTATCTATTAATAATTATTTTATTTAATGTATTCCATTTAATACCAATATTCCAGACTACCAGTAGCAGTTGCAAAGTAATTTGCTTTTAAATTTCATGCAGTTTTACTTCTCACTACAGGGTGGTGCTACAACTGCTTGTGGAGGGTAAGAAACTTGAGGGTAGGGCCTATCTAAAAGCAGGGAGAGTGAGATAAGCCCCAGAAGAAATGTAGGAGGGGGGAAGGGAGAAGAGAAAAGAATCTCAAAAAGTACTTCCTCTTATCTAAGTCCCAAGAAATGTTTGGAGGAGAGATGAATGAAAATTCAAAGAAAACTTCCTTGTAAAGATTTAGTCTTTTCCCTTCCCCCAGAGGATATCTAGTGGCCATGTTTTTCAAAGTTGGGGGTGCTGGTAACTGCCAGTGACTCACTTAATATTTGTCAAATTTTTAACCCAGGATCTCCCATCTACAATTCTGGCTCTCAATCCACTGAGCCAGCCTACTACCCCTAAATTGGATCAGGATTTAAAAGCATGGGACTATAGTCCCCAAATCCACAGTCTCTGCTCCAGCCCCTCACCAGGTGCTGGGTCTTAGGTTCTTGTCACACCAATTCCAAGGGGGCGACCCCTAAGCACTGAACTCCCAGTCCCTGTGGGCCTCATTATGCTGAGCTCAGAGGGAGCAGGTAGGACTCTGAGTTAGAGTACCAGCAGGTTATTTTGTGCTGGGGAAAGTCTGGGGCTGGGCTGGGTCTTCTTCCTCATTCTTTACTTCACCACCCTCATTTAAGCTAAAGGAATGGGTGGAGGATTCTTTTCTCTTCCCCTCTTCACTACTCAAGACTTTCTGGTCTTCTCAAAGCGGGATTCAAGGGAGACCACATATGTAACAAGTTGGCTCAGAGAGAGGAGAGGGGATTTGAAGATTTTCCCCCTTCTGCCTTCCCTCCTTAGCTAAAGCTGCTCTCCCCAGTTTGCTTTTGTCCCTCTTGTCCCCCCTCCTCTATTCGAGACCAAAATCTGTTCGCTCACACAGCTTGGGGAACAGATAACTTTTAATGTTAACTCAATCAGGTAATACAAAAGGAAATAATGGGCAGGGAAGAATGGGAAAAGTAAAGTGGGGAGAAGGCATCTCTGTATGTATTTAAACCCTTTCCCATCCCTCCTCAAGTTTGGGGGGGAACTCAGGCTTTGGCAGCCTAAGCCCCCTAAGAGAAAGTCAAGCTGACTCACCCTTGGGCAACAGGAGCTGAGATAAAGTCTGCTCAGGTTTTCTCTTCAGAAAGTCCCTTCAATTGGGAAGTGTTGGGGGGAAAGATTTCCAGTCATCAGCAGGAAAAATGAGTAACCCTCAGGAGAAAGACTTTTTCCCAACTTCTCTTTTTAGCTTCTCAAGATGGAGAGACCCTCCCAGCTCTCCCAGCCAGAGTCTTCTCCTCTCAATTCCACTCCTGGGGCCCCTCCCCCATCGAGGTGTTCAATTTCACATACTCTTCAGCCTGTCACTTTTTCTCTAGTGCCAGCCTCTGTCACAAGTCCATGTGAGTTCCTGCCCCCCCCTTTTTTATTGACATACACGACTTTCACAGATGTTCATGGATGTAAAGTCTAGTATGTGAAGTATGTTCACAAATAGGTCAGCAACCCAGGAGGGGGAGGGGATGAACTTCCCTCTACCCAAGACTGAAACATTATGGCATAATCGCATGTAATACACTTCTCTACTAATAGCAATGCAATGATCCAGGACAATTCTGAGGGACTTATGAGAAAAAATGCTATCCATATCCAGAGAAAGAATTGTGGGAGTAGAAACACAGAAGAAAAATATTTCCCTGATCACATAGTTTGATTATGGATGTAGACTCTAAATGATCACTCTGTTGCAAATATTAATAATATGGAAATGGGTCTTGATCAATGATACATATAAAACCCAGTTGAATTGCTCTTTGGCTACAAGAGGGGGGAGGGAAAGAATATGAATAATGTAACCATGAAAAATATTCTCAATTAATTAAATAATTTTTTTAAAGGAGAGAGTCCAATAAGCAGCATTGACACCCTGAATGCTCTTATACAACTTTGGCCCACACTATTCTGGGAAATATAGTTTTGCTCTCCTCTAATAACTATATTATACCTTCTTCATTGAAGCAGGAGGCAAGGGAAAATGGAGAAGAAGAGAAGAGAGGTGAAAGCCCCATTATATGCTTTTTTTTATAGGTTGGGTTTTATCAGATTTTGAAATGATATTGAAGTCAAAGTAAAGAGTTTAGAGGTCATGAAATGGCTTAGTGAGTAGAAAACCAAGCTTGGAGTTAGGAGAATCTGGGTTCAAATGTAGCCTCAGACTCTTCCTAGCTGTGTGACACTGGGCATGTCACTTAACCCCAGATGCCTAACATTTATTTTTCTTCTGTCTTAGAACGTATATTACTAAGTATCTACTAAGGTAAGAGTTTTATTTTTTTTTAAAGAGTTTAGACTTTTATGAGTTCCTCAAAATATTTCTAATATCTAGCTTTCCTTGTAAGATATTTTGGAGAATTAACTTTTGGATGAGACTGGAGTTGAGCCAATTCATTTTGCTTCCAATGAAAGAGTTCATTCATTATGTATATCTCACAGTATACCTAATTCACATAATTTATATGATTTCTCTTTTATATATTATGGGACAAATGGGTTTACATACTATTATTTTGATAGTATTTAATAATACATATGTTATTTTCAGTAATCTTTGTTTAGACGTACATTTTGTGGCAAAGGGCCAAGATGGAGAATGTAAGTTTTGTCGAATATGGGGATAAACTAAAAGATAGATTCTTAGATGTCCAGGAGATATTATAAAACTGTAAGTAGCTAGTAGTTTTTGCCTTGATAATCCTAGGGACAAAGACTCTTGAGAATCAAACAAAATATCAAAAGTAAAGAAAAATGTAAATAAAACAAGTGTTTAAATAATGTGTTAACTAACAAAAGCAAAGATACTATGCTATGCATAAAACAGCTAAAATAACAGAAGTAATGAGGATTGAGTAAAGAGTTTATGTAAGTACTTTCAGGAGGTATTCTCAAATGGATAAGTGAAATATTGAAATAAATAAAAGTTTAATATTGCTTAAAATTAGAAAATAAAAATTTGTGAAAATCTAAAAATCATACAGAGAACTGAAGCAAAAATTAAAAGATGCTTGAAAATGTTTGCAGAAAAAAAAAGAGAGAAGGCCAAAATAAAAAAAAAAACCTGGAAAAATCCATTCAAAAAAACTCACAATACTCACTGAGTAGAATGTAAAACTCTTTGGGAGCATGGCCATTTTTCATTTTGGTCTTCATAATTGTATTGGCAGGCACTGTCTTGCACATAGTTCTTATGGTAGCTAGACTTGCAATTCCATTGGTATGGGGAAAATATGAATTTTCAGGAACTCCACAGATGTATGTTGACAACTTTTCTGCAGTTTAAATTTCGATAAATAAATGTTTATTAAAGTAAGACTTCTTCTAGCAAGGAAAATGAATGAGCTTTTTTTTAGTTCTTTTAGTATGAACTCATTTCCTACAATGATTCAGGAAAAGAGTATTGGTCTATTTTTCATTAGCATTTTGGAGAAGTCATGAATGAGTAGTTTTTTTGTGCAGCAAGATATGTTTTCTTGGGTAAAAACTTTTTTTTAATTTTATGCCATTGATAATTCTGGTTAAAACCCAAGAATGTTTCCTGCTATTTTTTTGTTAGTGAAATTTATGTTCCCTAAATAACATACACTCTTTGTGATTCTGGCCCTATTTCTGCTATCAAGGAAAGAAGAGAGATTTTATTTTAGGGGTGCCCTTGTGATTCCCACAGAATTCTTATCTTGGTTTCTAATTATTAGACTATTAGCCAATGTCATTTCAATCTGACTGGATTTTTCCAAAAAAAGTTTAGGTTTGAATTAATTTTTTTTAACCAAATGGCTTTCACAAAGCATGAAATTACCTCAGCACAGAGAACCGCCAACTGAAATTACACCCTTGTCAGAATTTGCCTAATTAGTCATTACTCATGGAAATCAGCTCTCTCCTTCATTCACTCCTGCCCATCCTATTCAAGTATTCACATACACAATTGGAATTATTTGCATTGAATATAAATCCATGTTTTTATCAGTTGGGATTTTTTTTTGATGTATAGAAGCTGACAAGAAATAATTTCTTTATATATATATATATGTATATATATCAAATATCATGTAGAGTGCTTTGTAACAATAAAATATATAGTTACTGTTATTGTTATTTTTTAACTGTTTAAAAAACAATAGGAACAATATCTGAGAAAACTAATTATGTTTTGCATAGTCTGAGTTCTGTATATTTAGGAACATTATGAATTAAAATAAAAGATACCACTATAGCAGGAATGAGAGATATAAGAGAGGTTTGATATTCCAATTGAAGCTGCTTTGATCTTACTGACCCTAGAACATCTCAGCCCATCAACCTTAAACACCTTGCAGTTTGCCCAGCTTTGGCCCTCTTCTCTCTAATTGTGACCTTTAGAATAGACCTTCAGAGCACAGATTCTTCTCCATGGTCTCATCCTTTCATACTCTACCACCATTTCCCCACGTCAGACTCTAGTCAGGTCATCTTTGTTATTGTATGGTCAGGTCTGAGCTGTATGGATTGGTCAACAACTGAGTAAAATGGGTGAGACAATATTCTATTTTTCAATTCCTCTGCCCTGGACATCTTACTTTCTGTCCACTGGGTCCCCTACATTTTTACTGCTCTTGATCTTTGAACTTTAATGAAATCACTACAATACTATCATTACTTTTGGAAAGACATGGCAATTAACTGCCCTTGGACACTGCTTGATCATTTCCAGGACTAAAATCCACCTTCTTGGTCACTAATCCCTACTTATGACATAAGTAAACTCCTTGAGGGCAGAGACTCTTAACAGTTCAAGACATAATGACTTACAACTTAAGAAATGAAAATTCACTTATTTAAGCAGAATGTGAGAATTTACTGGTCTAAACCTCTATTCTTTGGGATTACAATTCAAGTTAAGAACAGGGTGTGAGCTTATTAGTACTAGAAGGACCTATGAGCATTTTGGGAGGATGCCAGAAACCATATGGCTCCCTGGGACCCAGAAGGTGCTAGCCTCTTTTTCCATGGCTCTTGGCATTACTTTCTGACCTACACTAAGGTCAAGTCTAACCAATAAGAGTGACCCAGAAAAGTGATGTGGAGGATCTAAATTTCCAGTTAGAGAAAAGAAAGCCTCTTTTGTGCTGAAATCACAATGGGAAGAGACAACTAAGAAAACACTGGCCAGTGAGTGCAGGCTAGAGGACTTGAGCCCTAGCATACCTGAGATCTGGCTGAGAAGTTGACACAGCTGCCACACATTGGGAGAAGGCTTCCTACAGGAAAAGTAGGACACATTTGACTGGTCCTTTTTCTTTCTCTGTCCCACTGTTTATTATTTAATAATTATCGATGAGGTTATAATCTCCATAGAATTTTAATCTTAACAATGTCTGTCCTTCAAGTGCCTCTCAATTGTTTTTCCTTTGCAATTTGATTTCTATATGCTTCCATTCTCTATTTTGATTTGAAACTTGGGAAGAAAGCAATAACAACAATGATCAAATGTGAATAACTTAACTATTGTTAACAATGGATACAAAACAACTTCAAGGGACTCATAATGAAAAAAGCTATGCACCACCATAGAGAGAACTGAGAGAATCTGAATGCAGATTGAAGCACACCATTCTTTACTTTATTCCCGTCATGAATTTTTTTCTAGTGTAAGTCATGTTTGTCTTCCTTCATTACATGACAAAAATGGAAATATATAATGTATAACACATGTATAACCTATATTACTTGCCAAATTGGGGAATGGTGGGATGGAGGAAAAGAACATGCATTACAAAATGTCAGAGACCTATTATTATTGTATCTAAGTGTAATCAAGAAAAAAATAAAGACAAAAAAAGAAACATGGGAAGGAAGGAATTAGACAAGCAAGCAATTATTTAATACCTATTATGTGACAGGTATCATGTTAAGCACTTTACAAATATTATCTCATTTGAGTTTCACAGCTTATAGTTGTAGAAACTAGGGGAGGTAGAGGTAAATAAATAACTTTACCATATCACACAGCCACATAGGCTAATATAAGGCACAGCATATATAAGACAAAATTTGAACTCAGCTCTTAGGTCTCTCTCTCTCTCTCTCTCTCTCTCTCTCTCTCTCTCTCTCTCTCTCTCTCTCTCTCTGTCTCTCTGTCTCTCTGTCTCTCTCTCTCTCTCATGTGTCAAATACTATATCAAGCATATTGTAATTATTTTCTTATTTAATCCTCACAACAACCTGGGAAGTAAGGGCTGTCATTAACCTCATTTTATAGAAGAGGAAACTGAAAAACAGTTAAATGAGTTGCTCAGGTTACACAGCTAGTTAAATGTCTGAGGATGATTTTGAAATCAGTTCTTGACCCAACTTGATACTGATGGCTTTTCTGATATTATCTGCATTCCCCCAAACTCGTAACTACAACTCTGTTTCTTGGTAGGAATTTATTTATCTATCTATCTATCTATCTATCTATCTATCTATCTATCTATCTATCTATCTAACTATTGTGACAGAGGCTGGAATATAAAAAACATGCCAAGCTGAAGAGTGTGTGGGGGAAGGACCCCAGCAGATTAGATTCTGGAGAGACATTCTGGCTGGGAGAGGAGTTGGTCTCTCAGTGGGGAGAAGCCGAAGAGAGAAGGTTGAATAAGGCTTTCTCCTGAGGATTATCCACTTTTTCCTGCTTGTGACTGGACATCTGTCACCTCAACATTTCCCAACTGAAAAAGACTATTGAAAAGAAACCTGAGAAAGACATTTTAAATCTGTCAGACTTTACCTCAGCTTCTGTTGCCCTGAGTCTGAACTGTGACCAAAGGGCCAAACTCAGGGTCAGCCAACTTGACTTCTCTCAGGGGGCTTAGACCGCCAAGGCCTGAGTTCCCCCCAAACTTGAGGAGGGAAGGAAAAGGGTTTTAGATAGACACAGGGGCCCCCTTTTCCCCACTTCCCTTTCCCATTCTCTCCCTGCCAATCATTCCTTTGTATCACCCCGATTGAGTTAATTTAACATTAAAATAGTTATCTTTTCCCCAAACTGTGAATCAAGTGTGAGTGATCAGATCAAGGAGAGACCCTTTGGTCTTGAGTATAGGAGGCGGGGACAAGAGGGACAAGAGCAAATCTGGGAGAGCAGTCATAGCTATGGAGGGAATACAGAAAATCTTCAAACCCCCTCTCCACTCTCTGAGCCAACCCTAAACATCAGCTGTCTCCTCTGAACCCAGCTTTGGGAAGGGAGGTCTCCTCTCTTTTGCTCTTTCACTATTCTGAAAGTCCTTAACCCCTTGATTTAATTCTCTCTCTCTCTCTCATTTATTGTCTTTGTATAGCTATAGCCCAGCATAATGACCTATATAATGCATGCAATTAATGTTTGTTACATTGAATTGAATTGCTTGAACTGAACAATTGACAAAATGCTTTAGGGAAAAAAAAAAATCACTTTTGGACCAAAATAAGTTCCTCATATTATTTTCCCTGCTCTAAAAGTTGCAATGGTTCCATGTTTTCTGCTGTATCTCAGGAGCTTAGGGGCACCTTGGTACAATGATGGACTTGAAATTACAGTATTGAAATGAATCCAAACTGTCCTACTTCTTATCCTTGTTATCTTGGGCAAGTTATTTAATATTTCTTAGCCTTAGTTTCCTGTTTTGTAAAGTAGAAATATTAGATTGAATGACATAAATTTTCTTCCCATTCCAGTAGTGAGAATTTTACTTTTACTCCACCCTGCTTAGTCTTTTAAAATACTAACAAGCAGGAATGTATATACCCCTACTTAAGGATTAAGTGTTGAGGAGGATGGCCTATCACAGACATGTGCTAGCAAGTGACAAATAAGAAACAACTGATAGACTTCCTGGGCTGTCCTAAGTCAAGCTTAAGCTACCATTGGTACATGTGAGATGCAGGAAATGATGTAAAGAATGATCTATATATTTCACATCACCTCCTCTCTCTGGCCTCTCTTGCAGAGACATGGCTCTCTCTCTGGTTTGTATGGCTCATGGAAGCGTGCTGGGTGTCTTGGTGGTTTGGTGGTTTGTGGTTTTCTGGTGAGGTGATTGGGAGAAGTTCTTAGTGTACTTGGTGAGTGGTGTAGGCTGATTCCTTTTTTCCTTTACCTCCTAAAAAGCTATCCTCCTAGGAGACTCCCCCATCTCATGGCTGGTAGCTAAACTAGATTGAGAAGGCCCCTTGGCCAAGACCTCTGAACTTCTCCCTGGCTCAACCTGGGCTGGAACAGTTTACATTCTCTTTCTTCTCTCTCTCTCTTCTTCTAATTTTCTTCTCTCTATTGTAACTAAACCACCATAAAAACCCCAAACTGACTTGAGTATTTTATTGGGATTGAATTAATCCCTGGCGACCACTACTACAATATATTCAGTCAATAACCCCTAATTTTACCCTCAACAATAGACAATTCTGCACCAAAACTCCTTTGCTTGACTTTTAGTGCCCTCCATAATCTTACGTCTCACATTTGGACTAATTTATACTTCTTCTCAGAACACTCCCTCTTCTCTAGACCTGTCCTGTTCATTCTATCCTCTGCTTGCTTATGCTGTTCTACCAACCCAGAACATCCTTCCTTTTTCCATTCTTACCTGTCCTTCAAAGCTCAGAAGTTAACTTTCATATAGTTATGTCCCATGGGCAATGAATATGGAAAAAAAATTAAAAGACTGAATTATGAATGATTATTCATAATCAATTACTGGGATAATTTGGACCCCGGTAATTATGACTCAGTAAATATGATTGAAAAAATATCTCTGATCTTTAAGACAGAAAAAAGGAAAAGAGTTTGTTACTTTTTTCTTCTTGTGCAAATATCTTTGCCTCATCAATTATAACAGAATTAATTCAATGGAAAGGTTTAATCTCTTTTCTTATCTTTTGAAAGGTTCTTGATTTCATCATGGGAAGACACTCTTCTTACTAAGGAACATTGTGACTTCTCATGAACTCATTTGTTTCCAGGTTTACAGAATTATCACCTATTGTTCAGCCTTCTGAAAAAGACTCATCTTGTACTCATTTGATTGATACAGTTTTTATTTTGACACCTACATTTGGAACTTACCTAATAATGTGTCTTACAAGAACTTATATTTCTTTGGAGAAGCTTGAAGAATTTAATATTACTTCCCCATAATGAGTTGTTGTCAATAGATTTTAGTAAAGGATTTATTCTCCTTTGTTATTATTATTAATTATTAAAAGTCCTTGTGTGTATGTTTTTATGTGTGTGTATGTATTTTCTCTTAATAATAACTCATGAAACATGACTTCCCAAGACCTGGTCTATTTACCCATTAACCAAAGGAGAATGTGATTTCATTATTAGAAACTATTGTTTCTTCATTTTGTGAAAGTATTTACTTTGTCCAGTCTTGGGGATAATTAGAGTCATAAAAATATTAGAAGTATGCTAGTTTGAATTTTAAGGGCAAAAGTAATTCTGAATTTTTTATGGAAAGTGAATAGTTTTCTCACATTGTTAAATTTGTCTTGGAAATATATCAGAGGTGAATTCTATGACATAAATGCTGCTACTTACATAGAAAAAACCCTACCTAAATCAAATTATTTATTGTTTTTAATTATATTAATTATGACAATCTCTTTCTTTTCCAAGACCATTAAGTGATTGAGAATTTTTAAAATAAAAAAAAATACATCCTTATAGAGCTGAATGAATGTTGGACTGAAGGTTTCAAAAGGAAATAACATTAATTTTTACTTAAAACCAATATTTTGTCATTCTCAAATTACATATTTAATTTTTTAATATAAAATAAATTGCTTTATAATATAATCTAAAAAAAGAAATTAAATATCTCTTTTGGAAAAGAGACAAGTTGGAAAATGTTCTTAGATTTAGCTAGGTGACACAATGAATAGAGCTCTGGGCCTGAAATTAGGTAAATCTGAGTTCCTAAAAGGTCTCAGAAACATAGAAGCTATGTGATTCTGATCACATTATTTAACTATTTTTAAATTATTTAACATAAATCTTCATTTCAGTTTCCTCATCTATAAAATGATAATAGCGTCATTTACTTCCGTAGGATTTTGTGAGGACTAAATGAGCTAATAATTGTAAAGTACAGTGCCTGGCACATAGTATGTGCTATGTAAATTTATATACTATTATTATGTTCTATGGATCTCAAGGTTCTGTTTGTACTTAAGGAAATGGCCCTTCACTTTAAAAAAAATTGGTAAGAGTATAAGCAACTCTACAAAAATGTTATTCTTATATCTCATTGGGTTAGGCAGTTTACCCTGGGTTTTCAAAGATCAGTGGAGCTCTGCCAGGACCTAGAAGCTATAAAGTCTTCAAGGATTGAATCAATGACTTAGTAACTTTGTTTTACCAAGTATTAGTCTAGTGAATTATGTAGTCTTATCAAAGATAGTCCACTAACTGTTTTGTTTTGTTTTGTTTTGCAGGGGGGTAGGTATTAAGTTTGTGTGCTTGGTTCAAAGAATGGATCCTTATATAAACAGATGAAAATATACAATGACCTTCAATCCTATATTACCCTCTTAGAATACCTACCAACATAAATTTAAAACTGAATGCCTTTTTAGAAATGAATTAATTATAGAACAGACCTATCTTATCTCCTTCTCAATACCCCCACCCCAGCCTTGACCTATGTTGAGAAAGCAAGAAAAACAAAATTTCTCTTATAAACATCTATTGTTAAGAAAAAACAAATCCTTCAATGGTCATTAAAAAAAATTCCTTCAATGGTAAAAGAATAAATAGTCATTCTGTACTCTGAATTCATCGGCTCTACATCTAGAGATAGATAGCATGTTTCATCATGAGTCCTTTGTAATTATGATTGACTATTATTGTTTCTGAGTCCAAGTTCTAAAATCTTTTAAAATTATAATTAAATGCAATATTATTGTGAGTGCATAACGTTTTCTCTTGATTTTGTTTATTTCACTCAGAATCATATCACACAAGTTTAGGTATGTTTCTCTGAAATCATTCCCTTCATCATTTCTTAGAGCATAATATATTACATAACTTCCACATACCATAGTTTGTCCTGTCAGTTCCCAAATATTGGAAACATTCAGTTTCTAATTGTTTGCTGCTGCAAAAAAGAGTTACTATTATTAATTTTTGTTTTTTGTTTGTATTGGATTGTAAAGAGTAAAAATTCTGAGAGACTAGGTTCCAGGTAAGAAAAAATCAATTTATTTGTTATACTAGCAATAATCAATAAATTAATGGTCAGTAATCTCTCTTGGTGATCAAAGACATATTCATTCAATATTTTGACATCTCTCAAATGGTGAGTATCTAATGAGGAGATAGATTGATATTTTCCAGTCCCTCCCTGATCTCCTCATGATGAAGGGGAAAATCTCATGACTGACCACAGGACTCCAAGACCCTTGCTAATCTAGATGAAGAAATTAAATTAGGCCTATCCAAGACTGACTTTGCCCCTTTCATCCCAATGGGAGAATCAAGAATGATCCCTGGGCATCTATGGCGAAAACTAATTTTTGTTTGCTAAACAAGATGAAGCTTATATTATCAGTCTCAATTATCCCAATTTTAGAAGCTATTCTGGGAAGAAAATGTGAGGGTGTACCTAGAATTGGCAGGACAAAGAAATGAAAAATTTCAAGTGGACTGAAAGATCTAATATTACAGAGCCCTATTTGAAATCAAATAATAAAGTATTAAGAATAAATATCAAGATTCTGGATCATTTTTTTTTCTTTCTTTAATCTCTTCAGAGGCATAGGCATAGTGGGTCTATAGTTTAAATAGCTTTTTAGGCATAGTTCCAAATAACTTTCCAGAATGGCTGGACTAAATTCATAGCTTTACCAAGAATACATTAATATACCTGGTTTTCCATAGTCCTTTGACCATTTTGTCATTTTCCTTTTTTTTTTACCAATATCTACAATCTGATGTATGACAGATAAAAGGTAGAACCTCAAAATAACTTTAAGTTGAATAAAAGAACATTTTTGTATATGGCTATTAGTAGTTGGTTTTTTTCCTCTGAAACCTGCTTGTTCATATGTTTTTACAATTCACCAACTGAGGAATAGATCCTTTTGCATAAGTTTAAGCAAGTTTACCACATAGCTGAGAAAAGATTATTGGAAAAACTTACTACATTTACCCTCATATACCTACCTCTCTCAGTTTTAGCATAATTGATTTTGTAGAAAAATAATTTTTATATCAAAATTTGTCATTTTTTCTTCTGTTATTCTTTCTACGTCACTGAGAGTTTTTCTTTCCCTGTCTATAAAAGTTGCTTGTAATTTCTTCCATATTCTTCCAATTTGTAAATGATTGCACCCATTATGTTTAAGTCATATACCCATTTGGAATTTCTCTTGGTATATAGGAGATGTTAATCTAAACCTAGGTGCTACCAAATTGTTTTCTGAATTTCTCAACATTTTTTTCTTAGGTCTACCCTCAATAATGTATGCCTCAAATAAATGGGAATCTGTTAGTTTATCCAACACAAGACTCCTCTACTCTTCTTTTTCTTTGCATTTTATACCCAATCTATTCCACTGATCAATCTATCTGTTTCTTACCCAATAAAGACGTTTTAACATAGTACAAAACTGATTATTACTTTATAGAATAAATTGGTGCTTGGTACTGCTAAATCCCCTTCTTTCTCATTTTTTTCATTAATTCTCTTAAGATCATTGGCTTTTCCTTCCATCAAATAATTTTTATTACCTTTTCTAACTTTATACAGTAATCCCTAGGTTATTTGACTAGCTAGAAGTTATTAAGTATATTAATTTAGGGAGGATTGTTATTTTTATTATGCAGATTTTTCCTGTATTTATGCCAGTTAATACTTCTTTAATTATTTAGCTATAGCTTGATTTGGGTGGGGAATTTTTAACAGTTGCATTTATATGGTCTATGTCTTGGCAGGTAATCAATCAAATTTGTTATTTTTTATGGTTATTATGAGTAGAATTTTTCTTTTTTACTTTTCTTTGTAAATTTAGTTGCTAATATACAGAAATGTTGATGATTTATTTGGTTTTATTTTTAATGTGAAGCCTTACTAAAGTTGTTGTTTTAATTATTTTTTAGATGACTCTGTTGGATTTTCTAATTAACCTATCATATCATCTGCAAAAAGTAATTATTTTGTTTCTTCTTGGCCTAAGACCATTTCCTTCATTTATTTTTTCTAGTTTTATTGTTATAACTATCATATCTAGCATCATGTTGAAAAGTAATTGTGTTCATGGAAATCATTGCTTTACTCCTGATCCTATTAGAAAGGCCACTGGTTACTTAAATTTTTTAAAGAAAAAAATTCCTTTATTCCTATGCTTTGTAGTGCTTTTTTTTAAAAAGTAAATTTTAAATTAAAAACAGTTTTTTTTTCTTGATTTGCTGTTATGATATTTTTATTCTTATTATTAATGTGGTTAAATATAACCTTTATTTCTAGTATATGTCCAAAATAATCATAGCGTATAATCTTTGTGATATGTTGCTATAGATTCTTTGCTAATATTAGATCTGGATTTTTAAAATATTCCTTTGGAATATTGATCAGAAATTTATCCTTTTTACTCTTGTGTCATAGAAGGAATAGTATTTACTTTTCTTTTTTAATTTTTAAAAATAGTTTATATAATATTGGACTTAAATGTTTTTAAAATGTTTGATAGAATTTGTTTTTAATCCATTTAGTCTTGTTCCCCACTCCAACTATGTAGGTTCATTCATGGTTTATTCAACATCTTTTTTCCTAATATTGGATTCTATATTAGTATGGGAATTTTATATTTTTGTACATATTCATCCATTTCATAGAGACTGTCAACCTTATCACTATATAGTTGGCAATAATAGTTCTTAATAAACTCCTTGATTTATTAACTGGTTGAAAATTCACCTTTTTAATTTTTGATATAGATTTTTTTCTCTTTTTGAAAATCAAGTTCATAATGGTTCATATATTTTATTTTTTCATTTATGTTGATGAAGATAATTATCTACTATTTAAATAGTAATTACATGACAACACCCTGGCAATTTACAATTATCTAATTGAAACCACAAAACAACTTTGGGGTAGATATTATTATTCTCATTTTACAAATGAGGAAACTAAGGCATACAGAGTTTAAATGATTTCCTTAAGATATATATCTGGTAAATCTCTTAGAATGTGTTTCAATTAAGGTCTTCCTGACCTCAGACCCAGCATTCTATCCTGTGCATCATCTAAATGTTCTGGAAATTAGCTTCTAGTTTTACTTATTAATTCAGTGGGTTTGTTGTGCTTTGATTTTGTTAATTTCTTTTTAATTTTAAGAACTTGTGTTTTTCTTTTATTTGAATATTTTAAATTCCATACCTTTCCAGAATAATTTAGTTACATGCACAACTATTGACCTTCTTTATCTCTCTTTAATCAATTTAAGTGTTTTTAGATATATTTTCCCTCTCTAAGGGTAGCTTTGGCTCCATAACAAAATTTGGTGTATCTCATTGCTATTATTGTCTTTAATGAATTTACTTATAATTCCATTGATTTGTTCTTAATTTTTAATCATTGCCTTCTGGTTTATGAAACATCCATTTATTATTTCTAATAATTATGTTTTAATTTAATTTAATAATTCTAATTAAATTTCTAATAATGTTCAAATACATGGTTAATTTTTTGAAGATAAGTTCTTCTGAGAAATATACTTTCCATTGCTATTCAATATTATTCAATGATCAATAATATCTAATTTTTTAAAAAAATTCTTTTCAGGTTTTCACTTTGGGGGATTTTTTTGGATAGATTTATGTAAGTGTAAGAAGCATACATTGAGGTCCTTGACTATGATAGTTTTACTGTCTATTTTTCCCTATAAATCATAACTTTTCTCCTAAGTCTTTAGATGCTAAGCCATTAGGTACATATATTTGATATTAATTCCTTTTTGCTGACATCTTTCAACAAAACGTAGTTTCCCTGTTTTCCTCTTAAGTCCTCTTTATTTTATTTCAGTTGAAGCATATTGAATTTAGAATATATAGATTTTTGATTCAAGCCATATATTTTAACCCTTTGTTCATCTCTGCATTTTAAGGGTATTTCTACTAAATAGCATATTGTTGCATTCTGTTTTATAATCTGTTAAAATATTCTCATTTTATTAGTGAATCCATGACATTCACAATTATGTCTCTTAATCGAACATTTCCTTCTATTCTGTTTTTTATACATTTCCTTCTTTTTTTTATTATCTACTAAATATAGAGGTAAAAGTATATTCCACCAAAAGTATATTACCCCCAAAAGTGTTTGTTTACTAACTTCCCCTACCCAAGCCAAGTAATAGGTATTGTAAAATAATCTGCTAACACCTTTTCATTAAAATAATGCCTATACCATGATCTTTTTGCCTCCAACTTGAAGAGAATAGTGCTTATCTACAGAAGCAGAATACTTTAAATCATTTCAAAATTTCAAAGAGTCAAATCTAAGTCTGAATGTTAAGGATTCTATTAATTTGGAACTCTGGACTATTGTGGTTGCATTTATACAATTTTTCTTTTCATAAACTACACAAAACATAAGAGAATAGATGCTACAAAGTCCTGAGGACAATTATATTGCCCTTAGCCTAAAAGAGAACTAATTGTTTAAACAGAAAAATTAAGTTTTCTGTCTCCTTTGTGAGGAAAGAAAGGAGACTGGGTAAAAACAAAGTAATACATAGATGATGTATTCTTCTCTTCTGGTTCAGCTCTTCTGCTGGAGTCCCTCCACTCGGCCAACTGAAAGTGTTACACTTATCTATAAGGAAGTCTTGGAAGACTTTTTCAAATATCTTGATGAAATCCAAACATTCTATATATCCCTGATTTTCTTCATGTACCATTCTAGTAAAGTCTGTCAAAAAAGAAAAATGTTGTTGGTTTGGAGAAAGTTTTCTTGGAAAATCAATGCTGGCGCAGAGAGGTTAAGTTTCTCTTTCCAAGAGCTAAAAAAACCACCAGTTTAATAACATATTCCACAATTTAATCAGAAATTAATAGGAACTTTAACTGCATGTAACAGTAGTAAACCTAACTTTTATGCAAAGTCATGCAAAACATTTTAACATTAACATTCCTTCTTTTGTCATCCTTGCCAATTTTCCAGGTCTGATGTAAAAAAAAGTGAGTTGTTATAAAATGGATTGTTTTATTTATGATTTGGGATCATCTTTGACATAGTTATTAATTTATTGCAATGCTTCTTTAAATAGTGTTTTTTCCCCATATTTTAACCATATTTTCATTGTTGAATGACTTGGTCTAGGACTTCATTTTCCAGAGCATAGAAAGAACCACATTATGCACATCAAAAAATGTTTAATAATAATAAAAAAAACCTTACTACTATCATATATATTACTTTTATGGTTTAGAAAGCACTTTAGAGATGATGAATTGGGAATTTTTATTACATAAATCAGTTTTTGGAGAAAAACATTTGCTTTTTTTTTCTTTTCTATGTTCTGTCTCAATACCAATGTAATCTTGGGCAATTCAGTTAACCTTTCTGAATCTCTATTTCCTTATATGTAAAGTGAGAGAACTTAGCATAAGTGCCCTACAAATCCCTTCCACCTCCATTTTTATGATCTTATGATTCTATTGTCTTTTGTGTTGTGCATTTACCAAGAAGAAAAAAGAGCCCAACTTCCTGAATTATAGTAGGGTGTCTATCACTCATTATAGAATTATAGTTTTAGAAACAGAATATATATTTTTGTTCATCTAGTTTAGAGGTATCAAAGATGGCTAGTGGTCCAGTTGCTACCCTAACACTCCTGAATGTAGCCTGAGACAAATTAAAATGTAATTGTAACAAATTTAACAAAATAGATGAAAAAAGTTGTTTTTTAGTCATGTCTGGCTCTTCATGACCTCATTTGGGGCTTTCTTGGCAAAGATGCTAGAATGGTTCACCATTTTCTTTTCCAGCTCATTTTATAGATATTAATATATGATTTTCTACATCATATGCAACCTAAAGGGATCCTTGTGGTTTAGGGGTCCCTACTTTCTATTTGAGTTTGTCTTCACTTCTCTAGTTCATCCTCTATATTTCACACATGATGAAGCTAAGATCCAGGTTTAAGTGCCTTGCCCAAGGTCTCAGAGTTGGTAAGTGGAAAAAAACAAACAACAAAAAAAAAAACACAAACCTTCAGGCTGTACCTACCTTTGATATTCTGAAACAACCAGGATTCTAAATAGTGATATACTGAGAAGCTGCCATTATTATTATTATTATTATTATTATTATTATTATCATTTTCAGCAGGATGAGCAGTATACAATGCTAGCTGATTGTTCCTACTTCACTAAATTGCCTAGTGGATATGACATCAGGTAAACACAGCCTCAGCAATGTGTTGATGGGTATAAGAGATCCAAAGTGCATATTGATTAAAGCTCAATTAAAAGAAAACAAGGTTTTAAAATCAAGGAGGAAAGTGTTCAGAATCTAAGTGATGTGGGATTGCATGAACTCAGAGGATTTATAATAATTTGTCATGTTCTTTGTGCCTTCATTGTTACTGATAATAATTTAGCAGAGAAACAAATGGAATATTCTGTCTCAGCATGATATCGATATCAGATTATTTATAGTGAAATGTTGACTTTTAAGGGAAGAATTATTTTAGGTATAGATTTTTTCTCATTTTTTATTTTATCTTTTAGTGTTCTTTATAGTTTTTTGGATCATTATTAAAACTTGTCTGATGCCCATCTGAAAATACTTTTTGGTCTTAGATGCATAATTTTAATCAATTGCCTCAGTTAAACCACCTTCTCATGGCACAGTCACTTTTTCACTTGATACTTCAGAATGTGGATTAATGTTAAGAAAAAGGTACCAAGACTCAGATGTTTCTCCCATTTTGAAGGACAGTGTTGGTGAGGTACAATGGAAATAACCCAGAAACTGGAGTCAGGGGACATGGTCTTCTTCAAATTCTCCTTCTCTTGTTTGCTGCCCCTCAGATCTTGGACAAATTGCTTCAGCTCATGGGATTTCAGTTTCCTCTTATTTATGATGAAGTGATTGAGAGGATTTCTCTATGGATCCCTCTATTTTTAAATCCATTGATTTGGAACTAAAGGGAACTTAGAGACTATCAAGTCCAATATCTTCATTTTATAGATTAGGTAACTGAGGAACAGTGTGTTTAAAAGCTTTACTAAGTGTCATATAGTAAACAAATGCCATTGTAGGAGATGAGCCCAGGTCTCCATGATTCTAGTCAGAGTTTCCAATGCTCTTAACTCATATTTCTTTTACACTTTTGATTCTAAGTATTCTACAGCTGTTCAAATCAAAAGTGACTATAAATTTACTGGTATCTCTTTTATATACTTGTTGCATTCAACATTATATACTATATTTTCATGTGCATGTCTTTTTTAATGTTCTTTTCCCTCACCCAACTATAAATTCCTTGAAGGAAGAGAAAGGCTATATTCATGTTTATATTCCCATCTCCTACTATCCCCACTCATTGTGGGGAATTAAAAAATGTAAGATAAAAAAATCTATATGAAGAGATTAGAGATGGATAAGGCAGCTAGATGGCACAGTGGATAGAGTGCTAGGTCGGAAGACAGGAAGATTCATGTTCTGTTCTCAAATCTGTTCTCAAGCATTTACTAGCTGTGTGACCCTAAGCAAGAACCTTAATCCTTTTGTTCTTCCATTTTCTGATCTGTAAAATGTCCTGGAGAAGAAGATTGTAAATCACTCCAATATCTTTCCTGAGACATGACAGAAATGACTAAATAACAAGGGAGAGGGAGAACCCAGACAATAATGAGGATCAGGAAAAAGAGGAACATAGAGGTCATAATAATGACCAGCATCTTAGCAAGAACAGTATAAGCATGAAACTTTCAAGCTAGTGATACTGTCAGAAGATCACTGAGGCAGACACCAGCAGGTTTCCAGAGAATGGTGAGTACTGTGATAGCAGAACAATGATGGCAAATGACAAGGAGGCAGAAACATGGTAGTAAGTCATATTGAATAGTCATGAGAGACAGAGAAGTAAATTCTGACCTTGACATTTGATGAAACCATAATTATTATGTACTAGAAGGGAGTACACATGTCTCTTCTGGAGGAGGAAGAAGAGAAATAGAAAAGCAAAGGAAGGTATCTTAATTATCTATGAAGTAAGAGTCATTTCTATAACCTTTACTGTTTGTATAAAACTGGCCCTGTGTTCAATAATTTGTGACCCTGAATGCTTACAAGAAGGCATTAATGGCCACTTTGGAGTTTTCTAACCATATCACAACCTCTGTTCAATAGCACTGGTGTCTTATAGACTCTAGAATTAAATACAAAATCCTTTATTTGGAGTTCAATGCCCTTCATTTCTTAGTTGTCTCCTACCATTTCACACCTTATTCTTGGCAATGTACTCTGGCCTCTTGCTCTTCCACATAAAAGACCATCTATCTCTTGGCTCTTGGATCTGGATAGTTTTTTTTTCCTTCTTGTCCCTCATGCTTGGAATACTCTTCTTTCTTATCCCTACCTACTGATTTCTTTGTCTTCTTTTAAGTCCCAACTAAATTCAACAGGGAGCCTTTTCCAGTCTTTCTTTATATTAATCTCTTCCCTTTCTTTATTATTATACCCTACTTCTTCAGTACATAGATTGTAGGTTTTTTATTCTTTCTTGACTCCTCAATTAGATGTTTAGCTTCTTTAAGACTCTTTTTGACCCTACTGTTTAACATCATGGCTAGAAAAGAGTAATTTTTTTAAATATCAACCCACACCTTTGCCCTCTGTCTATAAATATTTTCCTTATAACTAGCCTAATAATGACTAAGTTCTTTGGAATTACAAGAATCATCTCCCCATGTAGGGATGTATATACACAATTTAACCTCATTGAATGTCTTTTTGGTTTCTATTTCTTGCTTAACTTTTTATGCTAGTCTTGTAATTGAAAGTTAAAATTTCCACTCAGCCTTGTTCTTTTCATCATAAAAGTTTGAAAGTCCTTTATTTCACTGAATACCAATTTTTCTCCCTGATGCTTAGTTTTGCTGGGTAAGGTTCTTGGCTGAAGTCCTAGCTCTTTTGCCCTCTGGAATGTGACATTCTAGGCCCTCCAAATCTTTAAGGTAGAAGCTCCTAAGTCTTGTGTTATCATGACTGTGGCTCCATATTTGATTTTTTTCTTTTTAGCTGAATGCAATTTTTTTTTTGACCTGAAAGTTCTAAAATTTGGCTATCATATCCCTTGGAATTGTCCTTATGGGATCTCTTTCAGGAGATGATCAGTGGATTCTATTTTGTTTGTTTTTTCAAAGTAGCAGCTACTTGTCTGATTTATTAAATCAATAGTCCTATCACTTTCAATTTTATTAATTTCTCCCTTAATTTTTAGGATTTCTAGTTTGGTTTTCTGCTGGGGTTTTTTAATTTGGTTGCTTTTGAGTTTTTTTATTTGCATTTCCAATTGATTGATCTCTGCTCTCCCTAGTTTGTTGATATATGCACTAAGGGACATGAATTTACCTCTGATTATCTCTTTGGCTGCATCCCAAAAGGTTTGAAAGGATGTCTCGCCATTATCATTTTCCTCAATGAAATTATTGATTGTTTTTATGATTTTTTCTCTAACTAAATGATTTTGGAGTATCATATTTTTTAATTTCTAATTAGTTTTTGATTTGGTTTTCCATGTACCATTACTGAACATTATTTTTATTGCCTTGTGATCTGAAAAGGCTGCATTTATTATTTCTGCTTTTCTGCATTTGTGTGCCATATTTCTGTGACCTAATGTATGGTCAGACTTTGTGAATGTGCCATGTGGTGCTGAGAAGAAAGTGTATTCCTTTTTGTCCCTATTTATTTTTCTCCATATGTATATTAAATCTAATTTTTCTAAGATTTCATTCACCTCTTTTACCTCTTTTTTATTTATTTTTTGGTTTTATTTATCTAAATTTGATAGGGGTTGGTTCAAGTCTCCCACTAATATGGTTTTACTGTCTATTTCTTCCTTCAATTCTTCTAGTTCCTCCATTAGAAATTTGGGTGCTATATTATTTGGTGCATACATGTTGATTAGTGATATTTCCTCATTATCTAAAGTCCCTTTTAACAAAATATAATTACCTTCCCTATCCCTTTTGATCAGGTCTATTTTTGCTTTGGCTTTATGAGATATCATGATTGCCACTCCTGCCTTCTTTCTGTCAGTTGAGGCCCAGAAGGTCTTACTCCATCCTTTAATTCTGACCTTGTGGGTGTCTACCCGCCTCATGTGTGTTTCTTGAAGACAATATATGGTAGGGTTTTGGATTCTAATCCATTCTGCTATTCATCTATGTTTTATGGGTGAGTTCATCCCATTCACGTTCAAAGTTATGACTGTCACTTGTGGACTCCCTGGCATTTTGATATCCTTCCCTAATTCTAACCTTTCTTCTTCAGCTCTACCTTTTAGTCCAGTGATTTAATTTAAATCAGGCCCCTTTTGTACTTCCCTTTCTACCCCCCCTCTCTTCTTATTCCCTCCCTTATTTTCCCCTGTAGTCTTTTTAAAATTTCCCCCCCACCCTCTTCCTCCCTTGTACTGCTTCCCTCCCCACCAGTCTGTTTTTTACCCTTCTACTCTCCTATAGGGTGCAAATCTATTCTCTCCCCAATGGATTGGATTGTTCTTCCCTCTTTGGGTCGGTTTCAAAGTACGTAAGAGTTGAGTATCTCCTATCTCCAACCTATTTACCCTTCCAGTGTATCAATGTTCTCCCCCCTCCCGCCATGAGCTTCTTTGTGACATATAAATTTACACCCATTTGTTTCTTTTCCCATTTCTTTTGGTCATAACCTCTTTTCTTTTTTAACTTTAATCATGTATATATATATATATATATATATACATACACATGTATATGTATTTATGCATGCATATATCTATATACTTATTTATGTCTTGTCCTTTCATCCTATACTGTTTGTCACTGTTCCCTCTGAGTGCAGTTCTTCTAGCTGCTCAGGTGATAGCAACAGTTTTTAAGAGTTGCCAATGACCTCTTTTCTTATAGGGATACATATCATTTTAACTTATTGAGTCTCTTAAAAACTTGTTGTTGTTGTTGATTTTTCCCCTCTTTTTTAATTACCTTTTGATGATTCTCTTGAGTTCTGTGGTTGGACTTCAAATTTTCTGTTCAGGTCTGGTCTTTTATTTATGAATGCTTGAAACTCTTCTGTTGTGTTAAATGACCATATTTTCCCCTGTAAGAATATAGTCAGTTTTGATGGGTATTTTATTCTTGGCTGTAGGACTAGTTCCCTTGCTTTCCAAAATATCGTATTCCATGCCTTTCGGTCCTTCAGTGTGGATGCAGCCAGATCCTGTGTTATCCTCACTGTGTTTCCATGGTATCTGAATGGCTTCTTCTTGGCAGTTTGTAATACCTGTTCTTTCATCTTATTGTTTTTGAATTTGGCTATAACATTTCTTGGTGTTGTCAGTTGGGGATTAAATACAGGGTGTGATCTGTGGATTCTTTCAATCTCTACTTCCCCCTCTTGTTCTAGGATCTCGGGACAGTTTTCCTGGATAATTTCTTCTAGAATTATGTCCAGGCTTTTTCTTTTGTCGTGGTCTTCTGGTAATCCAATTATTCTTAAATTGTCTCTTCTTGAATGATTTTCTAAATCTTCTGTTTTGTGAATGAGATGCTTCACGTTTTCCTCAATTTTTTCATTCTTTTTGTTTTTTTTTATAGTGTCGTGCTGCCTTGTGAGGTCACTTGATTCTAGTTGTTTTACTCTGGTTCTTAAAGATTGGATTTCATCTTTGGCTTTTTGGTTGTCTTTTTCCTTCTGGTCTGATTTTCTTTGAAGGTCGTCCTTCATCCTCTTTACCTCGTCTTTCATCTCCTTTGCCTCTTCTTTCATCTCCTTTGCCTCATTTTCCAGCTGCTTGCTTTTGGCTTTCAGGACACTATTTTCTTGTTTTAGTTCAAGTGCCTCTGTTTCCAGATGACTTATCTTAATTTTTAAGTTCTTTCCCCAATTGTCTTCAGCCTCTCTTATTTGTGTTTTGAGTTCTTCCACAGCCTGTATCCAATTCGCTGGGATTTCTGGTTTATCGTTTGCTGATCTCTCCCCCTCTGTTCCATTTGGTGAGTAGTAGCTGTCTATTGTAGTTTCTTTCTTCTGTTTCTGTTGTTTGTTCAAATTCACCCCTTCTTTCCTCCTTTGTCTGTGCTCTTGTTCCTCTCTCTTTTTTTTGGGGGGGGGACTTCTATCAGTCTCCCCTCTTGGACCTTTAACAGAAGATCTCTTGGTGTAATCTCTGGGGGATGGTTGTTGGGGGTTTGAACTTTCCTGTCCTCTAGAGGCTTTTGATTGGCTTAAAGTCCAGCAGTCAATGAGGATGGCTGGGGAGCCTGGGCTTCCCTGAGTTCTGGAGACTTTTGATGGGATTAAGTTCAGTTTGGTTGGGCTGGGTTTACTCTGAGTTTTAAACTTCCTGGATGGCTGGAGCAAATATGGAGGATCTCCAAAGCTCTGGCCAGGCTGCCAGGTCTATGCTCCTTCTATGCTGCCATCTTGACTTTGCCTCTAGGTTTCTGTTTTTCCAGAAGACCTTGCTCTCTAAGGGGGGAGTTGTGTGGCCTCCCTTGGCTCTGAGGGCTTTTGATGGGATTAGGTTCAGCTGGTTGTTTCAGAAGACCCTGCTCTCTAAGGGGGGAGGGGTCGTGGCTTGCCTGGGCTCTGAGGTTTCCTGATTGGATTAGGTTCACCTGGTTTGGGAGGAATGAGCCCTGAAGCAAAAAACCTCCTCCTCTACAATCTGTGTTGAATGCCCAGAGACTGGCCCGGGTTACTTTCAAGGTAGGCTCTTTGGAGCAACCCCTTTGCCAGCCCTGAGTTTTCTGTCCTTTGAGTAGCTCTGAGGGCTCCTGATGGGATTGGTTTCAGCTGGTGCTCTAAAGATGGGACCTCCCTTGAGACTCAGATGGAAGGACCCAGCCAGGGAGCTACAGGCTTCCCCCTTCTCTCTATGTTTCCCTGCCGTGTGTGTTGGGCTCCCTGGAGACTGGCTCAGGTTGCTTTCAAGGTGAGTTCTCAGAGCCCTGAGGTTCCCGCTGCTGCCATGGGCTCAGCACTCTGGGTTGGGGGGGGGAGTGGGTCCTGGGACCTTCCTTCTGCCTACCCCTTAGATCCGAGTGATCTACGGTTCTGACTTTTGGGGTGTGGTACCTTTTGATCCAGGTCCAGGAGGAGGGTTCCCCAGCTGTTGTTCAGCTTGAATTTCGGTGTCCTAGGAGCACTCTGTTTGCGATCGGTAAGGAAGGGTTTCTGAGGTCTGAACTTTCGCTGCTTCTACGCCGCCATCTTGACAGGAAGTCCCTCTGATGCTTTCTTGAAAGATAATATCTAAATTCTTTTTGTGATCATAGCTTTCAAGTTTTCCAACTATTCTTAGATTATCTTTCCTGTGTTTATTTTCCAAGTCATTCCTGTATTTATTTCAAAGTCATAATTTTCCAATGAGATTTTTCACATTTTCTTATATTTTTTAATTTTTGTGTTTCTTAATGTTTCATGGAGTCATTAGCTTTTGATTGCCCAATTCTAATTAAAAAGGAATGATTTTCTTCAGTGAGCTTTTGCATCTTCTTATCCATTTGGCCAGTTCTACTTTGTAAAGAGTTATTTTCTAAATGAATATGTGTTCCTCTTTTTCGATATGGCCAATTCTGCTTCTTCAGTGGATTTTTGTATATCTTTTTCTATTTGGGTGATTCTTCTTTTCAAGGAGTTATGCTCATTGGATTTTTGCATTTCTTAACAATTAATCTATACATTTTAAAAGTATTCATTTATTCGATATTTTTATGCCTTTACCATGATGTTAACTCTTTTTATATGATTTTCCTAATTTTTCTTCTGCCTCTTGTTTGATTTTTTAAATCCTCTTTCAGTTCCTCCATTAATTGTTTTTGGTTGAGAGCAATTCATATTTTTTCTTGGAGATTTTGGATGTAGTAGTATTGATTTTGTTGTTTTCTTCTGAGTTTTCATTTTAGTTTTCATGGTCACCAAAATAACTTTATATATATTTTTTCTTTTGTCACATTTTTCAGGTTTTTCTTTGACTTTAATTTTTAAAACTTAAAAAATTGGAATCTGAAACTCAGGTGAAGGGAGAAGTGTTCCAAGTTTCAGCATCTTGGGGTAACTGCCTTCAGGGCTATCTATGGAAATTCATTTGCTTTCTGTTCTTCCAGGGTGATATGATGTAAGGAAAATTATGTTTAATGCTCTTCAGGCTTGTGCTCTGGTCTAGGAGTAACTACAAGTAAATTTTTCCATCTTGGAACTATAACTAGGTACCCCTACTCTCCTGTGGCTATGAGAGTATGCCCTAAGACTGATTTCTGAATCTGCATATGAATAATGCAACAAAAGCCTTGCACCTAGAGCCAACTATGGAACAAATATAATATCTTTCTGAGTACTTGTTCATCCTACCTTATGGTCTATGGATGAGAGCTCTGGTAGACTTTGCTATTGCTTCAGCTGTGCTTAGGGCCTGTTGCTATTGCTATGGTGGTGTCTGCCCTGGTACACTATGCTCCATCTCTACCTTGGTATACAAGATCCCTGGTGCCAGCCTTTTAAGTTGTTTTTGGATTGAAAACTTACTTCACCTAATCTTTGTGGGTTATGCTGCTCCAAAATTTGTTCTGAAACTTTATATCATAATTTTATTTTTTTGAGAGTAATTTGGTAGAGATTAAGTGGGTCTGTGTACTTTCTCCACCATATTGGCTCCCCACGTTTAGGAAGACTTTCAAAACTTTTAGCTTAGTCAACTGGGCTCATTGAAGTCTGGGTTTAAATCCTGTCTGTATCCCTCAAATGTTATGTGAACTTGGACAACTCATTTTTGCTCTCAGGGTCTCAGTTTATCCATCTGCAAAATAAAAGATGTTCTAAAAAATTCCTTACATCTCTAATATGATTTTATTCTTTTTTTTAATCCTATTAGAATTCTAAGATAACAAGATTAGTAGTCCATTTAAAATGGAAAAGAATTTAAGTTCATTGTGTTGAATAGGGTAGACCCTATAGTCACATGAATGAATTACATATATTTATTCTCTAATTTCTCCATTCCTTTTTAATCACCTTTATTATCATATGAGTCTCTTAAATGGTGATGTAGGTTTTGTGCCCAGATTAGAAAACTGGTGTATAAATGTGTTTGGCAAAACTGAAAATACTGGATAAATAATTATGATTTATTGCCATTTTCATTATAATCATCATCATTATAACCATCTTGTCCATATACTTTTTGATGGGGTTCAAATAAAAAGAGTTCTGCATCAAGATGATATCCTGCTATTATTCTTTTAATTTTAATGTTCTATTTATGCTCTAATTAATTAATATTCTATTAATTATACATTTAATGATCTATTAATCCACTGGTAGATAAAATCACTACTTTTGTAGTTGAATATGTGTATTAGGATGGAAATTCAACTTTAGTAGGCTTATTAAAAGTATCCTTTGCACAATTATAGTATCAAACAAAACAACAGAGGTGTAATGTACCTATCTTCTCAGTATTCAATTTTGATCTCCTCTAAAATTTCTCTATATTGTGAAAACTTTCATTCTATATAGCTGGAATATTATGGGTACTCAGTATAGTGACATCTGTTAAAAAATGTTGTTCTTAAGTTTTTATGGATCAATGTTATGTATGGGCAATTGTGGGCAACAGTTCCATCTGTGATAATGGTCTGGATCCAGTAAAGTTTATCGGTTCAGTTCTCCACTATATTTTGAGGTCTGCATTTGTAATACAGGAATTTGTCATCTGTCAGGCCATAAAAAGATAGTGAGCTTCAGTTATATAATTCTACCCACCAGGTCATGCCTTCTTAGGTATTTGGTAAATACTAAATTTTTATAGCCTGCAGTGATAAAATACACATTTTCTACATTTCCCTCGAATAATCTAAATTTATCACATAGTCCAGGCTCCTTAAGGATAACCTTTCTATAATTTCTGACAGCACTGACCTGCCAACTAAGTTACTATCATAAACCACTATTTCTAGAAACAACTCCCCATGCCTCATTGATTTAGGATCCTTCTTTTCAATATATTATATGAATTCCTGATGATGTTGCACATAGAAGGTTTTTTGATTCCTTTCTTGGATCTTAGATATTCATAGGCTCAAATCCAATACATGCACTTATAATTTGTTATTTCTCAGTGGAATCATGTATATTTGTTCCCAAAATATTTCCATGGGATTTAAAAAAAATCTTTTCGGCATACATTTTATTATATTCTAAGAATACTTATCAATCTTCTTCGTTTTTGGTTAGGAAATGTTCATCTTTCTTTGCTTCCTTAAAATCATACATTCTATGTTTTGATAATATAGTACAGTTTTGATTTTGGGAGAATACTTTGAAATTATAGTTGATTTTACAGTTTTGAAAGTATGCATTAAAGCCAATATCATAAATGTGTTAAGTTGCTTTAAACATCTTCTTCTCATTGAAATTTGACTTTGGTCTGTTACTAAGTCTCTCAATGGAGTGCGGTTTTGAAACTCAAATATAACTAAAGTCCTACAATGTTATATATTGACTTAAAAACCACAAATTAACATTTATGTGGTTTTGTATTTTTACTTGTTTTTTAAACCTTTCCTAATTACATTTTAGTCTGATTTCATCCTCAATCAGGAATTGTGAGGACTGAGTTTGATTCCTGTCCTAAGCTATTCATCTAATTAAAGCCTTTTCCCAAGTAACCATGCTTGTTGTCTTGCTTAGATTAAATCATGATATTTTTAAATATTGCACTCCTCCACTGGTTCAATGCAACTTCCATTTGAGCTTAGAGCCTTCTGTACCATTTGGTGGGGGGTGGGGAGGATGAACATTAAGAATTTGAAATGTATAGAGACCAAATGGCATTTTGGCATCTTTGGAGACAAAATTCTGTGAGATGAAGAAACCGATATGTTTTAAGTAGAGCCATATAGCTTGAAGTCATCCAGGTATATCAACTGATTAATAAAATGTTTTAGTTTAAATCACTTTCAGCCTCTACCTATAAGAAGGCTTCGGCAGAACCATTATATACTTAAACCGTTTCCCTGAAAAAAATGCCTCATTTTATATTAATTTTTGACATGTTTAGGTTGGTGACATATTTTTAATTGTGAATCATTTTGCATATTTACCTCAAAGAGTCCAGTGTTATCACTTTGATATATTTTATGTATGTGACATATGATGAAATAAGCATGGGACTGAGTCAAGAGCTTAGTGATAAACAATACTTGGCATTTTTAGGTGTCTTGTTTAAAATCATTTTTATGTATATTGTTTCAAATTTATTGAGTAGTTACTGAATTGATAAGTTGTGCTTTACCCATGAGACTTTTGTCACATCCTTTTATTGCTTCAATAAGATATTATTTTCTTATAATTGTTTTTAATCCCCCCCTTACCAACTCCCCCTGCTGCATAAGCTCCTGATATTTTACATCAAGTACATTTGAATTACATGTGGTGGGTTTAAGGGTATGCTCGTTTTTTGATATGTATGTGATGTCTTCAATTAAGAAAGAAGGGATGTGAAATGTTTCAGAGAATATTAATAGAGTGCTCTGAAAGTTATTCATGAATCATTGTAAGGTGTTCAAACCAAAACTACTCAATTTCTTGGGTCCCTATTGCTTTTCAGTTTTGCAGAGAAACTTGTGTTTTAGTCACCTCTTTTGATATAATTATTTTTTCTTTCATTAGGTTAATGCTGAATTAGATTTCTTTCTCTTTTGGTCTAACTTGACTTTTTGTGGTAGGCTTCTTGACCCAGAAATTTTCCACATTCTGCTTCAGGAGTTCTCTCTACTAATAGTAGTATTAGTAGTAGTGATGTAGTAGAGGTTGTAGTTGCTGTTGTTTCTGATTTAACTATCTGTATCACATCGTTGTTGTTTTCAATGTGGTCCAATGGAGTTTTTATTTCTTTCTTTTTTTTGTGGTACCTGATTATGATCTATTACTACAGTGTTACTGGCTTTGAAATCCTATGTGTTAACTTGATCATCATGATTATTCCACTTGAAACCAATTTAAAAATCTTTCTTAATTTCATATGAGCAGCTTTGTCACAGACTGCTTCTTAACTGAAACAGCATTCCTTCTAGGCTCCCAACTACTACCAAAGTCACCACTTTTTAACATATTATCTTAAATCTCCATATTTTGTCCTCATTCTTTCTACTGCCTTGACTTTATAATCATTAATCGATTATTCTCATCTTTGTAAGTGGAGTTCAGAAAGAAATGAACCAAGGTGAAATGGTTGTCTTATTAATTATTTTTCTTAGAGTTCTAATAATAGCTTCACAATTATATATGACTATTATTTGTAATTGAATAATTATAATAAGCTCATCTTTTTAAACTTGTTAAACATCTCAAGATGTTAAACATTTTTAATTGTTTTCTCTCAACCCAACACCAATCAAATTTATCACTTCCAGACTTCCGGGTAATCATGGCTGCAATCTAGACGCTGCACGCTTTCTCTCCCCAGCACCGAACGAAATAGACTACATCAAAGGAGCATAAAATCACCTTTGGAGGAACAGAAGGACTCCCCAGTACCCCACAGAGGCAAAGGTATGTGGGGCTTGAACATTTCAACACTAAAATAAGAAGGAAAAGCTTGCACAGAAAAGTGAACTGAGCCGCCCTTCCCCCACCCCACCTCCCCCACTAAACCAGAGTGAGCTACCTGAGCGCTCACCGGGACAGCGAGTGAGTGGGGAGCGTCTCTGTCTGGGGGGGCACTCCAGGGTCCTTGGGATCTGGGGACTGCCAGGAAAAAACGTCTCAGGGCGCTTTCACTGGAGAAGCCAGCGGACTTCGGGCGGGCTGCGCTGAACAAGGCGCGCTGATTATCTGGGCGGAGCTGAATACCTGGGCTCAGCTGAATACCTGGGCTCGGAGGCTGGGAAGAACTAGTCTGAAGCAACCTAAATTCACAGAAAAACCACTCTTATAACCCAGACCCCAGACCAAAAAGGAAAGGGAAATAAAACCACCAAAGGGATGGCTCACATGGCCCAAAATCAAGCCTCCAGGAAGAAAGGGAAAAAAGTGACTATTGAAAACTTTTATGGTGGAAGTACCCAAGGAAAAGAGGAGAATGAGGAGGAAATCCAAAAAAATTCAGAACACGCCTCCCAAAATGGAAACTATCAACAAGCTCTGGAAGATCTCAAACTGGAACTTATCCAAAAGATGGAAACCTTCTGGAAAGAAAAATGGGAGAAAGAGATCAGCTGTCTGACAGATAAGAATGCTCAATTGGAAAAAGAACTCGAAGCATCCAATACAAGGGCAGACAAGGCTGAAAAGCAAATCCAGTCCCTAATGACCAGAATCAAGCACCTAGAAGAAAGTGAGATGATAAAACAGCAAGAATCAATAAAGCAAACCCAAACAATTAATGAATTGGAAGAAAACATAAAATATCTCACTGAGAAGGTCACGGACCTGGAGAACAGAGGAAGACGAGAAAATCTCCGTATCATCGGTCTCCCAGAAAAACCAGAGGTAAACAACAAATTGGATTTTATTCTAGAGGAGATTATAAAAGAAAATTGCCCCCACTTTCTGGAGCAAGGGGGCAAAATAGAAATAGAAAGGATTCATAGAACACCTTCTATACTAAATCCCCAAAAGACAACGCCTAGGAATGTAATTGCCAAATTCAAGAGCTTCCAAGTAAAGGAGAAAATCCTACAAGAAGCCAAGAAGAAGAGCTTCAGATATAAGGGGGCTCCCATAAGGATCACACATGACTTAGCGGCTAACACACTAAGAGACCGCAAAGCATGGAACACGATATTTAGAAAGGCAAGAGAGCTGGGTCTCCAACCAAGAATCAACTACCCAGCAAAACTGACTATATACTTCCAGGGGAAAGTATGGGCATTCAACAAAATAGAAGATTTCCAAGCATTTGCTAAGAAAAGACCAGAGCTCTGTGGAAAGTTCGATATCCAAGCACAGAAAGCAAGAGAAACATGAAAAGGTAAATATGAAAGAAAGGGAAAAGGAGATAAATCTTATCTTTCTCTTTAAGTCAAACTCTCTTCTATAAGGACTACATTTACATCTAATTATATATATTAATATGTGGGGAAAATGTTTTGTGTAACTCTCATAAATTGTATCATCATAAGAGTAGTTAGAAGAAACATGCATAGGGAAAGATTGGGGAATCAAGAAGATTTGGGGAAAGTTGGGGCAAAAAAAGGAAAAGGGAGGGGGGAACCCTGATAATACTAAGATTAACTTCAAGAAATAGGGGGGGAATAAATAGAATAAACTTTCCCATATAAAGATACACATGGGAAGGGGAGGGGAAGAACTCTCATATGAGAAGGAGAGGAAGAGAGCGTGAAGTGGAAGTACTTAAACCTTACTCTCAGTGAAATCAAATCTAAGAGGGAAGAACATCTAGATCCAGTGGGATCCTGAATTCTATCTTATCCATTAGGGCAAGAAAGAAAGGAAAATTAAGGAGGGGGAGGGGGAAGGGAGTACAAAAAGGGAGGGAAGGAGAGGGGGGAGGGGAAGGGAGCATAAAAAGGGAGGGGCTAGAAAGGGAAGCATCTCAAGGGAGGGGACTAGGGGGACTGACCTAAAGTAAATCACTGGTTCAAAAGGAGAAAGCTAAAGAAGAAAGGTCAGAACTAGGGGAAGACATCAAAATGCCAGCGAATCCACAAATAACAATCATAACTTTGAACGTGAATGGGATGAACACACCCATAAAACGCAGACAAATAGCAGATTGGATTAGAACACAAAACCCTACCATATGTTGTCTTCAAGAAACACATATGAGGCGGGTTGACACTCACAAGGTTAGAATTAAAGGTTGGAGTAAGACCTTTTGGGCCTCAACCGACAGAAAGAAGGCAGGAGTTGCAATCATGATATCTGACAAAGCCAAAGTACAAATAGACCTGATCAAAAGGGACAGGGAAGGTAAATATATTCTGCTAAAAGGAAGTATAGACAATGAGGAAATATCACTAATCAACATGTATGCACCAAATGGTATAGCATCCAAATTTTTAATAGAGAAACTAGGAGAATTGAAGGAGGAATTAGACAGTAAAACCATATTAGTGGGAGACTTGAACCAACCACTATCAAATTTAGATAAATCAAATCAAAAAATAAATAAGAAAGAGGTAAAAGAGGTGAATGAAATATTAGAAAAATTAGAATTAATAGACATATGGAGAAAAATAAATAGGGACAAAAAAGAATACACCTTCTTTTCAGCACCACATGGCACATTCACAAAAATAGATCATACACTAGGTCATAGAAACATGGCACTTAAATGCAGAAAAGCAGAAATATTAACTGCAGCCTTTTCAGATCACAAGGCAATTAAAATATTGATCGGCAAGGGTACATGGAGACCCAAATCAAAAATTAATTGGAAATTAAATAACATGATACTCCAAAATCGGATAGTTAGAGAAGAAATCATAGAAACAATTAACAATTTCGTTGAAGAAAATGACAATGGCGAAACATCCTTTCAAACCTTATGGGATGCAGCCAGGGCAGTACTTAGAGGAAAATTCATATCCCTGAGTGCATATATTAACAAATTAGGGAGGACAGAGACCAAGGAATTGGAAATGCAAATCAAAAAACTTGAGAATGAACAAATTAAAAACCCCCAGAAGAAAACCATACTAGAGATCCTAAAAATTAAGGGAGAAATTAATAAAATAGAAAGTGACAGAACTATTGAGCTAATAAACAAGACTAGAAGCTGGTACTTTGAAAAAACAGACAAAATAGACAAAGTACTGGTTAATTTAATTAAAAAAAGGAAAGAAGAAAGGCAAATTAATAGCATCAAGGATGAAAAGGGGGATCTCACCTCAAATGAAGAGGAAATTAAGGCAATCATTAAAAACTACTTTGCCCAACTATATGGCAATAAATATACCAACCTAGGTGATATGGATGAATATTTACAAAAATATAAATTGCCTAGACTAACAGAAGAAGAAATAGTTTTCTTAAATAATCCCATATCAGAAATTGAAATCCATCAAGCCATCAAAGAACTGCCTAAGAAAAAATCCCCAGGGCCTGATGGATTCACCAGTGAATTCTATCAAACATTCAGAGAACAGTTAACCCCAATATTATACAAACTATTCGACATAATAAGCAAAGAGGGAATTCTACCAAACTCCTTTTATGACACAAGCATGGTACTAATTCCAAAGCCAGGCAGGCCAAAAACAGAGAAAGAAAACTATAGGCCAATCTCCCTAATGAATATAGATGCAAAAATCTTAAATAGGATACTAGCAAAAAGACTCCAGCAAGTGATTAGAAGGGTCATCCACCATGATCAAGTAGGATTCATACCAGGGATGCAGGGCTGGTTCAACATTAGGAAAACTATCCACATAATTGACCACATCAACAAGCAAACCAACAAGAATCACATGATTATCTCAATAGATGCAGAAAAAGCCTTTGATAAAATACAACACCCATTCCTACTAAAAACACTAGAAACCATAGGAATAGAAGGGTCATTCCTAAAAATAATAAACAGTATATATCTAAAACCATCAGCTAATATCATCTGCAATGGGGATAAACTAAATCCATTCCCATTAAGATCAGGAGTGAAACAAGGATGCCCATTATCACCTCTATTATTTGACATTGTATTAGAAACACTAGCAGTAGCAATTAGAGAAGAAAAAGAAATTGAAGGCATCAAAATAGGCAAGGAGGAGACCAAATTATCACTCTTTGCAGATGACATGATGGTCTACTTAAAGAATCCTAGAGACTCAACCAAAAAGCTAATTGAAATAATCAACAACTTTAGCAAAGTTGCAGGATACAAAATAAACCCACATAAGTCATCACCATTTCTATATAATTCCAACACAGCTCAGCAGCAAGAACTAGAAAGAGAAATCCCATTCAAAATTACCCAAGACAAAATAAAATACTTAGGAATCTATCTCCCGAGACAAACACAGGATCTATATGAACACAACTACAAAACACTTTCCACACAACTAAAACTAGACTTGAACAATTGGAAGAACATTAACTGCTCATGGGTAGGACGAGCCAATATAATAAAAATGACCATCCTACCCAAACTCATCTATCTATTTAGTGCCATACCCATGGAACTCCCAAAAATTTTTTTTACTGATTTAGAAAAAAACATAACAAAGTTCATTTGGAAGAACAAAAGATCAAGGATACCCAGGGAATTAATGAAAAAAAATACAAAGGAAGGGGGTCTTGCAGTCCCAGATCTCAGACTATATTATAAAGCAGCGGTCATCAAAACAATTTGGTACTGGCTAAGAGACAGAAAGGAGGATCAGTGGAATAGACTGGGGGCAAGCAACCTCAGCAAGACAGTATATGACAAACCCAAAGATCCCAGCTTTTGGGACAAAAATCCACTATTTCATAAAAACTGTTGGGAAAATTGGAGGACAGTGTGGGAAAGATTAGGCTTAGATCAACACCTCACACCCTACACCAAGATAAATTCAAAATGGATGAATGACTTGAACATAAAGAAGGAAACTATAAGAAAATTAGGCGAACTCAGAATAGTATACATGTCAGACCTTTGGGAAGGGAAATACTTCAAAACCAAGCAAGAATTAGAAAGAATTACAAAATGCAAAATAAATAATCTGGATTACATCAAATTAAAAAGTTTTTGTACAAACAAAACCAATGTAACCAAAATCAGAAGGGTAGCAACAAATTGGGAAACAATCTTCATAAAAACCTCTGACAAGGGTTTAATTAATAAAATTTATAAAGAACTAAATCAATTGTACAAAAAATCAAGCCATTCTCCAATTGACAAATGGGCAAGGGACATGAACAGGCAATTCTCAGCCAAAGAAATCAAAACTATTAATAAGCACATGAAAAAGTGCTCTACATCTCTTATAATCAGAGAGATGCAAATCAAAACAACTCTGAGGTATCATCTCACACCTAGCAGATTGGCTAACATGACAGCTATGCAAAGTAATGAATGCTGGAGGGGATGTGGCAAAGTGGGGACATTAATTCATTGCTGGTGGAGTTGTGAATTGATCCAACCATTCTGGAGGGCAATTTGGAACTATGCCCAAAGGGCGATAAAAGACTGTCTGCCCTTTGATCCAGCCATAGCACTGCTGGGCTTGTACCCCAAAGAGATAATGGACAAAAAGACTTGTACAAAAATATTCATAGCTGCGCTCTTTGTGGTGGCCAAAAATTGGAAAATGAGGGGATGCCCCTCAATTGGGGAATGGCTGAACAAATTGTGGTATATGTTGGTGATGGAATATTATTGTGCTAAAAGGAATAATAAAGTGGAGGAATTCCATGTGAACTGGAACAACCTCCAGGAAGTGATGCAGAGCGAAAGGAGCAGAACCAGGAAAACATTATACACAGAGACTGATACATTGTGGTACAATCGAAGGTGATGGACTTCTCCATAAGTATCAATGCAATTTCCCTGAACAATCGGCAGGGATCTAAAAAAAAAATACTACCCACAAGCAGAGGATAAACTGTGGGAGTAAAAACACCGCTGAAAAGCAACTGCTTGACCACAGGGTTGGAGGAGATAAGACTGAGGAGAGACTCTAAATGAACACTATAATGCAAACTCCAACAACAGGGAAATGGGTTCGAGTCAAGAACACATGTGATAACCAGTGGAATCATGCGTCAGCTATGGGAGAGGGAAAGGCGGGGGGGGGGGGGGGGGGGGGGGGGAGGAAAAGAAAACGATCTTTGTTTCCAGTGAATAATGTATGAAAACGACCAAATAAAATAATATTAAAATTAAAAAAAAAATTTATCACTTCCATATGTAAAGAACAGAAAAGGAATTGTACATGAAACTTCAGTTTGTATGGCTCTGTACTTTGTATGGCTTATTTTTCCAAGTGTATAATAAATTCAACTTGTAGCTTAAAGTGCCTTTGAGGCAACTCCACTTGCAGACAGGAAGATAGGAATAATCTGTACCTCTTCTTGGCCCTTCAGGCATTTAATTTCTTTCAAATGGCTTCTATATTTCGAAAGCTTTTCATTTCACTTCATCTAGAGTTTGAATATCTGGCATGACATCTATTAAGAACATTTTTCTAAAATTTTTATGAAACATTGTTTTGCTGGCAACAGTTCTATCTGAACTGATATGCCAACTTCATTGGATTTGACTCACTGAATTCTGAAGGATATTTTGTGTATCTATAGTAAGAGGAGTTATCATCTTTTAGTCCATAAAGGTTACCAAGTGCTAGTATTTAATTCTTGCCACATGAATGTCTTTCCAGATGTATTACAGACACTAAATTCTTGCAATATAGAATGATATGTTGCACAGTATACAGGATTTCTTTGTGCAATTTCCATTGCTCAAGAAGCTCTTTACATACAACATATCTGTCATTTCTGGTGGTAGTGACCTGATCCTGAATTTCCATCATAAACTTCTCTTTTTCTACAAATAAATTTCCATAGTCAGCTAACTTCTTTGGCAGCATTCTGTTGGTTTAGCCTGAGGCTGTCAACCCTGGAGGCCTTTCCATTCCACTCTTAGATATTAGCCATTTCATAGCTCTAATTCAGCAGTAAATCACTTGGAATTACGTTTGCTGAATTTTTCTCTTGAACTTGTGAAGGTGATATTTTGAACTCAAGTATAAGACTTTACATTTATCCCTATTGAATTTTGTCTTTTTTTAGTTTCAGCCCACTGCTCCATCTTGTCAGCATCTTTTTAGATTCTGACTTTTTCTATATTAGCTATCCCTTCTAGCTTTGTGTCATCTGCAAATGTGGTTAGCATACATCAATTCCCTTAGTGTAGTACAGCATTATATTCCTCTTGCTAGGTTGATATTGACTCCATTTTCCACTTTCATTTCTTTTCTTGCAAACTCTATACAATTCCTGAAATACCTTTCCTTCTTACTTCTGCCTCTTAGAATATCTACTGTTATTCAGAATTTAGTTCAGGATCCATTGTCTATATGATAACTTTTCTAATCACCCTAACTTTCACTGTCTTCTTACTCCAAATTAACTTATATTTCTGTCACATATACTTGTATATTTGTGTGTTATCTTCCCAGATAGAACATTAGATCTTTTTTGGGCAGAGATAATTTCATTCTTAGTAAATCTAGTTGGCAGAGTGGACAGAGTGCTGGACCCCACAACAAGAAGATGTGAATTCAAATTCTGCATTAGATATTTACTGGCTATTTAACCCTACATAAGTCACTTAACTAACCCCTGTCTGCCTTGGTTTTCTCAAATGTAAAGTGGAGATAAAAATAGCCCCTACTTCATAGGATTGTTGTGAAGATAAAATAAAATAATATTTATGAAAGGACTTAGCACCATAACTAGCCTATTGTAGGTATTTGATAGATGCTCATCTCTCTATCCTCATAGAGCCCGATATACAGCATATACTTAATGCATGCTTTTTGATTTATTCCTAGAAATGCCTGTTTCCCAACTTTAGAATAGAATTAGATCCTTGTTGATAGATTAGATTTAGTTGATTAGAGGAGGCAGGTTTGTGGGAAAGACATTAGGAAAGGTTATATGATGAAGAATGCCACTAATTATAGGCAGTACATGTGAAGTAGATGCTTACTAAATAGGCAAATCCCAGGAGATAGCCTGGGCATGGAGTTGTAAAATGACTTATCTAGTTTAAAATAGTGATTGTCAGAGGTCAAATTTTAACCAACTATTTTTCCCTCTCTGAGCTGAGCTCCCTATTGATTATATCATTGTTTATAATAACAAATTCATGTTTGCAAATTAGGATATTACCAAACCTTATCAGGGGTGTTTGAAGCTTGACAGGAGACAGCATCTTGACTCAAAGAAATTTCAGACATTAGGAAAAGACAGTAGGTAGAGACTTAGGAATTGTGTGTGTCTATCTTCCTTTCTTTAAACAAGTTACATTAAGAGTTAAGCCTTCTACTTCACCTTTGGGGAAATTTAAAGTGGTTTATGGAAGGAAAACATCTTGTCACCAAGATTCCTTACAACTTTTTGCAATCAAATGACCCAAGTATGTGGAGGTGGAGCTACTGAGTAGAAAGAAGGTTTATTTCCCTCTCCCACTAATATTCTCTCCCCCACTAATACTGCTTCACTGGTTCTAACTCAACTTTCTAGTCCCCTTTTAGGTTCGTAATTCTAGGCATTATAATCAGTTTCAACTCCCATTTCTCATTGCTATCAGTAGAATCAATGCGTACTCTAGCCTTCATCACTATATGACACAAATGTGTAGTGATTGTGGCCATTGAGGAAAGAGAAAGTGCTTTTCTTGGCATTGCTCTCATTGGATAGAAATAATGAAGTAAAATGGTTAAATGATGCCAGGGACCAGATATTTTCATTACTATAAATCCTCCTCTTTTAATGACCCTTCAAAGTCTCATCTTTGGTAAGTACTCCTCAAAGGATTCTGATGGAGAGGAAAATATGAGTGCCTCTACCATGTATTGCCTTAAATTAATGGACTTCTTTACCACACAATTCGTGAACAGTTTACTATACCCCATCATCTGCTGTGATCAATAGAATATTAACATCACTAACCAACGATTTAAAATTGGGAAACTATTGTTTTCCTAATCCCTTTGATTCAACTTAATTGTTAGAGGTTATAAACACTTTTCCCTTGGTATCTCTATTAATACTTTTATCTTTTCTCCTTCCCAAGTCAGTGCTTATTTTTATTTTTCATTTTTAAAATAAATGTTTGGGTTTTTTCCAGATTACATGTCAAGTTTTTAAAAAAATATTTGCTTCCTAACATCTTCATCTCTCCCTCTCTTCCATCCTTTCTTTCTCTTTAAAAGGGAAGGCAGTATGTTATAGGTTGTACATATATTATCATGCTATATACATATTTATCATTTTGTGTTTGTGTTTATCATTTTGTGAAAGAAGACACAGATGCTACATTAGATAAAACTTCATGGATGAATGTAAGAAGTATTTTTGTTTCTGTTTTTTTAATTTGGACTCCATTTATTCTTTCATGGTGGTGAATGTCTTTTTTTTTTGTCATGAATCTTTTAGAGTTGTCTTAGATCCTTGCCTTGTTGATAATAGTTAAGTAATTCATAGTTGATCATTGTACATTATTGTTGTTAATATGTACAATTTCCTCCTTGTTCTGCTTACTTCACATTGCATCACTTCATATGTCTACATTTTTTGTGATCATTTTGTTTGTCATTTTTTATGACACAATAGTATTCCATTAAAAGTATATACCAGAACTTGTTCAGCCATTCACCAATTGATAGACATCTCTTTAGTTTCTAGTTTTTTTCCCAATACAAAAGAAGCTACTATAAATATTTTTGTACTGCTAAGTTCTTTTAATCCTATCTTTAATTTCTTTGGGATAGAGACTAAGTAGTAGTATTGTTGGGTCAAGGAGTCTGCACAATTTGATGTCCATTGAGTAGACCCTACTTTTCTGAGTAAATTCTTCCATTGAAGAGTATAATATTATTTCCTTATCATTTGATAAAGGTTCCTTTCAGCATAGACATCATTTTTTCATGTTCTCTCTATCTTTTGGTACTTAAGGAAAATTGATTTTCTCCCAAACACCCTAGATGTTGCTGATTATGTCTTTGTCCCTGTCATATTAATTGGCCATGAAGAGGAGTTACCATATTTCTTGTTTCCCATTTCCACTCCCAGTCTTCACAAAGAGATATCTCTTTGCTAGAAATCTAAGATCTCTCCCTTGCACTTTTTGTCTTTATTTTGTATTATACTTATTTGTGTTATAATTTCTTCAGTGATTTAAAAGTGTCTTAAAAAGCAAGGTGGTTTTATTTTAATATTCTAGATGGTCAATAGTTTGTTTTCCATCAATACTTTATAAATTGGTAGCTGTGTAAAACAATGGATAGAGTGTTGATCTGCCTTCAGGTATACTATAGTTTGAACCATCCTTCAGATACCTATTAGATGCATGAGCCTGGGAAAATCTCTCAATCACTCTTAGTCTCAGTCATTTCACCTGTAAGACTGGTGTAATGTTAGGTCCTACTTCACAGAGTTGTTTTGAGTATAGTCATATAACTAAAAATTATCTGAGGCTGGATTCAAATTAAATTTCCCTGACTCCAAAATTAATTATCTCCTACACAACCTACCTGCCCATTTATAAAGAGCTGAGTATGCATTGAGCATTGAGCATACAAAAAACCCAAATAAAATAATTGATACTGAAAAAATAGATATGAATGAGTTAAATTGAATATATAATATTGAATGCTATTGATGAAACTATACACATATGTATGTCTTTAAATCTTAAGGGATTATATAAATATCAGTTACATTTTATAACAAAATGGGGGAAAGGAGTATACAAAAGGATGGTTGCAGTGATGCTGAAATATCCCAACTGGAGAGAAAAACAAAAAAGGAGTATCAGCAAATATTATCTATCTGGATAATTCTATTTGGTTTTTGCTTAGGGCCTAGCCTCTTTGTGAAAGGCTAAGGAATCCTTCTTCAAAGTGAGGGACAAAGCGTTTCAAGCTGGCCAATTGAGTGTGACTGTGTCTAATGTTTCTCAGACTTACTTTAGTTCTTACAGGTAAGCTTCATCATGAGGACTGACTGTGAGGTCAATTTCTCTCTGCTATTTCCTGACACTTCTTGGGAGGGAAGCAAAGGAATAAATCGCTCCAGGAGGATTGTGAAGGGCCATAGATTCTCCTTTCTCTGTGGTACAGAATTGACTAGTTTACCTGCAGAGCCCTGGAGTCCATGGATCTCCTGTCTGACACGCAGGATTTATTGCCTGTTGCTGGTATTCTAGCCCTGTCGGATTCAGTAATAGAATGTGCTTCTCTGCTGGGCTCCTCACACCAACCTTTCCTTTCTTCACATTAAAATATTTAAAGGTGGCCATGCTGCCAATCAAGGACAAACCAAACAGAGAAAAGGTCTGAAGATAAACAGTCAAACTTTTAATATTCAGCCAATTCAGCCAATATTCCCCAAATCTGTTCTGCAAGTAGATTGCTCCCAGATTTAGTCAGGGCTGGCTTTGCTGCCAATGACCATTTGGGCAGGAGACCAGTCTTCCCATCAGTGGGTCTTATGACTGATGTGGAGAATACTTGAGTGCAAGGCTAACAATAACAAATGGAAGAAAAGCTTTATAGTGCAAAGAGATTTACATTTGCAATTTTAAATAAGATTTCAAGGACAGACATTGATTTTTTTGAATGCTATTAGGAGTTGGGACAGGACCTTCTGGCTCCATCTGGGAGGACTTTTGATTTTTCAATAGCTTTGCATTATGGATAAAATTTCTTTTTTTGTAATAATAATAATAATGGGTTTTTTTAGGGAGCCTTCCTTAAGAAGTAGGTAATACATTTCTTTGTAGTGCATCCCACAAATAGAAAAAAAAATATTCCTTTCTACCACCTCAGCATTATTGTTCTCAAATAGAACAGAAGGATGAAAATCGTGCTTATATTATTGAGTTATGGGATAAGAAAACTTCAAAAGTATGACAATTACCCATTTTCCCTAAGCCATGGTAGAATGACATAGGCTCATTTATTTATTTTTTTTTTTAATGTGGACAGTGATGGGATAAAGTAGGATGTATTTGGGGGCTGATAGAGTCACATTTATGCATGTATTTACAGGAAGTACTTAAATGTAACTGATCAGGGAAGGAAAATCTGTACCTTGATTACTAGAGTACAATTAACTTTATTTTGACAGGTAGATTCACTGAATGAAGTAAATGCTTTTTTTTTTTTTCAGTTGAAGGCTGATGTTAGTCAGGCTTTTACATGAGAGCCTATTTGCACTAGACTTGGAGTTAAGAGATATCTTGGTTTCAGTCCTATGTATAAAATATATGTTATGCCACCAGGAATAAATCATTTATTCTCTTTGAGTTTCAACTTCCTAATCTATAAATTGAAGAGGTCAGAGAAAGTGAACTTTCACTAGTCCTTTCCAACTCTAAATTCTTTGATCAGATGCTATATGAACTGAACTTATAGATAGAAGACAGAAAAAAAAAGTGAAATACTGTATAAAACACTATGTAAACGTAAGTCATTATTATTATTTTTGGCTTATTTTGACGGAAACACCAAATTGATGCTTTTTATTAACAATTGTTATTCAAGACTGTGGAAAGGACACTATTAAGAATATTTGCTCACGAACTGAAAATTGGGGGTGGGGATTATCCATCACTTGGGGAATGACTGAATAAGTTGTAGTATATAGTTGTGAGAGAATACTATTGGGCTTTTAACTTGGAAATAACATGGAACTACTAAAGTAGTCAGAAAAAACAAATCTTTAATCAGGAAAGAGATAGGTCCAGTAATCAGCTGTTATCACAGAGCCAAGTGCCAAAAATTATACAGAGTCAATACCCTAGGGCTCTGGCGACAGTATCCCTGGGAGAATGCACCATAATATATGATTCTCCAAAGAACAATAGAACTCCCAGATATTTTATATAATTTGAGGAACTCAGGATAACAGGCCTACACTGACAGATTGCAAGCAGGCTTGGGAAAGAGGCCATAGTTGGAGGCTGGGGCATCAGGGAATGGTCTACATACAATGGATACTAAAAGGGTGGTCTAGCACAGGTGTTGGTCTTTTTGTGAATTGATCTCTGATACAATGGGAGAAATTTCTAAGACTAAAAGAGTACTTAACATATTATTAGATCTATAATGCCACCTGGACTGGAATCCTGTTCAGTCTTAAAGGGCTGAGTCTGGAACTTCCCTTGGAGTAAATTCTCTGGGGATAGGGGCAGAATTCTCCAGAAATCTCCAGATTTCAAGTTGACTGGGCTATAAAGAAATAATGAAAAGGATGATTTCAGAAAATTTTGGAAAGACTTATGAGAACTGATGTGAAGTTAAGTGAGCAGAATCCCTAGAATATTGTACATAGTGACAGCAATATTTTTGATTAGCAACTGTGAATTACCTAGTTATTTCAGTAATGCAATGATACAAGATGGTCTCAGAAAATCATGATTGTTATATGGGCACGGAAGGATATCCTTGGGTTCTGGAAGGATACCTTTTGCAAGCATGCAAGACTCCAAAACTTAGCTTAAAACAAAAAGGAGATTCATTAATTTAGAAAGTAATGTTAAGAGTGGCCAGGAGGATAGCAAGGTGGAACAGCAAGATGGGGAGCAGTTCCTTGGGAGGACAGCATGAAAGGAGAGGTTGTTCCTCCATGTGGAGAGCATGGATGGAGAGGCTGTCCCCTAGAGGACATCAGTTCTGGGGTTTATATACTCTTTAGATGCTATGTCCTGGTGTGGGTGTGACTTGGAGAGTGTTAGTCCCTCAGGCATTTGGTGGGGTGGGGTGGTCATCTGACTGGGGTCTGCCTAGAAGCATAAAGATTCATTTCTTTGTCCACTTTAAATCTAGAGGACAAAAGAGTGTAAACATCTCAGGAGCCTAGGTGGGGTCATTGGGTGTTTCTAGGTTAAGAGTCACAAGGATGCAAGGGCAAGGGAGTTTCCCTGGTAACAGTTCCCCTGGGTTTCTGGGGTACAGTGCCCATGTCAATGATGATAAAAGCCATCTGCCCTCCTAGAGAGAACTGATGAGTCTGAATGCAAGTTAAAACATATTATTATCTACTGTTAATCTAGGAACCCCAATCTTGAGATCTTGATAATCCCAAATTTGTAGCAGCATGAGGTCTGAAGACTTCAAATTTGACCTTGTCACATGAGAATTTATCCCTGAGGGAAATCTGAGACTCAGAATTTCAGACTAACAATAAACCTTAAAGTGCTTTAAGTGGAGCAAACAAATTCAATCAGATGTTAAGTACCCTTTTTGTCTTAGAAGTTTCCTATTGTATCAAAGTCCTTTCCTAAGTAAACTCAGCCCTTGGCTGGATCTTCTCCTTTTGTGTCAGTTGTAAGGCATCAGCCTCTCCCAGATAATCCTTTCTACAACTCCTCATTTCTTTGTAACCATTGTAAAGCTAATCAACTACACTCCTATCCTCAGTTCCCCAAGAGGTACATGTTACCCAATTTTCAGGGTTCCTTAGAGCAATCATCTTCCATGGTGATTTCTCCCAAGGAACTGTACCCAGAGTCCCAGGGTGTAGACCCTGTAAGATTTTTTGGCACTGGGCTCTGGACATGCCCAAAACATTCGACCTATTCCTTTTCTGATTAAAGACTTGGATTTTCTTACTACTTTAGTAGTTCTGTGTTTTTTTCCAGTTTAACACTATATTTCATTCCCTCCTTCCTTCCTCTTTCTTTCCCCTCCTTCCTCCTTCCTCCTCATTCTCTTTCTTCTCCTTCTTCCTCATTTTTCCTCCTCCTCCTCCTCTTCCTTCTTCTTTTATTTGGGATCTATTCCACATAATGAGGAAAATAGAAAAATATTTAATATGATTACACATAGAAAATCTTTATTAGATTGCTTAGTGTCTAAGGAAGAAGAATAGGAGATAAGGAGGAAGAAAATTTCACACTCAAAATTTAAAAAAAGAATATTAAAATTGTTTTTACATGTAATTGGGAAAATAAAATGTTATTTAAAAGAAGAATATGCAACAGGCCATCAAAGAACTTCCTAAGAAAACATCCCCAAGGCCAGATGGATTCACAAGTGAATTCTATCAAATATTCAAAGAACAGTTAATCCCAATACTATACAAACTATTTGACATAATAAGCAAAGAGGGAGTTCTACCAAACTCCTTTTATGACACAAACACGGTACTGATTCCAAAACCAGGCAGGTCAAAAACAGAGAAAGAAAATTATAGACCAATATCCCTAATGAATATAGATGCAAAAATCTTAAATAGGATACTAGCAAAAAGACTCCAGCAAGTGATCAGAAGGGTCATCCACCATGATCAAGTAGGATTTATAGCAGGGATGCAGGGCTGGTTCAATATTAGGAAAACCATCCACATAATTGACCACATCAACAAGCAAACCAACAAGAACCACATGATTATTTCAATAGATGCAGAAAAAGCCTTTGATAAAACACAACACCCATTCCTATTAAAAACACTAGAAAGCATAGGAATAGAAGGGTCGTTCCTAAAAATAATAAACAGTATATATCTAAAACCATCAGCTAATATCATCTGCAATGGGGATAAACTAGATGCATTCCCAATAAGATCAGGAGTGAAACAAGGATGCCCATTATCACCTCTACTATTCGACATTGTACTAGAAATACTAGCAGTAGCAATTAGAGAAGAAAAAGAAATTGAAGGCATCAAAATAGGCAAGGAGGAGACCAAGTTATCACTCTTTGCAGATGACATGATGGTCTACTTAAAGAATCCTAGAGATTCAACCAAAAAGCTAATTGAAATAATCAACAACTTTAGCAAAGTTGCAGGATACAAAATAAACCCATATAAGTCATCAGCATTTCTATATATCTCCAACACAGCTCAGCAGCAAAAACTAGAAAGAGAAATCCCATTCAAAATCACCTTAGACAAAATAAAATACTTAGGAATCTATCTCCTGAGACAAACACAGGAACTATATGAACACAACTACAAAACACTCTCCACACAACTAAAACTAGACTTGAGCAATTGGAAAAACATTAACTGCTCATGGGTAGGACGAGCCAATATAATAAAAATGACCATCCTATCCAAACTTATTTATCTATTTAGTGCCATACCCATTGAACTCCCAAAATATTTCTTTACTGATTTAGAATAAACCATAACAAAGTTCATTTGGAAGAACAAAGGATCAAGGATATCCAGGGAAATAATGAAAAAAAATACAAAGGAAGGGGGCCTTGCAGTCCCAGATCTCAAAACTATATTACAAAGCAGCAGTCATCAAAACAATTTTGTATTGGCTAAGAGACAGAAAGGAGGATCAGTGGAATAGACTTGGGGTAAGTGACCTCAGCAAGACAGTATATGATAAACCCAAAGATCCCACTTTTGGGACAAAAATCCACTATTTGATAAAAACTGCTGGGAAAATTGGAAGACAGTGTGGGAGAGATTAGGTTTCGATCAATACCTCACACCCTACACCAAGATAAATTCAAAATGGATGAATGACTTGAACATAAAGAAGGAAACTATAAGTAAATTAGGCAAACAGAATAGTATACATGTCAGACTTTTGGGAAGGGAAAGACTTTAAAACCAAGCAAGATATAGAAAGTGTCACAAAATGTAAAATAAATAATTTTGACTACATCAAATTAAAAAGGTTTTGTACAAACAAAACCAATGTAACTAAAATCAGAAGGGAAGCAACAAATTGGGAAACAATCTTCATAAAAACCTCTGACAAAAGTTTAATTACTCAAATTTACAAAGAGCTAAATCAATTGTACAAAAAATCAAGCCATTCGCCAATTGATAAATGGGGAAGGGACATGAATATGCAGTTTTCAGATAAAGAAATCAAAACTATTAATAAGCACATGAAGAATTGTTCTAAATCTCTTATAATCAGAGAGATGCAAATCAAAACAACTCTGAGGTATCACCTCACACTTAGCAGATTGGCTAACATGACAGCAGAGGAAAGTAGTGAATGCTGGAGGGGATGTGGCAAAGTAGGGACATTAATTCATTGTTGGTGGAGTTGTGAATTGATCCAACCATTCTGGAGGGCAATTTGGAACTATGCCCAAAGGGCGATTAAAGACTATCTGCCCTTTGATCCAGCCATAGCACTGCTGGGTTTGTACCCCAAAGAGATAATAAGGAAAAAGACTTGTACAAGAATATTCATAACTGAGCTCTTTGTGGTGGCCAAAAATTGGAAAATGAAGGGATGCCCTTCAATTGGGGAATGGCTGACCAAATTGTGGTATATGTTGGTGATGGAATACTATTGTACTAAAAGGAATAATAAAGTGAAGGAATTCCATGGAACCTGGAACAACCTCCAGGAAGTGATGCAGAGTGAGAGGAGCAGAACCAGGCAAACATTGTACACAGAGACTGATACACTGTGGTACAATCGAACGTAATGTGCTTTTCCATTAATGGCAATGCAATGTCCCTGAACAATCTGCAGGGATATAGGAGAAAAACACTATCCACAAGCAGAGGACAAACTGTGGGAGTAAAAACACCGAGGAAAAGCAACTGCTTGACTACAGGGGTTGAAGGGACATGTCTGAGGAGAGACTCTAAATGAACACTCTAATGCAAATACCAACAACATGGAAATGGATTCGATTCAAGAACACATGTGATACCCAGTGGAATCGTGCATCAGCTATGGGAGAGGTGGGGTGTGGAGTGGGAAAAGAAAATGATCTTGTTTCCAATGAATAATGTTTGGAAATGATCAAATAAAATATTGTTAAAAAAAAAAGAAGAATATTTGCTCAATTTTCCAAAAACTTAAACAATTAATATTATTCCTTAATATGGTAATATTCACTCTGAGTTTGCAACTAAAATAGATAAAGGTTTCATTTTCATACAGTCCAGGTTATACATTATATATTTTAAGGACTGTGACTCCATTGAGAAATCCTTTTCAAAAAGGGCCGTGACATTCCACCATCAAAAATGACTGGAACCAATGTGTACCTAAGCCCAAGAAAAAGCAATGTGTCCCAATCAATCTAGCATCCCTGCAAATAACTTGTCCTCTATTACCATTGTTCAGGGAAATAACCCTTGTAGAATTCTACAGCCCCTAACTTCTAAGCAGAAACAGTTATTCAAAGTCCTTGCATTCAAAGTCCTTGGTATTGTCAAATGGTTCAGAAATATATATGGTTTTATCCACTGAAATTATATTAAAGATGTACAGATACTTTTTTGTTTTACCCTATGGACCATGGAACCTTTCAATCTAATACATAGTTGAAACATTTTCATGTGAAAACTCCATCTATTAGAATGTAAATTAAGGACTTCCGGTTAAAATGGCGGCTTAGAGAAAGCTGAAGTTCAGATCTCCGGAAAACCCTTCCCGACTGATCTCAAACTAGAAGCTCCTAAGGCGCCGAAATTCAAAACGATCAACAGCACAGACCCTGGGAACCCTCCTCCTGGACCTGGACCCGGTTCAAAAGGTACGGCTCCCCTTAAAAGCCAGAACCCGAGATCCCTCGGACCTCAGGGGTAGGAGCGCAGAGTCCAAGGCTCCCGGAAGCGGCAGCCGCGCCGGGCTCAGAGAGCAGGGTCTGAGGAACAACAACCCTCAGGGTCTTCTACCCAAGTCCCAGTCCGGGTGAAAGTTACTGCCTGGGGCTTCCGCTGCAGAGAGCCCCTCGGTCCGGGTGAAAGTTACTGCCTGGGGCCTCCGCTGCAGAGAGCTGGTCAAAACAACAGCAACCCTCAGGGCGGGCAAGACAGCCTCACGGGCTGGATCCTGCTATCCAAGTCTCAGTGAAAGTCTGTGCTCTCGGAGCTTGGGGAAGCGGCAGCCCATCCCCCCGCAGGCCGACGAAACAGCCTCACGGCCAGGGATTCTGAAGGCAACTTCCGGAAATCGAGCCAGGGGGAGAGTGTGGCCTCGTGGTCCGACCCTTCCATTCCAGTTCCAGTGAGGCATATTCAGTTTAACCCAGGGAACGCTCATAGAACTAACATCTGCCCAGGACTAAAGCCTCTGATCACCAGACAAAGACAAGAAAAGCCAATCCTCCACGTTCAGAGATGACAAACTCCACAGAAGCACAGAAGCCCCAAAATACCAAGAAAAATAAGAAGAAAGGGGCGACTCTGGACACATTCTATGGAGCCAAAATACAAAATACAGAGCAGATAGAAGAAGATATACAAGAAAATTCTCCAAAATCTTCCAAAGGAAATAGAAACTCTCCACAAACACATGAAGAATTTGAATCAGAAAGGACCAAAAAGATGGAAGCCCTCTGGGAGGAAAAGTGGGAAATGATGCAAAAGAAATTCACGCATCTACAAAACCAGTTTGACCAAACTGTAAAAGAAAACCAGGCTTTAAAGCAAGAACTAATAAAGCAAAGCCAAAACACCAAGAAATTAGAAGAGAACATAAAATATCTCACCGACAAGGTGATAGATCTGGAAAACAGGGGGAGAAGAGAAAATTTAAGAATAATTGGACTCCCAGAAAAGCCAGAAATAAACACCAAACTGGACATGGTGATACAAGATATAATCAAAGAAAATTGCCCAGAGATTCTAGAACAAGGGGGCAATACAGCCACTGACAGAGCTCACAGAACACCTTCTACACTAAACCCCCAAAAGACAACTCCCAGGAATGTAATTGCCAAATTCCAAAGCTATCAAACAAAAGAAAAAATCCTACAGGAAGCCAGAAAAAGACAATTTAGATATAAAGGAATGCCAATCAGGGTCACACAAGACCTTGCAAGTTCTACGCTGAATGATCGTAAGGCATGGAACATGATCTTCAGAAAGGCAAGAGAGCTGGGTCTCCAACCAAGAATCAGCTACCCAGCAAAACTGACTATATACTTCCAAGGGAAAGTATGGGCATTCAACAAAATAGAAGACTTCCAACTTTTTGCAAAGAAAAGACCAGAGCTCTGTGGAAAGTTTGATACCGAAAATCAAAGAGCAAGGAATACCTGAAAAGGTAAATATTAAGGAAAGGGGAAAAATGTTATCTTCTTTTACTCAAACTCTCTTCTATAAGGACTACATTTATATCAACCTATGTATACTAATATGTGGGGAAAATGTAATGTATAAATAGGGGGTAAAGAAAGACCAAATAGAATAATGGTTCTCACACAAAGATTCACAGGGGAAGGGGAGGGGAAGAAAACTCCTATAAGAAGGAGAGGAAGAGAGGGGGGGGGTTTACTTAAACCTCAATCTCAGGGAAATCAGCTCTGAGAGGGAAAAACATCCAGATCCATTGGGATCTTGAATTCTATCTTACCCAACAAGGGTAAGGAGAAGGGAAAACCAAGGGGGGGAGGGGGAGAGGGAGAACAAAAAGGGAGGGAAAGAGAGGGGGGAGGGGGAGGGAACAAAAAGGGAGGGACTAAAAAGGGAAACATCAAGGGAGGGGACAAGGGGGACTGATTCAAAGTAAATCACTGGACTAAAAGGTAGAGCCGAAGAAGAAAAGGTTAGAATTAGGGAAGGCAATCAAAATGCCAGGGAGTCCACAAATGACAATCATAACTTTGAACGTGAATGGGATGAACTCACCCATAAAACGTAGACAAATAGCTGAATGGATTAGAATCCAAAACCCTACCATATGTTGTCTTCAAGAAACACACATGAGGCGGGTTGACACCCACAAGGTCAGAATTAAAGGATGGAGTAAGACCTTCTGGGCCTCAACTGATAGAAAGAAGGCAGGAGTGGTAATCATGATATCTGATAAAGCCAATGCAAAAATAGACCTGATCAAAAGGGATAGGGAAGGTAATTATATTTTGTTAAAAGGGACTCTAGACAATGAGGAAATATCATTAATCAACATGTATGCACCAAATAATATAGCACCCAAATTTCTAATGGAGAAACTAGGAGAATTGAAGGAAGAAATAGACAATAAAACCATACTAGTGGGAGACTTAAACCAACCATTATCAAATTTAGATAAATCAAATCAAAAAATAAATAAGAAAGAGGTAAAAGAAGTGAATGAAATCTTAGAAAAATTAGAATTAATAGACATATGGAGAAAAATAAATAGGGATAAAAAGGAATACACCTTCTTCTCAGCACCACATGGCACATTCACAAAAATTGACCATACATTAGGTCACAGAAACATAGCACACAAATGCAAAAAAGCAGAAATAATGAATGCAGCCTTCTCAGATCACAAGGCAATAAAAATAATGATTAGTAATGGTACATGGAAAACCAAATCTAAAACCAATTGGAAATTAAACAATATGATACTCCAAAACTGTTTAGCTAAAGAAGAAATCATAGAAACAATTAATAATTTCATCAAGGAAAATGACAATGGCGAAACATCCTTTCAAACCTTTTGGGATGCAGCCAAAGCGGTAATCAGAGGCAAATTCATATCCCTGAAAGCTCATATTAACAAACAAGGGAGAGCAGAGATCAATCAATTGGAAATGCAATTGAAAAAACTCGAAAGCGATCAAATTAAAAAACCCCAGCAGAAAACCAAATTAGAAATCCTAAAAATTAAGGGAGAAATTAATAAAATCGAAAGTGATAGAACTATTGATTTAATAAATAAGACAAGAAGCTGGTACTTTGAAAAAACAAACAAAATAGACAAAGTACTGGTCAATCTAATTAAAAAAAGGAAGGAAGAAAAGCAAATTCACAGCATTAAAGATGAAAAGGGGGACAGCACCTCCAATGAGGAGGAAATTAAGGCAATCATTAGAAATTACTTTGCCCAATTATATGGCAATAAATACACCAATTTAGGAGAAATGGATGAATATATACAAAAATACAAACTGCCTAGACTAACAGAAGAGGAAATAGAACTCTTAAATAATCCCATATCAGAAATTGAAATCCATCAAGCCATCAAAGAACTTCCTAAGAAAAAATCCCCAGGGCCTGATGGATTCACCTGTGAATTCTATCAAACATTCAGAGAACAGTTAACCCCAATACTATACAAACTATTTGACATAATAAGCAAAGAGGGAGTTCTACCAAACTCCTTTTACGACACAAACATGGTACTGATTCCAAAACCAGGCAGGTCAAAAACAGAGAAAGAAAACTATAGGCCAATCTCCCTAATGAATATAGATGCAAAAATCTTAAATAGGATACTAGCAAAAAGACTCCAGCAAGTGATCAGAAGGATCATTCACCATGATCAAGTAGGATTCATACCAGGGATGCAGGGCTGGTTCAACATTAGGAAAACCATCCACATAATTGACCACATCAACAAGCAAACTAGCAAGAACCACATGATTATCTCACTAGATGCAGAAAAAGCCTTTGATAAAATACAACACCCATTCCTATTAAAAACACTAGAAAGCATAGGAATAGAAGGGTCATTCCTAAAAATAATAAACAGTATATATCTAAAACCAACAGCTAATATCATCTGCAATGGGGATAAACTAGATGCATTCCCAATAAGATCAGGAGTGAAACAAGGATGCCCATTATCACCTCTACTATTTGACATTGTACTAGAAACACTAGCAGTAGCAATTAGAGAAGATAAAGAAATTGAAGGCATCAGAATAGGCAAGGAGGAGACCAAGTTATCACTCTTTGCAGATGACATGATGGTCTACTTAAAGAATCCTAGAGATTCAACCAAAAAGCTAATTGAAATAATCAACAACTTTAGCAAAGTTGCAGGATACAAAATAAACCCACATAAATCATCAGCTTTTCTATATATCTCCAACACAGCTCAGCAGCAAGAACTAGAAAGAGAAATCCCATTCAAAATCACCTTAGACAAAATAAAATACCTAGGAATCTATCTCCCAAGACAAACACAGGAACTATATGAACACAACTACAAAACACTCGCCACACAACTAAAACTAGACTTGAACAATTGGAAAAACATTAACTGCTCATGGATAGGACGAGCCAATATAATAAAAATGACCATCCTACCCAAACTTATTTATCTATTTAGTGCCATACCCATTGAACTACCAAAATACTTCTTCACTGATTTAGAAAAAACCATAACAAAGTTCATTTGGAAGAACAAAAGATCAAGGATATCCAGGGAAATAATGAAAAAAAACACATATGATGGGGGCCTTGCAGTCCCAGACCTCAAACTATATTACAAAGCAGCAGTCATCAAAACAATTTGGTACTGGCTAAGAAACAGAAAGGAAGATCAGTGGAATAGACTGGGGGAAAACGACCTCAGCAAGACAGTATACGATAAACCCAAAGATCCCAGCTTTTGGGACAAAAATCCACTATTCGATAAAAACTGCTGGGAAAATTGGAAGACAGTGTGGGAGAGACTAGGAATAGATCAACACCTCACACCCTACACCAAGATAAATTCAAAATGGGTGAGTGACTTAAACATAAAGAAGGAAACCATAAGTAAATTGGGTAAACACAGAATAGTATACATGTCAGACCTTTGGGAGGGGAAAGGCTTTAAAACCAAGCAAGATATAGAAAGAATCACAAAATGTAAAATAAATAATTTTGACTACATCAAACTAAAAAGCTTTTGTACAAACAAAACCAATATAACTAAAATCAGAAGGGAAACAACAAATTGGGAAAAAATCTTCATAGAAACCTCTGACAAAGGTTTAATTACTCATATTTATAATGAGCTAAATCAATTGTACAAAAAATCAAGCCATTCTCCAATTGATAAATGGGCAAGGGAAATGGATAGGCAGTTCTCAGATAAAGAAATCAAAACTATTAACAAGCACATGAAGAAGTGTTCTACATCTCTTATAATCAGAGAGATGCAAATCAAAACAACTCTGAGGTATCACCTCACACCTAGCAGATTGGCTAACATAACAGCAAAGGAAAGTAATGAATGCTGGAGGGGATGTGGCAAAGTAGGGACATTAGTTCATTGCTGGTGGAGTTGTGAACTGATCCAACCATTCTGGAGGGCAATTTGGAACTATGCCCAAAGGGCAACAAAAGAATATCTACCCTTTGACCCAGCCATAGCACTGCTGGGTCTGTACCCCAAAGAGATAATGGACACAAAGACTTGTACAAAAATATTCATAGCTGCGCTCTTTGTAGTGGCCCAAAACTGGAAAACGAGGGGATGCCCATCAATTGGGGAATGGCTGAACAAACTGTGGTATATGTTGGTGATGGAGTACTACTGTGCTAAAAGGAATAATAAAGTGGAGAAGTTCCATGGAGACTGGAACAACCTCCAGGAAGTGATGCAGAGCGAGAGGAGCAGAACCAGGAGAACATTGTACACAGAGACTAATACACTGTGGTATAATCGAACGTAATGGACTTCTCCATTAGGGGCGGTGTAATGTCCCTGAACAACTTTCAGGGATCCAGGAGAAAAAAAAACACCATTCATAAGCAAAGGATAAACTATGGGAGTGGAAACACCGAGAAAAAGCAACTGCCTGAATACAGAGGTTGAGGGGACATGACAGAGGATAGACCTTAAATGAACACTCTAATGCAAATACTATCAACAAAGCAATGGGTTCAAATCAAGAAAACATCTAATGCCCAGTGGACTTACGCGTCGGCTATGGGGGTGGGGGGGAGGAAAAGAAAATGATCTATGTCTTTAACGAATAATGCTTGGAAATGATCAAATAAAATATATTTAAAAAAAAAAAAAGAATGTAAATTAAGAATGAAGGCTGACTTGCTTTCCTATTTGTATTCCCGGCATTTAGCACATAGCACATTGCTATTCTTTTTGAATCATTCTAGTCATATTTGACTATTTTGGGCTCCATTTAAGTTTTTCTTGGCAAAGATCCTAGAATCATTTGCTATTGCCTTCTCTAGCTCATTTTACAGATGAAAAAACAGAAGCCATCAGGGTAAAGTGACTTGCCCAGGGTCACATAGCTCAAAAGTGTCTGAGTGGAGATCTGAACTTAATAAGATGAGTTTCCTTACTCCAATTTCAGCATCATATCTACTATACCATCTAGCTTCCCCACTTTGTACATAATAAGTCTTTAATAATTTTTTTTTTGTTTTTTGCTTATTCATGCATAATGTCCATCAATAACTAATAAATCACCAGATTATATTGGGAGCAGGGAAGAAGTGTCATGCTGGTATAAATGCTGTACCTTGCTTCAACAGGGAGGCAAGTATTATTTCCAGTATTGATGTTCAAGTGGCCTAATAATTTATGATGTGTGAAGTTTAACATTATCGGTCATCTCAACAGTCTCTCCCTAACTCATTTGTTGTGATGCTCTTAATTGACAGGGTCAGCATGGCCTTTGAAGGCATCATTTAAACACTGGAAGCATCTTGACTACACTAGAGGCTTTAAAATAATGTTCACAAACAAAAGCAGCCATGCAAAGATAGATCAATGCACCGAAGTATCAACTAAGACCTTCCTTTTTGTCTCCCTTACTCTTCGTCGCTTCCTTTGGAAGATTGTTTACTGTAGCTGTGAGGGATGTTATAGAGAGAAAAGCTTGATTTAATGAAAAGGTTTAACACAAATCTTCCTTTTGTTAGGATCAGTTGCTCTTGTAATGTCTGCAGAAAAGTCACCCTGAAATAACTACACTGTTAGCAGAAGAGCTCGGGCAAGAGAAGGAAAAACATATTATTTTTCAGTCTTCGGACTGAAAAAACAAGGTTTCAATTTTGTTCTTTCTTCTAAAGTATTTTTATAGATAAGTTCTTGATTCTGTCAAGTATTTCCTGACCTTAAATGACCAACAATTCCAGTTTTAACTTTTATCAAATCTATTGTTGTTATCTTGGAGATACTCATCTATGTTTTCCAAGCATGAATCTTATTGGTCCCCCAATGCTTGAGTAAATCTTAGAGAGGCTAGACATTATGCAAAGTAACATGCATTTATTCAGTGCTTTCTAAATGCCAGAGATTGTGTTAAGGCCTGGGGATACACAAACAAGCCTAAAAAAGAGACAATTCCTCTTTTCAAGGAATTCATCTTATTGTGATAGAAGATAATTCACAAAAGAAACCTAAGAGTGTGGGAAGGTCCAGTCCCCACTTTGATAAATGACTCAGAATTTCAGGAAATCTGAAACAGAGAGACAGGGGGATGATAGTTGCCTTGGGCTCTTCTAACATGCAAGAAAGGAGTTGTCATGGCAAAGGGATATTTCAGGATGACAAGTCTATAGGGGTGGATGGATATTTGAGAATATCCAGGCATTGAGGTAAGATGCAGGATGTGATTGTGGCTGACTTATGGTGGCAAAGTCTGTAAAGTCAGAAGCAGAAGCAAGAGGAGAATAAAAAGTCAAATGAAATAATGACAATGCCATGCTTTGGCATGCAGTAAGTATCTAATAAAGGCTTGGTGAGGGGAATTTGGATGGCTCAGGGGATTGAGAGACAGGTCTAGAGATGGAAGGTCCTAGATTAAAATATGGCCTTAGTCACTTCCTTGCTGTGTGATCCTGGGCGAGTCACTTAACCCCCATTGCCTAGCCCTTACCACTCTTCTGCTTTGGAGCCAATACACAGTATTGATTCTAAGACAGAAGGTAAGGGTCTTTAAAAATAAATAAGTAATAAAGGCTTGGTGATTGATTGATGGTTATGATGCTGCTCTATATTATCTTTTAGAGGATCAACTTGAACTTGATGACTTTTTGAAATTTTTAAAGGTATTTTCAGGCTCAATGAAGACTAGGTTAAGACTTGAAAAAGAGGAAATTATTCTGGAGAGTGGCTTCAAGTTTGAGAGGGCAGGGTAAAGAGTATGGGATAGAAAACTGAATTTGAGGGCACTGGAACTAGATTTGAGTCCCAGCTTTATAATTTACTAACTATGTATACTTGGCAAAATGTACTATCCCTGAGATTGCTTTCTTATTTTTTGTGAATTTTAGATTTACTCCACCCTGCTTAGTCTTTAGAATTTTAGCAACTAGGAATGTATACACCACCATTTAAGAATTAACTATGGGGGAGGATGGTCTATGACCCGCTTGTGCTAGCAAGTGACAAATCAGAAACAACTGACTGACCCCCTGGGCTGTCCTAAGCCAAGTTTAAGCCACCATTGGTACATGTGAGACACAGGAAGTGATGTAAAGAATTGCCTTTATATTTTGCATCACTTTCTGAGAGAGACTTTGGCGGTGGAACTTGGCTTGGAGGGCTGGAGCATGGGACCTCAGACTGGTTCCCTGAGAAGACCATGTGGTGAGTATTAAGGCTGACCCCTGTTCCTTGGCTATTTCTAGAGGCACTGACCTCCAAAGAGGTCCCTCATTTTGGAGGAGGCCTCATGGCTGGAAGCTGGGCAAGATTTAATCTTCTGGGAAGGCCCCTTGGCTGAGGCCTCTGAACTCCCCCTAGCTCAGGTCAGGCCAGAGTAGATCTTCTACCCTTTTCCCTCTTTCTCACTCATTCTCCATCATTCTTAATTTCTTCCTTTTGTTGTAAATAAACCACCATAAAATTCCATCCTGACTTGAATATTTCATTGAGATTTAGAATTTAAATCCCTTGTGACCACTAAAATTATATTCAGTCTCAACCCTAAAATTTACCCTTAACAGTCTTCAAAACAGAGATCAGTCTTCTTCAGGCTCAAGGATCCTGGGCCCCGCTTATCTCAAAGGATTCATATGGGCATCAAGTGCACAAATATTTGAATGTGTACATTCCAAACTTAGCAACAGTTAATATCTATCACTCAGAACTTTAAGATCTGGAAAGTACTTTTCAATTATTATCTCATTTGATCCTCAAAACCCTGGAACTTGGGTATTATTATTATTCCTATTTTACAAATGAGCAAACTCAGACTGAGAATGGTTAAGTTACTTGCCCAGAATAAAATAGCAAATGGGCCTGAAGTGGGATTTGAACCCAGATGTTTTTTACTTCAAGCCCAACATTCAATTAACTGTCAGCCAGCTGCCTTGAAATTTCAATTGCTATCTTAGTTAGGTTGGTGTTAATAAAAATGAAATTTAAAATATATACTATTAAAAAGGCAATGAATTCAGATAGCAAAATGAAATATATTTTAAACAACATGGGAGTTACTTATTTTTATTAAAAATATTTGTTTTAGACATCATTTCTTTCCTTTAAGTGATGGTTGGAGGGAGAGAAAATAAATATTTATTATTTGAAAAATATATCAACTGAAATATGATAACAATAAACCAAACCCTTATTCCACAATCCCAAACTTCTAAATGTCCTATTCTCCATGCAAAATCCTAATTTTCTTGGAAACATTTTTAAAAGGACAAATGCTTCTTATAATCTTTTTTTTTTTTTGAAGAACTTAGATGTTGCCTTTGTAGATTACTTCTTAGAAATAAAAGCAACTTACAAATATATATATATATATATAAGACAGAGAAAGATGTGAACTTTAAAAACTACTAGACCCTTCTTAGACGGTACTTTAGGGGAAATAAAGTTATAATCTCCTGATTGAACAATGAAGGTACTTAGTTCTCACCTTATAGTGAAGCTAGAACTTTAAGCTAAGTCTATTTTTAGATCTAATACAAAAAAGTGTTAAGTAACTATAAAGGTTAAATTAATCACAAAAAAGGTCAAGTAACTCACAAAAGGTGAACTTAACAAAGTATTAAGTAACTCTAAAGATATAATCAAATCAAAGAATGTGAGAACTAAAAGTATGGGCAGTCCTGGAGAAAAAGCCTTTAATGTGAGGTAGATGTGAAAATTTAGAGGAGGAGACACAAGGATGAAAGGTCTATATATTTGAGATTTTTCATCCCTCAAGGACATTCTCTCTCTCTCTCTTTCCCTGATTGGTGGTAGAGTTAGCTGAGAGCTGCATGCTGAGCCTTTTGGCATCTTAGCATGGCTACAAGCTATTGTCTGATTTGGTGGTGAGTTTCTGGCTGAATTTTCCTCCTATACTTTCCAACTTTTTCCTCTCAGAAGCCTCTAATCTTCAGAGACCTAGAGGCAAGGAGTCTAAAACTCCCCCCTCCATAGGCCACATAGGAGAAATCCTATATCCTCTTTCCTCCTTCTCCTTAAATTCCTTGCCTCTATATTAATTAAATTACCATTAATTTCCAGATTGACTTGGGAATTTTATTTGGCAACCATTTAAATCTAGATTTAAAGTCACAACCCTAAAATTATCCGACAGAGAGAGACAGAGAGAGAGAGAGAGAGAGAGAGAGAGAGAGAGAGAAAGAGAGAGAGAAAGAGAGAGAGAGAGAGAGAGAGAGAGAGAGAGAGAGAGAGAGAGAGAGAGAGAGAGAATGTGTGTGTGTATAGAAGAGATATAAAAGGGGAACAAGAAACCATTCAGTCTTTGTCTTTGAGGAATTGCTTTAAAGCTTCTAATTTTTAAAGTGTCTTTGCCTAATTAGAAAACAAATCCTAATAATGCTGTTCATTAGCTCTTATTGATTGACTGAAGAAAATGTCTAGGTAGATGATAATAAATATATTATTTTCTGCCAGAAACTTTAACTTCCTTTTGAACTGTGACTAGAAAAGTTAGGCTGTGTCGACCTGGTTCTTCCACAGAAGTGCAAGGAGAACAGCAGAAAGAACTCCTGACTCTAGAGTGAGAGTATCTGGATTTGCATCTCACCTCTGACACAGTCTATGAGATTGGAAAAGTCTCTCTAAAGCTTTTTAACTCTTGGTTATATAAAATGAGAGAGTCCTGTACTAGATAGTTTCTGGATCCTTTTCTGCTATATAGCCAAGATCCCATGATTGGCTCCCTCTCAATTTTCCCTATTCTCTTGTTGCTGTTCAGTCATCTGACTACATGACTCCATTTTTTTTTTGGCAAAGAACTGGAATAGTTTGCCATTTCCTTCTCTACATCTTTTTACAGATGAAAAAAACTGAGGTAAACAGGACTAAGTGATTTGCCCAGGGTTACACAGTTAATAAGTATCTAAGACTGAATTTGAATTCAGGAGGATGTATCTTCCTGATTCCAGCCTTGGTGTTCTATCCACTGCACTACCTAATTGTACTCAGAGTAGTTTTCCCACTCTAAACACCCCATATTCTCAGGTAACAGCCTGAGAAGATAGGGTTTTGTTATGATTAAAAATAGCTTAAGAGACTAATTTTGGAGTAAGAACATCAATTTATGCATTATATCAAGTTTATTGGTTAGACCAACATCATAACTGACAGTGATATGTCTCCATAGTAGAGGTGGTCCATCAACCTACCCACTTTACCCCAAACCTACATCATGGGAAACCCATATATGGGAAAAGAATCCTTGTCCCCTTTGATTATTAAACAAATTCTGTTAAAAAGGAAGACATTCTTTGGGATTCCAAAAGACAAAGAATGCAAAAAGAAGAAGACTGCGATGATATCTCTCACCCAGATCCCAGCATTGTACTACATGGAAATTCTCCATAAAATTTGGGAATGAATACAGAATATAAAAATAATTTCTCACAGTTTGGATGGACCTCCACCAGAAATGTTATCCTACATTCCCAACATCCTATGTTTATATCTTAGAAATTCATCAGTCAACCAAATAACATTTATTTAAGGCCCCTTATATAACCAGGTTCTATGCTAGACACTGTGAATATAAGAACAAAAAGAATCATCTCTTTCTTTAAAGAAATTACCTTCTATTGTGGGGAATAACACAAAAATACAAAAACACATATAATATATGCAAACTAAATTTAAAAAATCATTGAAGGGAGGAAGGGAAGCCAAGGGTATCATTCTAGTTCTCATGTAGGAGGCAGACTGGATTTGATCTTTGAAGGAAGATACAGATTTCTCTTTGGTAAAATTGACTAGGAAGGGCTTGCTAGGCATAGGGGATAGGTAGCTTGTGCAAAGTTAGCAAGAAGGGATGTAATAGCATGTTACTTTTTTCTAATTGGCTTATTCTTGAGAAATTTTCTTTAATCTCTATCCTGCAGCTAGTAGGTGGCAGAGTGTTGGACTTGAATTAGGAAGACATGAGTTCAAATTCAGACTCAGACTGTGTGACCCTGGAAAACTCACTAAATCTTCATCAGCTTCAATTTCTTAATCTTTAAAATGAGGATAATAATAGCAGCTGCCACTCAGGGTCATAGTGAGTATAAAATGAAATAATTTATAAAGTACTTATCCTAGTGCCTGGCACATAGTAGATGTTTAATAGTTGTTTGTTCTTTTACCTCCACTTCCATGCATTTCTTCTGCAAAACTCAGATTTCCTTTTTCTGTTTTTATTCTTTCTCATATTTGCTGAAAACATATGCATATCACTTCTAATGGCTTTGAAAAGGGAAAGCCACTCCACTATGCTATCAGATTCCTCCACCTGAACTCTGGTAGGTGCTGCATCTCCTGGATGTTTCTAGGTTTTGCTGCCTATTATTGGGCCAATCCTGGAGCTATCAGGGGATAAGATTGTTCAGCTCCCTGACCAATCCTACAGAATGATTATGCCCTACATAAAACTAAGATTTCAAAGAACTATAGCTCATCTGCTTTTTAACTAAATGGAAGAATTATCTTTGGTGGCTTGTGTTATTTCTTATTTTCCAAATTAGATAAAATAGCACCCCAAATGAATTAGTTTTCAAAGTTATGGGCATTATGCATTAAAATGCAAAATCATTGACATCGTTTTGCTAGACTGATTAGGTTCTCAGCAAGTGTAGGTTTTTAATTATTCCACAAAAGCTGGGTTTATTAAATCTGAAAGAAGAGTCCAGCAGGACATGCATCATGCAGTTAGTTTCAGCCTCATTACCTGGACTATTCGATTGCAAGAAAAGAATATTTAAATTCCTATTTATTAACTGATTGCCAAAGTAGCCTGATCATTTCAAGTAGCTGGCTTACTGTAAGAATAAGATGAATCGAGGAGTAACTGAATGATTGATTCATCTCCTCTGGGAAAAAAATACAACATAAATGTGTCATATCCAGTTACAGAGAATTGATGTTTTATGTAACTCCTTTTGAAGTAGAAATTAAATTTCCTTAAAAGGTTATATTAAAAAGTAGATGGGACGGAACCGTGCACCAACACACCATTACTCTAATAAATCTGGGGAAAAAATACGTTTTGAAAAACTTTTCTGAAGTGTGGTGTTAAATTGATTTATGCAGTCCTGAGCAGTAATTACGGAATGTGCTTATCTGGACACCCTCTGCTTCTATTGATCCTCCGTGTCTCCTGATGAAAAGCTCATAATTCATTACATTCTTGATGTTTAGAATTGTTGGAATTATTTATGACACACAGTTGTAGGAGCTGGAAGCCAAAGGGAGCCTGGGCTGATCATTTGCACTGCAGCAAATGCTGTTTTCCTGGGCTATGTGGGGAGCTGATTGTGGTCAGGTATCTCACCGGCAGTAATGCAGGATCTTGGAGTGTGGTCAGCTAAAAACACCACTCTAGAGTGAAGAAAGAGACTCACAATCCTAAAGGAACCTAAGAAGTAATCTAATTCAAAAAATGCAGATGAGGAAACTGAGGCTGAGAGATAAACTAACTTGCCCAAAGTCACATGGGAAGTAAATAAAAGACTTAGAATTTAAACCTACATCTTGTGACTCTTTAATGAACAGTTTGAAGTTTCTAGTCACAGATTCATCTGAAGAGTGTTTCCTCAGTTGTTAGGGAAGTCAATCACCGGTATGTCTCTTGAATTTCATGAGAACTACATTGTCTGGAGATATATCCATGAGGTTCTTTTTTATTCTGTACTCAAACTGTGTCTAATAGTAGATTCTCAAACAATTCTTCCATTTTAGTGAACAGCTAACATTTATCCTCTTCCAAGAAAACTATTAGAACTTTCCAACAAAATGTTTTGGCATTATTTTTTTCCCTCTGTCTTATTCTTAAGTTGCTTTCCTTGGAGTCTCTGGTTGCATCCTGAGCAGGCCTGTCTATTTTAACTTTAAATACTTAATTATGCTGTCTATAGAAAGGATATAGTTATACTCCTTAAGCATGTCCACAAATTTTAAAAAATTGGAATGTTATTCTATTATACTATTAAATAGCAAGGAATTTATTTCCCTTGTTAACTCTTTAACTGTTCCTGACTTTCCCATTTGAAAGGGACTTTCCCGCCAGATTCTAGAAAGTTCTTCAACTTTTTCTTAGAGAAGTTTAGCATATGGGCTCAGCCAGAGATATAAAAATATTAGGGGGGGCAGGACAAGTATCTCCATGGGTGTTTTAGATTTAGGAAGCATTCAGAAAGTCAAGAGTTTCATGAAGATTAATGGAAAAGGGAAACAAAGGTGTAGCTGTCTAAAAACTTTTAGAATGAATATTATAACTGGCCTCCATGGCTCCTTAAGTCAGAGTTCTTACAAAGGATCGTACCCAAATGGGAACCTCACTGTTATGAGTTTCATTACAGCAAGGCTCCAGGCCTGGGGTAGAGTCAAGGCAGAAATGACAGAGATATGTTATGAGGTTTGAATATCCCTGATTTCTCATTCAAACTGGGAAAGTGTTATTTTGGTTGCTGGAAGTGATAGACAGATACTCCCTACTGGGAGAGGTGAGGTGATTCTAAATGAAACCTATAATTCATATGCTTATAGCCACTGCAAATCAATCTGATTTGCTCAGAAACCTAATAATAGGTAGAGCTTTGGGGTCCAAAATTGCAATCAGGAATAAGCCAAACATTTCATACATTTCCTGGGAAAAATCAGTTCCTATTTTTTGCTTTATGGAGAGTCCTGTGGAGAGACTAATGCTACCACTCAGCCTGTGCTCTTTCCCTCCAAGCTCAGTCCTACATTTGCATAGATATGGCTCTTGCCACTAAAAGTTGATTATGTTGATAATCCCATTTGGCTTTTAATTTGTCTGTCAGCCTTTTGCCTTTTTCTCCCATTTCTCTTCAACATGGTTTCTTTTCTCCACTTTTCTATCAGCTCATCTGCTGCTTTACATAGCCAGGTGGTTCAAGGGTTAGAGTGGTTAGGTTTGGAACCTCCCTTCTTGAACTAAGTTTGAATCCTTACTCTAGATATTTACTAGTTGTGTGACCCAAGGCAAGTGATATAGGTCTTGGTTTTCTAATCAATAAAATAAGGATAAGGAAAGTATCTACCTCTCAGGGTTGATAGGATCAAGGGAGATAACATCTAAAGGGGTTCAGAAAACTTTACAGTCCTGGATAAATGCTAATTAAATATTAATTATTGATTATTATAAAAATGGAGATTTTGAACCTTAGACTTCAATCCCAAGAAGTTCTTGGTATTTCCCAGAATTCCTTATAATCTCACCTGAGTCTCCACATAGGCAAGATCACAATGGGTATTTAACTGGTAGTAAGTCCATGCTCTCTCTGTCTTTGCAATGATGTAGCAAGTAACCTAAGCATGGGGATTTTGAATGGGCTAATCAGCCATGGGCATGTGGTTTTTATTTTGTATCCTTGATTTCTAATAATCCTTAATAAACCTAATAAAATATAATATTTTTATTATTAGAGATATAATTTAAATTTTTACAGTAATGGCAACCACTCGTATGAGAACTTTTATTTTTTTATAAAATAGTCTAGATAAATTTTTTTAAGCCACATTTCTCCTGCCAAGGCTCTCTTGATTCAGCTCACTCCTGCTGCCTGCTCCCACCTCCTACTATTCGTGCTTGCCTCTAACCATCCACTCAACCTGCTTGACCCAGATCTCTCTCCTGCCCCAGTCCCAACCCTGGCCCCGGCCCTAGTCCCAGCTCATCTCCAACCTCTGAGCCAAATCACCCCAGGCCAGCCCCAGGACCCAGGCTGCTGGTAGCTGCCCCTGTGTCTTTGGAATCACAAACCAACTGGTAAAAATTTCGATGTTTTTTCGTTAGGCAACAATTAGCCTCCACATGGCAGGGGACTTTGGGGGTTAGGAACGAAGAGAAAAAAGAGACTTTTCCAAACAGGAAGTTGATTACTAAGATGATATATTCTATGAGAGAGCAGTGCATTGCATATTTCAAAGGATATTTTTTGAGTGCACTGATCCTTTTACTTATCTCACCTGAGATTCAAGGGATAAATTCATCTCCCTGCAACTCTTTGCCATTTGGACCTGCCCAATTTGAGATTCCGAAAACCCATGTTCTCCAGTATGGGGAATTCCACAGTACTGACAAAGGGAATCTCAATGGATTATTAAAAAAGAAACAAACAAAAAAATGAACTTTAAAGAGACTAGAGGTTATATTTTTAAGGCTTTTCAGACTCCAATATTTTATAAAAATCTGTATTTTATTTCATTTTGCTGATTGTTTTGTTTAAGATTTAATTTTGTTAGTTTTAAGTTCATATATTAATGTATTCAATAACATTCTGTTACACTGAATCATTTTAATGTTCTGGGTTTTAACTACTGTTATATTCTGTTGCTTTTCCCCTATAACTATACTGAACAAATTTTGAATAAACCCATATAAAAAAACTGACTTTTTTCTATTTTGACTTTGTAAATTGTCACATAGAAGATGGATAGACTTCATCAAAACTGTTTAAAATTGTATAATAACCCTTGGTAAATTTAATGAGCTAAATATCTCAAATTGATTTTAAGGGGTCTTTAGACATGATTTTTAGATTTTTTTCAACAACTCTGATCATTTTGTCTGCCTCTAACAGGAGGAAAGGTTCATTTTTAGTAGCTGAAGTGAAATACAATTATAATCTCCACCTCCCACATTTATAAAAATGTGAATGGATGGGACATCACAGTATCATACCAAAAGAGCTGGGAAGTTCATCCCAGGGCATGGTACCCCTGGATGGCTCCCAATAATGGAGCATCTCTCATTTATAACTCTTCACCTCACTTTACCCAACATCAACAGTACAGAGGTATGTTTTTTTCTAAACTCCTTTGCCACATTTTGTAATGATATTTAGATTTCTTGATGATGTTCTACACCCAAATAAGTTTTACATTGTTTAAAATGTATTTGCCAAGGTTGAAAAATTTGCTACTCTGTAAAAATTGTGACAAATATACATCAGTTCATAGGCTTTTAAAAATGTCACATAGTAATTCATGTGAAATATGATAGTGGGTTTGTTTGCTATTGTAATTAACTGGCCTATTGTGAATTTTGGGGATATTGATACCTTTTGAATGTGCATTACATGTTGTACTACTGTTCTTTATAAAAAATTGTTACATTGTGAAATCATTTGTTTGTACTCACAGTGGATCATGGCCAGGTATGAAGAGGAAATGGATCTCATTTTTGGTGAGAAACTTTGTATTCTATATTTCTTTAACTGACACAGTGTGCCAGTGATTATAAGCTATATTTTTATTTTTAAAACTCTTTTATTTTATTTTTCTTGCATGTGCAATATACCATTTCAGTTTTTTTTTTATTTTTTCTCTCCTTTTAATATTTGAAGCACATGTCACCAGTATTAAGATTTTCCTTAACTTTTTTTTTTTATTTTGCAGTAATATAAGTTTAAAATACATTTGCTAAAATGTCAATGTATACCCAAAGAACTTGAGACTATAAAAATGATGTCACTGATTGTTTAAAAAAATTTATGGGACTTTTCTTAATGATACTGTCTGATACCAATACAAAAAGAGCCATTGCACAGTGCCAAAGGAGCACAAAGCTAAAATGCATAGTGCCAATTGAACACAAGGTCAAAGAGACCAACCAATCCCCATGGGGTTGATGAAAATTTTGAGCCAAGACAAGAGGACTTGAACTTGTCAGGGGTTTGAGGTTGCAGCTGTTGAACATGTGTTAAAGGCAGGTCTAACTTTTTCCATTTCTACCAAGTATCTCAAATTTGGCTCCTACCTGGCTCCTAAAATTTAGTTCCTTTTCTGTATTTCATAGTGTGGCAACCTTTCTGTAGTCCTGTCTACTGACTGAATAAATGGATAATTGCTTAAATCATTTTAATTGGGCCCTGATTTAAGGACCTGTTATAGATTTATTTTTCCTTTACTTAGAATTTTTACATATAAGATTTTGATAGTCTGTATTTCATCCAGAAATTATCTTTTTTTTTTACACTTAAGGAAACTAAGCCTTAAGAAAGGCAAGTAACTTAAGTGAAGGTCATAAAGATTTTATGTATCAGAAATCAAATTTGAACCAATGTCTTAAGACCCGTCCTGGGCAATCATCTCGATATTTAAGGTACCAGTTAGGTTTTGAGGTCAATTAATAATTGTAGGGCAAAACTTCCATTTAATAAATTAAATCACTCCTAATTGTAACAGGCAAATAACAGAGACAACTCATTACTTTTATTCTCAGAACAAAATTAAAAAGTAGTTAATTATACTTGAGAGAAATACTGGAAATTTAGTGACTTCTTCAATGCATTTCAGATAATCAAGTACTTCTCTAATTCCTGAGAGCTTATGAACTAGTGAGTGAACAGACCTGCCAAATTTCAAAATTTGAATTAGGCTCAGATAAATTTCCAGAAATATAAATATTAATTTCCTTTTTTGTTGTTCAAGGGTTTCAAGAATTTTCTGTTGTTCACTCAGAATTTCTCTGTTAATCCTTGAACTCTTGCTAAAACTGTTTCTTTTTCTTTCCCTATGAGATTTGCTTTTCCTTCTATTAAAAGAAAAATGTTACTCCTACTTTAATGTTTTTGCTCTTTTTCTATTGCAGTGTGACTCCCCAGTTGTGTTCTGCATCCTTTGCCAAAGCTTCTCCAATGTAAAATTAGACTACAAAACTCAGACACTCATGTTTGGATATAATGGTGTTGGTCTGCTTTCTTGAGCTAATGGACACTGAGAAGACTATGCACACCAGCCAATGGACTTCTATATCACTATATTTCCCTAAGCCTCAGTTTTTTCATCTGTAAATAAAGAAGACATATTAGTGGTCCAGTTGATATGGATCCAGGTCTGAAACTAGGAAGACCTGATTCAAATGTGGCCTCAGAGACTTAATAGTTCTGTTACCCTGGGGCAAGTAACTTTTGCCTCAATTTCTTCATCTGTAAAATGAATGGGAAAAGAAAATGACAAACCACCCCAGTGTCTTTGCCAACAAAAGCCCAAATGGATTGACAAAGGGTCAGATATGACTGAAACGAGTGAACAACAATAAAAATTTGATAGCTTTGAAGGTCTCTTCTAGTTATTAATCTATAATTCTCTTAATGAGTTACCTGAATATAGGGTGGAATTTTTTTGGGAGATTTTTCCTTTTTAGAGATCTTCATGTAAAGATGAGGTAAATCTTCAAAATATACATGTTTTAGAGAGGATTCTTCAAATAAGGATTCTTCAAATAATATTCTTCAAATATAGACAGACATCTGGTGAAGTCCCTTCCAATTCTATAGTAATATGACTTTTTATGATTTTGACAGGGTTAAAAACCCACTCCAATAATTAATCATTTGCTAGGTTTGCAAATCTTAGTTTAAGCATAAATTGTATGCTTTGAGGAATATTTCTTCTGTAATTTCAAGACACTGAAATAATTTTCATTCTAGGTAAATACAGCTATGTGGCAACCATAGTATCATTTAACATTAGGACCAGCATGGAACTTTAGAGATGATCTTCTCCAATTCTCTCTTTTTAGAAATGGGAAAAAGCAAGGCCTACCTAATTGAAGTGATATATCCAACTGAAAGCATGTCTAATCTACTCTTATCCAGGAATTTTTGGATGCATTAGTATCTTTGCCTGATATGCTTCAGGATAACTATAGGATTTTAAAGTTAGAAAATATTTCAGAGAAGGTATCATTCAATTCAGGCTGTGAAAAAGTATTTTCTCTATTATATAACCAATACATCAACCAACCTTTGCTTGAAGACCTCCAACTACATAGTAGGGGTCCCTGTTACTCTTTAAGGAAGCTCATTTTACTTTTAGGAAAGGTTTAATTATTAGCAAAAATCCTCCCCACCCCACACTGAAATCAGTTTGTGTAAAAGTAAACAACAGTATTTGAGTAGGCAACTCAGACTTTCTCAAACTTCTGAATTTTCTTCCCTTCCTTTCTTTCTGCCTCACTTTTTTCTTCTTTCACTCCTTTTCCATCTTTTACTGAGTATTTCTCCTCCTTTTTCTTTGGTTGTCTTTCTTTTTCTTTTCTTTCTCACAATCTTCCCTTCCTCCTCCTCCTCCTCTCTATTTTCTCTGCTCCATTTATTAACTAACCATGATATGGAATTAATGATATTTTTATTCCTATACCTAAAAAACCCCAAAGTATAACAAAAAAACCCCCATAGGAAATTAGAATGTGCTTTCAATGACTGTTTTTCTAAGAAAAAGAAATACCAAAGTGAATTTTACTTTGAGTTCATAACAGTACATGGTTCCCTTATTGGGGAAAAAGGAGGAAGAAAATTCCATCTCCTGGGCTTTGATATTGCCTCAGCTGGGAAAATTTACTCACCAATTCCTCAGGCTTTATATTATTCGCTCTAAAGCTGTCATTATTTTCATGACTGGCAATGACTAGGAGTAGAAGAAGCATTGACTATATATGCTGACTACTGCTGGCATATTGTCTTGAATTTGGAATCACAAAGATACAAATTCTAATCTTCTCTCAGTCACATTAGTTGGGTAACCCAGGCAAGTGTCTTTATCTCACTCTGCCTATTACAGTGTCTGTAATATAGGTAAAATATCTTAAATCTCAGAATGCTTTTGTCAGAAGTAAATGAGATAAAGTATATATAAAGCTCAAACCTTAAATCACTATAAAGATTTTAGTGGTAGTAGAGGTGGTAGCAGTAGCAGTAGCAGTAGCAGTAGTAGTGATGGTAGTAGTAGTAGTGGTAGTAGTGGAAGTGTAGTGGAAATATCCTTCATTGGCATTCTGGAGTCCTAGAAACTTATCACAGTGATGTCATCATTTACTTGTTCTCTGCCCTTGAACAAGCTACTGAAATTCCCTGGGCTTCTATTGCCCCATCTACAAAATGAAAATGATAACAGCTATCTATCCTTTCTATATTACATACTGTGACCATCATATGAGAATAATTTATGTCCTTTAAACACAATTAAAGACTATGTAAATCTATGGGATTATTACTTTAAAATGCCAATTAAGATAAAATGTCTGTGACTAGGGTCTGTATTTCTACCAATACAAATCCCCAATCCTCTCTGTCTTCACAGATAGTTTCTATAAGGTGTTGAGGTCTAGCTAGGTAGCTAGATCACATGTTGGCCTAGTTTCTCTCATGATGAATCTCTCAAAAGGCTACTTTTTAGATAAAAGATATCTAGTCAAAGGATCATAGATTTTGAGCTGGAAGGGACCACAGAAGTCCAAATTGGTCATTTGATCTTTACAATAACCATGTGAGGTAGGTACTGTCATTATCCTCATTTTACAATTAAGGAAACTGAGGCAAATAGAAGTTAAAAGACTTGTCCTGGGTCCCACACAGCTATTAATTAGCTAGTGATTATTGAATACAAGCCTTTTCAACTCAAGTCATAGGGTCCTATTGATTGTGACACCTCATTGAGTCATTTATTTCAATCATTTCATTTTATAGATAAGCAAACTAAGGAGTAGTCAATTTAAATTGAATACCCAGTTTAAACTGGTACAAAGTGTCAGTCATGAGATCGGAGCCCAAATCTTTGAATCTGGAGTCAGTGTTCTTTCTCCTGTACCAGATATAAGGGAATCAAGGTTCATGAACAGAGAAGTAGACCAGCAGTGGGTGATCAAGTACATAGCTCTCTTCAGTGTATAGCTGAGGCAAGGTAGAGAAGTAAGTCTTAGAAATGAAAAAGACTGGGGAGGCACAAAGTTAGAGTATTTAAGAAAATATTACTATGTATGTTGAAGACCACTAGTACAAAGTCAAGAATTAGAGAGGAGATAAACGTATTATTTATTGCACTCAACTGACTGAGGAAAGGAGAATGTCCTTCAGGTAGACAAGAAATAATTACCAGGATATAACTAATGACATCCTCTTTCAGTGGTTCAGTGCTAGAGATTTTCTTCTCTGTTTTCACCCCATCTCCACCATCCCAGGTCTTCTGATAATGCTGACCAGAGGCTAGACGAGGTTCAAGGCCACACACCAACCCTTTTGAACATAAGGATGAACATAATACAGACATATGATTTCTTGTCTTTTGTTTTTCTCTTCTTACTCTGTGTCAAGCATTGTGCTTCATGCTGAGGAAATAAATACAAGCAAACAAGAGAGTTTGTCATTAAGAGCTATAATGTGCAAAGACATCACCAAAAGGGGAGCTAAAAAGCAGGAAGGGAGGAGCAATCTTGGGAAAGCATGTATTGGAAATGTCCAGGAAGTGAGCTGGAGGCTTCATTCCAGACAAGATGAGTCAAAACCAATCAAAGCCCATAATCTGAGGGTCAGAGATCATCCTGTGGTAGGAGATTTGGAGGAGGACCTGAGTCCAGGTATCATGGTTTGGAAATGACTGGGAAGGGGCATATTGAAGTCAGTTGTCTCTAGACTGATGCAGGCTTGCAGTTGTTTTTTAATTATTCCCTAAATTTGGTACCACAGGGAGAATCCCTAGTCAGTCTTCTCTAATTATAGATCGATCTGGAAGAAGCTTCAGTCCCCTAATAACTTACACTCTGGGCTCTAATACTTCCTATTAAAAGGAGGACAATCCTTTCTGTCGCTAATTTTTTAACATTTTTTCTCTGTTGCTAAATATTAACCAATATTTGATTAATGCTACTGAAATTAAAAATTTGCAGAATACTATACCTCATTTTTTCAAGAACCCTGAATTCCCAGGCAGCTTCATGAAGCATATTTTTTGATTTTCATCCTAATGTCTACACTTAAGCTCCCCAGATAGGACTGGTGCCTGGCTACTCCAGCTTTTTAACATACTCAGTAATGTTTCACATCAAATGGTCTTCTCCCGACAGCGACATACACATCTCTACAGGGAAATCTCTTTGGAAGTTGTTTCTCAACAGGCTGTGAACGAGGAACCCGATTGACATCTCTGTTGTTGCCACCTATAATTGCTTTTAAAGATTCATGTCCTGTAATGATCCGAGGAACTCCTGTTATCTCTTTCCTGCGATTGATCTGCAACATCTGTCATCCCCACTCGCCCAGTTTAAGAGAATTGTTTGGCCTCAGAATAATATGGAAAGCAGAAGTTGTCATTGAGTTACACCATCGTGTGCCTTGGAGATAGTGATTGTTCGGAACAAGCCCAAGTTCATTCTGTGGTGGCCTCTGGACTGAAGCCATTAACCTTTTCCCTATTGGCATTTGTGTTCGTGCTTTGTGGTTTGGCTTTATTTCAGGAATATGTATGCTGCCCTAAAAGCTAAGGATTGCTTGCATGGGAAAAAATAAGGGACCAGTCATTGGAATTTCTAGGAGCAATGGACAGGAAAAGATAAACTACTTCTGTGGGGAACAGTTTGCTCTCAGGGGCTGCAACTCTAGTCACAAACCTAGTCAAGTGTTATTCTTGTGACAGGGTAGTCTTCTATATTGTCTCTTCTGCCTTGGAACCAATACATAGTATTGATTCTAAGACAAAAGGTAAGGGTTTAAAAAAAAAAGAAAATGAATATCAGATGGTTTAAGAGACAGATACAGAGAGAGAAACAGGGAGAGGAAGGGAGGGGCAGAAGGAGAGAGAGATATGGGGAGGAGGAAGGGAGAGAGAGAAAGAGAGGCAGAAAGAGGAGAGAGAGAGAGAGAGAGAGAGAGAGAGAGAGAGAGAGAGAGAGAGAGGGAGGGAGAGAAAGAGAGAGAGAGAGAGAATGTACTTTTAGAATTGCAAAACATTTTATATTCTTTAGCTCTTTTGAGTTAAATGTTAAATAACTTATCTGTGTTTATTCACAAAGACAATAGACTACCTTGGAAGGAACAGAGTTGGAATGCAGATTGAAACATATCATTCTTCACTTTATTTCCTCAATTAATTTTTTCTAGTATAATAATATGTCTTATTTCACAACATGGTGACCATGGAAATATATAGTATGATAATATATATACAATTTATATCTATATCATATTGCCTACTTTCTTAGGCAGTGTAAGAGATGGAAGGGAGAAAGAACATAGATTGCAAAATATCAGAAAATAAATAGTAAAAATTATGTTATAATCTGGAAAAATGATTAGACTAAAAAACAAAGGCTATAATACAGTAGGAGCAGAATTTGAATTCATTTCCTTTGATTCTAAATCCTGTATTCTTTCTACTAGATTAAGTAGTAATTACAATGTATATTTCAGTAGGCAGGATTGTTTACTCATGTGCAGGTACACATTATCATAGTCATCATTGTTATTATCATAATCATCATAGTTATAGTACCTTAAGGTTTGCCGTGTATTTTGCATATATCATCTCATTTGATTTTCACAACTATCTTATGAAGCAGAAAGTAACTTGTCCCAAATAGTACAATCAGTAATATCTGAGATATTATGTGAACTCAGGTCTTCCTAATTCTAATTTCAATGCCATATCCACTATACTACCAGAAAGAAGTGAGACACAGTGGAGAAAAATTTGCATGAGAAAAACTGGATTTGAGTTCTATTCCTCATAGGTATTGACTTTGGGACTGGGGCAAAACACTTGATCTCTCTGAGACTCCTATTTCCTAATCTGTCAAATTGGGATAGCAATTCTTTCAATAATTACATTTGAGGATTATTTTAAGGGACATGCTTTGTAAACCATGGTACTCCCTATAAATAGGTGCTATTATTAGAAAGGTATCTTTGGCTGTAGACAATGATCTTACAAGTAATTTTTCATCTCCCCCAGGTGACAAGTCCACCCTAAAGGAAAAGAAAACAAGGTAGCTGAAGGGCTGAATTTCAATTTTGACATAGGAATGCTACAGGAAACTTTGTCAGGAAAAAAAAAAAAAAACAAACCCATGAACTCATTTTGTTTAAATTCCATAAGAAAGCCAAGAGTTAAAAAAAAAATACAGAACAGAACATCAAACTCCCATATGTTCTAAGAAGCCCATTCCTTTTTTTTTTTCTAAAGAGGTAGTTGTGGCAACCTTTTGTTTCTAAACACAGTCCAAGATTGAGGGGCAGTAGACAATGGCTGAAAGAGTGCCATACTTGGAGTTTTAGGGCCTGAGTTTGAAACTTGACCTTGATCTTTGTAACCTCTGTGATTTTCTACAAGTCACCAAAACTGTCCTAGCCTCAGTTTCCTTAGCTACAAAATTAGGTAGCTGAGATCCTAAGATCCTTTCTAGCTACAGATCTGTGACCTATTAACAAGGGGCTTGATCAAATATTGTTTAATGTTTAGCAAATAAAATAGTAAAAAAAAAGAGAGAGAAGTATAGAAGACACAGGGTCTAAACAATTTCTCGCAAAGCACATCATGAAGCAAAGTTTTATCACTAATTATCTCTATTTTAAATGCTAATATAACATGGACAGCTATTATATTTAAAGAAGGGAAATTGCTCATGTAAGAAGTATTCTGGGTTCTCTAAGTAGGCTGAAAAGTCTCTGATAAGAAAACTTATTTTAAATCATTTTGCCAAGCTTGGAATGCATCCAAGTTTCTTTTCTGTGAAATTATATGTTCTTAATAGATGCTTTTTCATTCAATTGAATGTTACTAAATGCATTTTTAAATAAAGCCATCCTCTTTCTTAAATAAAAAAGAACACAACTCAAGTTCAGGCCAATTTTTAATGTTTGGGCATTGGTGTCACCTTACACTGACCTCTGGAGCTAGTGTATGTATGCTAATTAGCATGGATACTTTTCTGGATTATTTACTTATAATTTGAGATTGTGTCACCTTTTTTTCCCCCCACAAAGGAAGAGAAATTCAACTCAAGAAGCACTCAAATATCTACTTTTTAACAAAGCACCCAGTAGATGCTGGAGATAACAGGGGAAAAAGGAAATTGTCTCTTTTCTCAAGGTACTTATGTTCTAATAGAGGGGGATACAAGTTCACAGGTGCATGTGACGTTGGCTAAAATGTCCCACCAACTCGGCCAAATAATCTGTAAATAATAAGCTGTAAATAATCAAAAGAACATAGAAATAATAAGTAGTTGAATAGTAGGAGGCTACTTCAGATAGGATATATAAGTTGCTTAAATTCAGTTATGAGGAGATTCCTCACATCAATATTAAATATAACCTAGGTCCTTGTTGGTGGTTCAGTTTCCCAGTCATATACGACTAGCTTCAAACAATGCACAATTTCCACACTCATTGTCTTCCTTAGAATGCACAGAAAAGAACAAAACTTGACCTAAAATTGGCCCAGGATATTTCACATATCATTACTATTCTATTTACATTGTAGTTTGTTACCCGCCCCCCCAATGGACAAACATAGGTAAAGTCACACAGAGCAAAGTGGATCACAGGGTAAGTGACATCAGTTCCTTGGAAACACAGGGCAACAGCTGCCCAAATATATTGAATCCTTCCTTAGTAACTAATCAAGATAACAAGCATTCCTGAAAATCCCTACCCCCTCTTAATCTTACTTTTACTCTTTAATTTTGATTATCTACTTATATTCCCTAATTTACTATACTAGCTACTCTGTTACCATATTTTCTTATAAAAAAGTTTGTTTCCTTGAAATGGAGTCAATTTGAGCTGTCAACAAATTCCTTGTATGAGACCTAGGCACCTTGCCCTCCTCAAATGGATACAGAATATGTACAAAATAATGAGAAGTAGTTTAAGAAAGTAATACTGTTAGCACTTAGGGATACAGAAAAAACTTCATAGAAGAGATGGCATCTGAATGGCATTTTGAAGGAAGCTATAGATTTGAATGGAAAGTGAGAAAGCATGATAGGGTGGAAAGAGCACCAGCTCCAGAATCAAATGAAGAAGTTTAAATTTTGCCTCTGATGGGTGGTCCATTTGTAAGCTTGGGAAAGTTACTTAAACTCTTTAGGTTTCAGAGTCATCATGTTTAAAAATAGACAGTTGACTTTGATGACTTTTGAGGTACCCTTTTTTGGAGTGTTTCCTTCTTCCTCACTTTGTAGAAATGAATTTTGTTTTGGTTGTTTGTTTTGGGGTGAAGATTAACTCAATTTTCCAAATCATAAAATCAAAGAGGAAAAGGAGGATCAGGTTTTTTCCATTTATAGCACAAAATATAAGAGTAAAATATGATTTAAATGAAATTATAACTGGTTTCCATGGGGTCTTGCACACAATTGGCACTTGAGCTTTTGTTGGGAGCAGTTAGGTGGTATAGTGGTTGGAGATCTGGACCTGGTGTCAGGAAGTCCTGAGTTTAATACCAGTTTCAGACATTAGTTCTATGACCCCAGGCAAATCACTTAATTTTGTTTCCCTCAGTTTTCTTTTTCTTCTGTCAAATGAGTCAGAGAAGGAAATGACCAATCACTCTAGTGTCTTGGCCAAGAAAACTCCAAAATGAGGTCACAAAGAGTCAGATACAGCTGAACCAATTGAAAAACCAAAAGCTTTTTTTGAATGAATGATTCAGTGAATCCTGTTCTGGATCTTAAGTGTCTTAAAGAAAACAGAGTCCTCCCATTTGAACTAAAAGGATCAGAAACTCCTGTCAACCTTCAAGTACAACTCAGGATAGCTGAAAAATACCTGCTTCTGCTAAGTTGATTCATTAATAGTATCATAGCAAGATTTGATTTTTGTTTAGTGTTTGTAAAAAGTGCTTGCATATATATTCCCTCATCTGTCTTCCCAAGATTCAACTGGCCTCCAAAGGAATTTTTAACTCCACAGGTTACTGATGAATGAACTTAGACATAGGAAAGTTGTGAATTGCCTGAGGCTATACAACCAGAAGAAATGAAAAATAGAAATTCAGGGCCTCCTGATTCCTAATCCACAGCTTGAGCTTTGTAAACCCCATTCCACTAAACTGGGCACAAGTGTTTCCTTTAACACCTTCTTGGTAGAAGTTCCTTAATCCTCTCCTTTCCCACCCCACCCCTACCACTCAAAAGGAATACTACATTTTTGACAACTGCATTAGACCATAATAGGAAAAAGAAATTGAAATTGAACATCAAAGCTATCTATCCTTCAGGTTTTCATCCTTATGACAATGCACTTACTTCTATTCCTTTTAATGGGAATAAATTGACAGCCTGTGCAGTTTTCCTCTTCTTTATCGGAGTCTATCCCTTGTTCCCTGGCTTGCCTGATAGTCTGACATTCCAGATCATTAACTTGATCCCTCCTGACGGATATTTATGGCCACAGATTCTCACACTACAGCCACAGGCAATCTGGAGTTGTTAATGATGTCCTTAGCAAGGAGAGTTTCACTTAATGACCTATGTGGGAGCCATACTTTTTATAATATGGACATTGCAAGAAGATAAAAATTGAAGGTTGTATATAATCTATATACATAGAGAAAGGTGTGCAGAACACCATCTGTACAGGTGTGGGTGCAGAGAGGAATGCTGGTGGGCTGGGAATGCTCCCATATAATGGCCCCAGTCTGTGGAGAAAGACCTTTGGACCTCATTGCTCCCAGTTAAGTGCATTGCTTTCAAGCAGTGTGTCATTGTTCCCTGTCTTCTTGGCCCCCATTATCACTAGAAGATGCAAGAAAAGATATTTAAACATATTTATTAGGTTGTAAATGGGAAATGCCATTATCACATCTAGATTAAAGCTTAAAGAATGTCACAGGGCACTCACTAGTTTCAAGGACATTTCAGATGATCTCTCTATGCTTATCCTTTTTCTTCCACAGTGTTTAAGGGGTGAGGACAAAGCTGTGACTTTTCTATTCAAATAAAAAAAAAAGGAAATACTAATGTTTTGCTTAGGCGTTTGGTCGTATAGCACATTCCATACTGAAATAGATATTATTAGAAACCATCTTCCCTTTATTAAATCAAACTTACTCTCTTTCAGTTCCTCTCCACTGTAAGGATAATTTTAGTGTTTTGACTTAAATCTAAATAATTGGTCACCAGGGATGATTCCCAAATAATAAAATACCCAATTCAGCTGGGAATTATGGAGATTTTAATTAATTTAGAGAGAAGGAATTAAAGAATAAAAGTGAGAGAGAGAGAAAGAGAGAGAGAGAGAGAGAGAGAGAGAGAGAGAGAGAGAGAGAGAGAGAGAGAGAGAGAGAGAGAGAGAGAGAATTAATTTAAACTGCTCTGGCTCAGGCTGTTAAAGGCCTTGACCAAAGTGGCCTCCCCAAGCCTAAGGGTAAGGGAGTCAGTCTTATCACTCACCAGGAGACCTTCTCCAAGGAAGCTCCAGTCCTCCACTGAACTCAATCTCCTGAACTGAGTTCAGAATAATCCCTTGAATTGACTTTTAGTGTTCTTTTAAAGAGAATTTTCTCTTATGTCACCTCCCCTAAATTTTTACATCTACCAATCACAGTAGATGCTTTTTTCCAGGACTGCCCATTCTTAGTTCTTCTTTTGATGACTTCCAGTGAATCACTGGCATTCTTAAAGTATTTCACTAAGGATTGAATGTAGTACTCCATATGTGGTTTGACCTGTGCAGAGGACAGAATAACTATTTCATCCCTAGACCTAGATACTTTGCCTCTCAATTTCTCTGATGAAATTATGCTCCCTTTCAGATCACACCTGATTCAAATTTAAGCTTGTATGTCCCTGAAATTTCAGATTTCTTTCAGAAGAAATGTTCCCTTACTACTTCTGTCCCATGTTATGAGGTAATTTTTTTTAACCTAAATGTCAGACTTTACATTTCTCCCTATCCCATTTAATCTTATTATATTCAGTCCAATGCTTTAGCCTATTGAGACTTTTTCGGATCCTGATTCAGTTATCTAATATATTGGCTATTCTTTCTAGGACTGTTCTCTGGAAATTGATATTTAAGCAATATGGCCAATGACAAGTTCATGGACCTTTGTATGAGAGACCCCCTTCCAATTCATGTTATTTGTTGAAGGCAACTATGTGATTTTGTGAATTGTGCCCTGGCCTTGGATTCAAGGAGACCTGATTTAAAAACCTACTTGTGTGACCCTGGGCAACTTACCTAACAACTCTTACCTTCCTTTTCATCATATGTAAAATGTGGATAATAATATTTCCTAGGGTTATGATGAGTATACCATTAAAATACATATGTAATGTGCTTCACAAACCTTAGAGTACTATTTTAATGCTAGGTATTATGATTATTTTTTCTCTTTTTTTGAGCAATTACCTTGTTTTATTTATGTCAGAATCTTCTGAAGGATTTGTGGAGGAAAAGCTAAATAAATACTCAGAAAATGTTAAATAAATGAATCTAAAATGTGCTGTATAAATCAATCCTCCTAGGTAATCTTTTTTTTTTTTTGTAACTCTATCCCCACCACGTCCCTACCCTAAAACTAGAAAGAAAAGAAAAGAAAAATCCACAACATTAATAACAAAAGTACATAATTAAACAAAGCAAATTCCCTTATGGACCATGTCTGAAAATGTATGTCTCAATTTGCAACAAGAGTCCATCATCTCTTTGTCAGAAGGTGAGCAACAAGTTTCATTAATGGTCTTGTAGAACTGCTTACTAATTGATTTGAATCAGTATTAATTCTTTGTCTTATTTGTTGTCGTCTTCATCTTTATTTTTATCTTCTTCAGGAGGCATCCTCCTGGCCTTCTACTGCTGTATCTCTTCCCACTAATTTTACCTTCCATCAACTTTGTTTTCCTCTTTTTATTCCCAGAATTTAACTCAGTACCTGATAAAGTAGGCACTTAAGAAAGATTCTTTTTTGGTGAATAGATGAAGATGAAATATGTTTACCTTGTTGATTTCTTCAACTTTTTTTGGATAAAATTGTTTTGAGCAGTCAATGGAACAACAGCTGCTCTACTTTGGTCAGGAGAAATTTTAGCAGATGCTTGATTAAATGAAGTTCCCCATAATTAATATATTATGCCACTTTCATAGGCTTTTATTTATTATTTTATTTATTTTTTTCAGACAACAAGGCTTTATTGCATTGGATTTTTCATCCAATCATCATTGGAGATCAGACTATATTTTCCCCTTTAGTGAGTTAATCAATTCTACTTTATTGACTGACTGAATTCTTGTCCCATAATGCCAAATGCTTGCTGGTCATTGCTACCTGGATATAGCAAAAGAATCTTAAACTTAATGTGCACAAAATGGAAGTCAGCCTATTTTTTTTTCTAAACCTAGCCTTTCTCTTCCATGCTTCACACTGCTTTGTAATCTGGGATTCCTACTTGATAATTTTTTGCTCTTACTCCCCCATATCCAATAAGTTACTGAACCCATTATTTATGTCCTATAGCATTCCCTAGGACCTCAAGCAGACCCCCAATGACCATTAATTCTCATTTGTTCTCTATTAATTTTCTCTTAAATTCTATTATCTGATTTCCATAATTTATCATATCTATCTTTCTATCTTTTTTATTTTCTGAATTAACAGTGATACTTCCAACACTTTAACTATATTGTTCTTTTGGGGAAAAAGGATATTCTCCCAGGGTTTTCCTCCAATCATAATTAATCTTATCAATTTCTAGTGATATTCATGAATTCCTATTTGACTCTCCTTTGGTTCATGCTGCTTATTAAGCACACCATTTATTTTTTTGTGGAATATTTTGGACTTGATATCATGAGAATTTATAGTTATATCAACTATGCATAATCTTCTTGCATTGTAGGTACTCTATAGCATCTAGCTTAATGAATATAGGTAGGAACTTTTGTCACTAACTCCTTCCACTTGGGCTTACTGCACATTTGATCAATTTCTCAAGTCTTTAATTTGATGCATTTTTTCAAGTTCTTATTAGTGGCCAGGGGCCTTTAATTTTTATATTTTTAGTTCAAGTACAGAAATCTAATCTCAACTTTTCATCTATTGTAGTTCTAAGCATAGTGCTTTCTAAATGATGCTTCATAAATATTTGTTGAATTTAATTAAAATCTCCTTATTCAATAGAAGTGACTAGGTATGAAAGAAAAGATACTTGGTAAAGAATCAAGTAGCCTGAGTTCACCTTTTACTAACTATCTGTGTAAACAATCACTTTACCTTTCTTGGCTTTAGTTCCTCTTCCACAAAAATGACAGCAACAGATTAGATGTTTGCTATTGTTTCTACTAACTCTAAAACTTCTATGATCCTCAAACACTTTCTTATCTCTGAGGTAGAAAAAATATTAAGGTAAATTGACTTATCAAAGGTCACATTGCAGTTGTCTAGCCACTACTGACCAATTTCTTTCTTTTGTTGAACTATACACAGACTGGCAATTGATGTAATAAATTGGTGCATGCCCTTGATTCTGTAGAGATACTTTCATTCTTTGTAGTAGAGAAACTTGCCTTTGAATTGTTTTATTTTTGCAAGTAGTTCAGTGGTAAAGACATCACTATTATATCCATTCTGCTGATGAGGAATACACAGGATACACAAGTTTTAAAGTCACATATGAAATTCTTTCAAAAAAATGGATGAAGATGACTCACAATCCTTGTTCTATGTTGTCCCATTACCAAATGCTTCAATTAAACTCATTCCCATTAACTGGTCAAAATAATTTCAAATCCATTTTCTGTATTGCTGCAGGGTCACAAATATGAATCAGAAGCTCACATTTCATATGCCTGCTTGGGGACTACATACATCAGGGATTTTTCCAGAGCAGATTAAGGGATTTCTTAGCAGTTTCAGTAAGCATTTTATGAGAAAAGGCAGAAGACAACTGATGTATATCCTCAGCCAATAATTAGTTTTTGTTCCACAGATGCCTGTTTAAGGAAGTGTCAGGTTTCACACATGCCCATGGAAGATTAAAAATATTCCTTCTGGTTGTAATTAGATGTATTTTGTGTGCCCCAAGAGGAAGACCTAGGATCATAGGAAGGAAATAACAAGAAACAGACTAATGCTACATTAGGAAGAATTTTCTAATAGTCAGAGCTGTAACAGATACATTTATGATGGATTAAATTCTTTGTTCCTAAAATATTTTAGACAGAGACTGAATAAACTTCTATCAAAAAGAATTAATATGGTCTAGTGATGAGAATTAGTCATGGAATCCTAAGACCAGACTCCATTTGGTCAAGATATCTAACCTCCAACCCATCCTCAGTTTTTCTTCTGTAAAATGGGCACAAAAATTCTTAAACAAACAAACAAACTCTTACCTTACATCTTGGAATCAATAATGTGTATTGGTTCCAAGGCAGAAGAGTAGTAAAGGCTAGACAATGGGGGGGTAAGTGACTTGCCCAGGGTCACATAGCTAGGAAGTGTCTGAGGGAAGATTTGAACCCAGGACCTCTTGTCTCTGGGCCTGACTCAATGCACTGAGTCACCTAGCTGACCCCACAAATATTCTTAAACTACTTCCCTTACTGAATTGCTGTGTCATCACGGTTTTAGAAGCTGAAGGGACTATGCAGGTCATCCGGTTGATATATTTGCTCACTCCTTGCATTCTGCAAACTGAGAGACACAGAGAGAATTATTTACTTACTCAAGAACACATAGGTAGTAAGTAGGTGATAAAACTGTAGAAGACAAAAAATTGAAATTGGTGGAAGGGTAGAATAGATGAACTCACTTTTCTTCCAGCTCTCAAATTCTATTTGGGGATATATTCATTTTGTCTCAGTCTCAGACAGGAAAAGAGGTGACACAAGATAAGTTTTGTCCCTCCTAGAGTGATAATTATTTATACTTTTCCTCAAAATTATAATAATAGAACTCTGGATAATATTAATTATGCTATTATTAAGAATTATTTTACTTAGCATTGAAATATCATTCTAAACTTTATAAAGCTCTTTACAGAAACTGTCTCATTTGATCCCACACAACAATCTTGTCAGGTAGACATCACTATTATATCCATTCTGCTGATGAGGAATTGAGGCAAAGATTGGTTAAGTGATTTACTCAGAGTCACAGAGTAGTTTTCTGATTCAGAACTTGATTTTTTGACTCCAAGTCCAAATACCCTTTCCATTGTGTTAACTAATAGTCACCTTGCACAATATTTATTGACTTTACTCATCACAATACATTCAATCATTGACTCGTTCCTAGTTCCTCAGGAATTGAAATTTTAGAGCATCTTCAAATAACCTAGGGGTGTGAAAGAAAAATCAGTTTACCAAAAGTCCTATGATTTCAGAAAAATAAAATTAGTCAACCAATTAACCAATAAACATTTATTAAGTATCTATTCTTTGTCATGTACTGTGCTCAGGACGGGGGATATAAAAAGAGACAAAAGACAATTTTTGTGTTCAAAAAGCTTACAACCTAACAGAAAAGACCACATACAAACAAATTTATGCAAAGAAAACTATACATAGGATAAAGAGGAAATTATTAACAAAGGGAAGGTAGAATAAACACTGCTTCCTGGCAGATTAATGAATGTTTTTCATGTAATCCCCTTTTTGTAATGGATGTCATACAATATTTTCACAAATTATTGCTTTTTGACATCCTAGAATTAAAATTGTTTGGATCAGAAAGAAACCTTAAAGATCATCTACTTTAACTTCACAGATGAAGGCATGGAATAGTGTCTTGGAAAGACCAATAGGCTTAGAGTTAGGAGTCAATTTCTAGTCTTCACCCTGCCACTAATCACCCAGGAGCCTTTAAGATAATTTTCTTCTCTCGCTGAACCTCATTTCCTTTATTTGTCAGATGAGTAGGGAAGATTGAATGATCTGTGAGGCCTATGCCAGTTGTAATTTTAATTTGCAACAATGAATGAATCTGTGGCTTGCCACCAGATCACTCAACTAGGTAGGAAAGAAGATAGTTTGAGAACCATAGGATAATATCTCTAAAGCTAGAAGGGACCTCAGAAGCTGTCTCATTTTACTTATGAAGAAACTGGGATCCATGAGAGTGAAATGATTTGTCCAAGGTCCACATGTAGCTGCACAGCTAGTAATGTTAGAAATGGTCTTTCTGATTTGAAGTTCAGTGTTCTATCCACTGTATAATCCTTCCCCGACCACTGGACTCCTAGAGCACTGTCCTCAAACTTCTGTCCATTTATATTCCAAGGCATATAAAAAACATTGCCATTGCCATTTTCATTGATGGTTAAATTGGCCTCTTTCAAACCTCCCCAAAGGTAAGTATGTTTTATTTTCCCTCTCCAGATTTAACAAAAAAAGCTGTACCTGTTTGTAATTTGGCCAAAACCATCCCCTTATCATAATAGGAACTTGTATCTTCCACATAGGATAGTAAAGGTGGCTAAAGTGCTCCTGAACTCATGCTTGTGCTTGAACTATTCATATTGAATATAAGCTTTTCAAGAATGGGGCTTGTTTCTTGCATTTTCAATTCCATTCCTTTGTTCTGAATTTCAGACAAAATTTGCCCTGAATGAATTCTTAGTAAATAGGAATTTATTGAAAAATATTTTCATTGGGGAATGGCTGAACAAATTGTGGTATCTGTTGGTGATGAAATACTATTTTGCTCAAAGGAATAATAAAGTGGAGGAATTCCATGTGAACTGGAACAACCCCAGGAATTGATGCAGAGTGAGAGGAGAAGAACCAGGAGAATATTATATCCAGAGACTGATAGATACACTATGGTACAATCGACTGTAATGGACTTCTCTACTAGTAGCAATGCAATGATCCAGGACAATTCTGAGGAACTTAGGAGAAAGAACACTATCTACATCCAGAGAAAGAACTGTGGCAATAGAAACACAGAAGAAAAACAACTGCTCAATCACATGGGTCTATGGGGAAATGACTGGGGATGTAGGCTCTAAATGATCGCCCAGTGCAAATATTAATAATATGGAAATAGGTCTTGATCAATGACACATGTAAAACCCAGTGGAATTGCATGCCAGTTATAGGAAGGGGTTGGGGAGAGGGGAGGGAAAGAACATGAAACATATAACCATGGGAAAATGTCTAATCAACTAATTAAATAAAATATTAAAAAATAAAAAAAACATTTTCACTTTGAGAAAAATTGTTGATAAGAGTGTCCATGACAGTGGGTGGCTACAGCCCAGAGGCTGAAAGTCTAGCATCAGGACTAGTCATGTCTTGCATGTTTTAACCCTTGTTCTCTATGTAGCAACGTATTATTATTATTCTAGTCAAAGTATGTTGAGTGGGAAATCTCAGAGACAGTAGTACAGAGGGATCTTAGAGATTGGATGGGTTGTAAATCACAGAGCAAATGCAGGCTAGTAGTGCAGACTGATGAGTATTGTGGAATAGGAGGAACTTTAAGGAGAAGTGTGAGGGCTGTAAATGTCATAGGAATATTCCAGGGAGGAAGAATTGTGCCACTAGCAATGAGTTCTTCCTTTTCCTTCTATTGCTGCCTGAGAGCCTGCTAATTGTTTCTCTGGATCTTGACAATAACTGAGAACAGAATTTCTTGGAAATAATTGCATTTGAAATTCTGTTCTTGAGAAATAGAAATTCTTTCAAGGACATACTGTGTGTATGTGTATAACTGTGCATGTGAAATGTTACAAATAGGAACTCAATAACTTCTACATATCACTGACTGTTGGTGGTACAAAAGAGGGACCTTACCCCACCACTTACTGCTTCCACTATATACCTTTCCTAGATAGCACCTTAGGCTTTCTGTATTCATAAAGAGTGGTCTAATTAGACAATATAGAGCAAATTACCTAATTGGAAATAGCATTCAGGATTTAAAATTTTATTTTAATCATATTTTTATTTATTTAATTAAATTATATATATATAATTTTTAAAAAATTCATGCAAAATATACTTTTCCTTTTGATCTTTGGTATAAACAATATTATTAGCCTCTTATTGACATTGTCTCTTCTTGCTATAATTAAGGCATTCTTAATTACCAGAAGATGGACATTGAGCATTTGGGTAAGGGAAACAAAAGAGAGGTGTTATATTTGTCCTGTTGGACAAAGAGAGAAGCTAGATGGCCTCCTCTTGAGCATGAATAAAGTAAAGTTGAAGTAAGAATAAATGAGTTTCTGAGCTCTTCTGAAAATCAGAATAGAAGTTCACTTCTCCTAGTATCTGTGGACCTCAATTTCCTCAAATGTAGAAATTGCAGCTTGGACTAGATGGCCTCTAGAGGTCCCTCTCAGTTCTAGATTTGTAAACCTGTAACCCCCTGATCCTACAACCAGCTCCCAATGCAACTTACAATACATGTGATTTAAACACTAGTGGTCAGGGCATGCATGATGCTTTGATCCATTTTGATTCTTCTCTCTGCCTCTACCCTACAAATGAATAACACTATAATAAGAGTCTAGACCCACAGATTCTTTGGTATAGGGAATATCTAGAGGAGGAAGCTTCCTCTGCCAGTGTAGGCTGGAATGTTCTCTTCAGCTTAGGAATGTCACAATGGCAAAATAATAATTCCATTAATATTAATGACCACACTTCATGAAACAATCTCCTAGAGCAAGGCTCCCTGTTTGTTCCCATCTAGAGATGGCCTTTGTAAGCTCATGTGGGTCTCTGTTTCAATATTTGTTTATCAAGTAAAGGGCTACGAAGGTTTCAGAGTCTACGAAGAGCAGAGGAAGTTTACAGTTGAAAACAAAACAAATTCTACATATAGCTTGTCAGATATTTTTAGAGGTGGCTTTTGTTTGTTTGAGTTTGTCTGTGTGTGTGTGTGTGTGTGTGTGTGTGTGTGTGTGTGTGACAAGTATGCATACATGCAACATCAGTTTAATTCATAAATAAAAGCTAATAGCAGAGCTGACTAACTACACTAATTCCCCTGATCTGAGACAAATGAAGTACAGAAAAAGAGAATTATAAGCCAGTAGTGGCACAATTCTTTTAGTTAAAATAACCTGAGGCAATACAAGGAAGCCAGATAAGGATTACTGGAAAAGGCACTTGCTTCTTGGCATTGCCCTTTTAACAATCACATATGCTCATGTTTCCCCCAGTTCCCTTGGAAAGAGTTTTAACTTTAAAACTAACCTAGTCAAGCCCATCAAATTCCAGATCCATCTGTGCTTTATGGGTCCCTCTACCCAGTTCAACACAGACATAAAAAAGCAATTGTTTTCCAAAAGTAGACTGAGCTAGTTGGCTTGATAAGGAACACTTGTTTCACAAAGTCTGCAAACCCAGCAGGGGTCTAGGGAATGGCATGTTTCTTGCAAGTGAAATATTTTATATGTGAGGCAAAGATGGGTGCCTGGTTTCCAATAAGACATAGTGGTAATGATCCTGTTATTTGAGAGTTTTGGTTGACTAGATGAGGATGGAGGGAAAAAGTCAGCCAGCGGCTTCTGCAGAATGGATATTTCCTAGAGTTAAAAGACAATGCCTACTGCCAATTCTGGAAGATTTTGAGGGACAAACTTGAGCAAAAATGAACTGTCCTTCTACCCCCATCCCCTCTTCTTTCATCTATGATATTCAGAAATCATAAAAATATTTGTGCAAATGGTTAAGGAAAAAAATAATGAAGCTAGTCTCTTCTCTGTGGAATGTATAGCAATTGTAGTTATACTTTGTACCTGAAAATTTATATGATTTAGAGCTCAGAGAGGCTTGGAGAAATCATCTAGACAAATGTGGTGAACCTATGGCACGGATGCCAAAAAGGGCACTCAGAGCCCTCTCTGTGGGCATGCCTACAGTCACCTGCCAGAGTTTGTTTCTAGAAAGCCAGAGGGACTCAGAATGGAGATGTTCCCCTCTCCCTCTTGATGTGCCTGAGGACATTTTTTAATTCATTCACCCTTCTGTATACTTGGAAGTGCTTCCTTCCTCCCCTGTTTGGAGTAAGGCAATGATGGAGAGGAGGGAGCCCATATGCTGCTTGAAGGTACAGCAGAGATAGCACACTGCTGAGTCTGTAGTGATGATTCCCATGGTGATGTTGGAGAGGAGCAAGGTTTGAGGAGAGGAATAACTCACAGCATGAGGTATAGCTGAAGGGGAACAGAGCTAGAGGGTAGCAGAGGGCTCAGGCCACTCTCTGCCCTTTCTCCACATATTCTTCTCATCACCTGTCCCTCTACCCAGAAGCCCAATGGGAGTGCTTCTTCCTTCTCTGTCTGGGGTAAGGAAGGAGGTGGAGCACACAGAACTTGGTTTTTGGGTTGGGAGGGCACAACACTGTCTCTAAAAGGTTCTCTTATCACTGATCTAGACCAATACCCTCATTTTTTTTCATATTAGGAAGAGATGTAATTTATAGAACCATAGTTTTAGAACTGAAAGCTGTTTCAGAAGAAATTTAGTCATAAAAAAGGTCATAGATTTAGAAGTGGAAGAGATCTTTGAAGTTACTGAGTCTAACACTTATTTTAGAGCTGAGGACATCAAGACTGAAACAAGTGAAGAAACTTATTCTGGATCATTCAGCTATCAAGCATCTGAGACATCTTTGAACAGAAATCTTAATGACCACCATAAATGTTTATTATGCCAGGATCCTACTCAATGTCATCCAAGTTTTGGGGGGTGGGGCTGGGGACCAAGAACCCCCATAAGAATAGACTATGGAGCAATTGTCCCAAGCTCAGAAAGACAGTCAATGTATGTATTGCTTACGTGTTTTGCAAAGAGTGGAAGCATCAGCTGAAGCCAGGAGGTTCTTCTGCTGGCCCCAGCCAAGACTATGAGAGTCAATGGGATTTATAAAGTTTCAGGGAGTGCACGGTGAAATCAGACAAGCAAGAAGGTAATAAAAAAACCATTGGATGCAATCGCCCACACGTCCTTCAAACACAGTCAATTTAAAACAATCCCTCCTCCTCCTTTTAGAGGGGAATTAGAGGCATTAGTCTCCTTGAAATCTTGGAGCTATTAAGAATGTATGAACACAGGGCTTGGATGTTTGAGAAGAGGGAGGTCATTTTGGCATCTGAGAAGGAGATTAAAAAACCCCCCAACATTTCTATTTCTATTTCTCTTTATTTACTCCCCTTAGAGAAGGGGGAAATATAAAATGTTTGTCAGGACCTTCTGAAGTTATGTAGCTTTGGGCACCCCAGTCCTCTGAGAAACAAAGTCAGCATTCTATCAGGGGATGGTTGGATATAAAAATGTTTTGATGGCACTTCTCTTCCTTCTCCAGTGCTATCTTATTTATTTATTTATTTATTTATCAAATTATCTCACTTTGATAGTATGTCACTGTCCTCAATTAAAATAATTCTGTGTTTTTACTTTTGATCTTCTTGGGTATTTGGGCAGGCAGGGCTTGGAACTTCTTTTTTTATGTGGACTTATGATTGTTGGTTGATAAAGAGGAGTTGTTCAGGAAAACACAAAATGCATGTTAAGGGATGATTATGACTATCTCAATTTCTTCCTTTTTAGAATTAAATGTGTAAAGCAGATTCTTAACTATTCCTGAGATTCCAGGAGCTCCCTCTAAACACCAGGGCTAAGATGGCTTTGAAGCTATGCAAAAACAAAAACAAAATCTGATTTACAGAGTTAGTTATGGAAAGAGTTTTTATATAAATTATTTACTTTCCAATTAAGATGCATAGGATCTTGGTATATGGAAGATACTGTAATATTGTATCTTGTCTTGACAGGTAATTTCTAAACAGACACAGCCCCAATAAAGTGTTCTGATAGGCAAAGCTATGCTTTTAAACAAAACAATTATCTGGCTAAGATGAAATGACTGCTTTGAATGTTTCAATAATTCATCAGATCACACTGCTCCAGTTATAGATGGGAATTTCAAGTGGCCAGTCTAAGACACCTTGAGCAGTCATCTGCTCACTGCCAAGGTCAAGGGGCTAATGGGAACAGGACCACAAAAGGAAAGAGTCCTGTGGATAGGTAGTAATAAGAAAGTTGTAGTTATTAGAGCTGTATGACCAATGAATATGGGTCTAAGAAGTCACTTCTTTAGATAACAATGAGAAAATCTGAAGGGTCAAATTTACAGTGAATTTAGAATGGATTCCCCTTTTGTAATTAGTAGGGTGATCCATCCATACACTTTTCTAGCAAAATAACACTAGATCAAAGATTTTGCTGATGTAAGAAATCTTCATTGTAGAAACTCTATCCCAACCATGCATCTTGTCTATGTCTCATATATATATATATATATATATATATATATAAAGTCTCCTAAGGCACAGATAGAATAAATGACTGGCCCATGGTCACACATGTAGTATTTCCCAAAGGCAGGACTTGAGCCCACATCTCTTGATTCTAAGACTGGCCCTCTCACCCCTATGCCAACCTGCTTCTCATCAGGTTGATTCATTATAATGATATAATGCTATGTCATAAGATTGGAATCTTTTCTTATCATCCCCAATTTATGATCACCATATTTCTGGATGCTCATCTTCTATTATTTATTGTTTTTTTTTTGTATGTTGGTCTTGTCTGCTTGCCTCAATTTTATATTTCTTGAGTGAAGGAGCCATCAGTTACAGGTCAGTTTTAATTAGAAGATGGTCAGTGGAGATGTTCAAGCAAATACAAAACCTCTTGTTAAGGATGTTGTAGATGTTTAAGTTCATGCTTCAAGTAAGAGATGGATTAAGTGAACCACATCTAATGTTCATTTTCAAGAAAGACTACTCTGGTACACCTGCCATCTACAAATTAGACTCTTTCCACAATAGATTTGTAGGAATATGTATTTTCTTGGATTTGCCTGTTTTTCTTGCCTAGTAAGATGGAGAAAATAAAGAAGAGATGATTTCACTTTTATATTGTTTTCCTAAATATTAGAGAATTATGGATTGACATTTTTTTCCTGAAATTTTAGTTGCCAATAGAAACATGACAGTACCACCTATCATTTGCATCAGGAGAAAGGGTCAGATATTCTTTAAATGTAGTCCATTTCATAAGACATATCTTCACCTAATGTCCAGAAATGATTTTCTAGAGGGTTACAGAAATCCCTAGCACATTTGCCAGTGGGCTTCTCTGGGATTTGGTACCGCTGGGTGTATATTTAGCTTCCACAAATGGCAAATTGCCTTTTGATCAGTTTCTCACCAGAGAAGATTTTGTTCTTGAAATTTAGTAATTGCTATAAATGCTTTTGAAGTTACACACAAACTAACTGCACATATTCTATGTATTTTACTCCACAGTGATGATCCTAATAATCGGTACTATCTGGCTGAAATAATCTTGGTATAGTTTGACATTTTCTAGAATGCATGAACACATAATAATTGTATATGTCGTTTAATGGTTAAAAAATTGCAAAATTAATGAGCTTGAAAATATCCATTAAATTTAAAACCTCTAGTTAATAGCTGACTAATTCTTTTGACTAACCCCTTCTTTCCCCCAATGAAAACACCTCTGCCAAATAGCTCCTTCTAAATACGTCCAACAAGGATCAGTCTCCTCTTTGGTGTTACACATCACATTTGTACTGTTTTGATGTAACCTGTCTGTTTCTCAGTTTCATAGTCATATTTCCCTTCTATGTATATACTTTTATATAGTCCTTTAAGAAACATTTTTGAACACATTAAATATAAGGCAATATGTTTAGTATTGGGGAAGACAGAGGCATAAACAGCACAGACCATGCTTTCTAAGTTTTAATGAATTGTCTGTAATTTTTCTGAGAGCAGAGTTCATTTGTCCATTTCTTCTTCCCAGTGCCTGGGTGAGTTGAAGAACATGGGAATAAATGAACCCTGTGATCACTGCTCTCTAATCTAATGAGACTAAAACTAAAGCCTTCTCACTATCTGGATGGTGAAATGAATAGAGAGATGGACCTAGAGTCAAGAAGACCTGAGTTTAAATCTGGTTTCATACACTCACTCTTTGTTTTAGTCCGGACAAGTAATTTTTAACTCTGCTTGCCTCAGTTTCTTCATTTGTAAAATGGGGATGATAATAGCATTCACTTATCAGGATTACTATGAGGATAAAAAGAGAATAATTGTGAAGTTCTTTGCAGACATTAAAGTACTCTACAAATGCTAGCTACTCTTAACCCTAATTTTTGTAGAACACACCTAAATAGCCAGGCTTAAAGCCATGACATATAATCTGTTACATTCCTTTTTTTTCCTTGATATCCTGAATTTATTCCTCTAACTTCTTTAATAGTCAACTTCAGAAATCATAGAAACATTGAAACCTTCAATGCCATTCCTACAGGCAAGTGACTTTCTATATTAGCTGGTATGCTTCAGTTTACCAAGACAGGACATTTTAAAGGTCTAGAAGGTAAATTCATCCTTTGATTTAAAAATTAGGAAAGGCATTTTCATTTATATATATATATATATATATATATATATATATATATATATATATATATATCTTGTAAAGTCAATTTGGACCATGATCCTTCCCTTTTTCACAGCTGCTTTATAATTAATTTTTTATAATGTGAAAATTCTCATCCTTTCTAGGATAGCAATAGCTTCCATCCCTGACTGGCAATTGATGCTCTCAGAATAAATAGTACTTAGAAGATTCTCCTGAGCTTCCCCATCATCAGTGTTACCTATTTTTCTGCAATGTATCAGCTTGGTAGCACAAAAGCATTTGAAAAGGCATACCAGATACAAATTACAGATTACTTTACTTTCTCACCATTTCTGATTGTGGACTCCCAAATCAATAGGAATTCATGGGATCTGAAAATTAAATCTTGCAGTGCATTTTGTCACTCTGACTTTATTGATAAAGTTATAATCCTTTTGCACCATTTTAGCAAGCTCAGATAGAAAGTTATTAGCATTGACATTTGACAATGACTGCAGCACAGAAAAGAGAGAGAAAATGACCAGGACTCAGCAGTCTCATTAGCTAACCCCTCTTTTGATTTTATACCCTCTCTGCTAGCCCATCTTTTTCATTGGGCTATGCTGCAGGAGGATGCATTTGATTCTCTTGCTTGGTGGAGAAGAAAAGGAAGCTTCATCAGTGTTCTGATGTGCTCGTCTCAGATAATATAGCATATGGCTAGCTTAGTCTTTGCCAGAAAACAATGTAGGGTATAGATCAATGCTTGGATAAGGGATTTCTGAGGGAATTCAGAGGAACCTAAAGAATTCTGGAGGTGACAAATCAAAGCTTGTTGCTGAGAAGGGCATATTATACATGTCTAGGCCCAGGTCTACTACAATTTAACTGTGATATTTTCTATTTCCCTTCTAATCTCTGTTCCTCAGTTTCTGTCTTTGACATTAGGAAGTTGGACTAGGTGATCTTTAAAATTCCTTCCTGCTAATGATTTTTTAATTTTATTTCTGAAATTCTCATGCATATGACCCTTCACTATAGATTTTCTTTTTTTTTTATTAAATCAATTTCTCATTTATCAAGCAGTTATTTTTTTCCTGTTCACCTGTCCACCCCACCATCCCACACAGGGAAAAAAATAAAAGGAAAAAAAAACTCTCATAGCAAATTGGTATTTTGAAATGAAACAAATTCCCACATTAACATTGCATCATATTTCCCCACCTTCTGTTTAAGTCTACTGCTAGTTATTCTACTACTGATAAGAATTTTAAGGAATTAAAAATATTGTATTTACATGTAGAAATACATACAGTTTGACCTTATTGAATTCTTTATATTTTCTCTTTCTTATTTACTTTTTATAGGCTTCTTTTTAGTCGTGTGTTTAGACTTCAGATTTTTTGTGTACATCTAGTCTTTTCTGCAGGAATTTTTGGATATATTCTATTTTATTGAATAACCATTTCCCCCCTGAAAGAATATACTCAGCTTTGCTGGAAAGGTGACTCTGGGTTGTAAACCTAGATCTTTCACCTTCTGGAATATCATATTCCATGCCTTTCAATCCTTTAATGTGGCAGCTGCTAAGTCCTGTGTCATTCTGATTGTAGTTCTGTAGTATCTGAACTGTTTTTTTCTGGCTATTTGCAGTATTTTCCCTTTAACTAGGGGGCTCTTGTTCTCTGGGAGGATAGGCCACCCTCTTAAACTCAAGTCCTTCCTTGATACTATCGTTAGCCTTATCTTGGGGCTTCTGCAAGTTTCAGTTCATACAAATGGTACGATGCTTTGTGTACTGGGAGCTCTAAAAGGCATCTCCCACTTCTGATTCAATTACCCCCTGAGGCTGCTGATGGCTCAAATTCTAGCCTCAGATTTTGGTGTAGGCTTTTGGACTGACTCTGGAATTGATTAGGTCAGACACACAGCACATAGCAATCTGCCCTGCCCTGGGAATCCTCCTTATTCTGGATACTGCCCCTGCCAACGATGGTCAAAATAAGCCCCAAAATAAGGCTAAGGATAGTGTCAAGTAAGGACTTGAGTTTAAGAGGGTGTCCTATCCTCCCAGAGAACAGAGCCTGCTTTTAAAATAAAAATGAAAGTCATTAAAAAGCCTGGGAGCATGAGGAAACATTTTAGAAAATAATCTAACCATAGAGGATTTTTAAGAAGATGAAAAAGAAGGCACAGGCACAGAAGGGGACAGTGAAAGCAAAGCAAACACAGGAAAGACCCAAAGAAAAATATAAAATGAACTCAGATTCCTGAAGAACTCAAAAAAGGATTTCAACAACAAATTAAAAGAGGCAGAGAGAAAATTGGGAAGAGAAATGAAAGCAATGCAAGAAGAAATGGGCCAAATGAAACAGGAGACTCAAAAGAAGATGCAGCTCTGGGTCTACTGACTGACCCAAACTGGGATTTAGGTCCTCATCACAATCCCAGGCTGGGTCTCCTGGTCTTTCTCTAGGCTCACAAAGATCAGGCTGTCCAGCACAGAATACCCTGGGCTGGAATTCTGGACCTCACAAAAAGTTTTCTTGGAACTTGAAGTGGTGTGGGTTGGGTTGGATCACTTTTGGCCCAGGCAGTTTCTCAGGACTAGATGTTGGCTTGGGCCCAAGTTCAGAACCTAAAACAGTATGTGTGGGGTGACTTGTTGGTGGTTTGCTCTTTACTACTTGCTATAGCCTCCTGCTGTCTGTCTTCTCCTCTCATCCCCAGGGCTCAGATGTTCTCTGCCTACCTTGCAAATTGTTCTCTTCATGAAAGTTGTTTCACTCTGTCTCCTTTTTGATTCTTTCACTCCTGTATTCATTTTGTGGCATTATTTTAAGATTGGTTGGAGAGAATTTTCATGGTGGTTTCAAGCTTCCTATTCTATTCTACCATCTTAGCTCTGCCTCTAAAAATAGCATTTTGAAAAATATTTGTCCAATTCTTCATAACTAGGTCATCCTCAATACTAACAAAAGGTGGGTGGCATTCCTCATTACTAGTTCCCTGGAATCAGTTAGTCACTACATTGATCAGAGTTCACAAGATTTTACAAGTTACGTTTTCTAATATTGTTATGGTATACAATGTTCTTCTGGTTCTGCTTACTTCACATTTCATTAGTTCATACGAATCTTCCTAGCTTTCTGTGAAACTATTCCCTTTGTCATTTTGTAAGGCAAAATTTGGCCAAATCTGAGGCCAGATTTGAACCTAGGACCTCCCGTCTCTAGTCCTGGCTCTCAATCTACTGAGCTACCCAGCTGCTCCCTAACTTGACCTTTAGACTAATATGGGCTTTCCAAAATGAACTAACCAATCAGCTTTGTAATTGGGTAACTGTTTCTAAATAAGGTCTATATGATATTATGTCTTGTGATATGTCATCAACATTATATGGAAATATTCATTTTGCTATATAATCCGGGTCTCAGCCTCTGGGCGTTGTCTCTTGCCAGGATCCTACAATGTAATACATGCAAGAGAACACTTTTAATGGAGGACTTGGCCCTCTTCTAATAAAATCTAACTCTCAACCTTGACTTGGAGAAATTTGGGTTTTTGACTTTATTTACCTAAATCGTGTATATTGAATCTGTGGGTTCTATTTCACAACAGTTGGCGACTCTGGTGGGATTAGAGTGACAGCCTTGTCATCCCTGATGAGTTTCTCCTTTATACAGAAAAATATTGTTCTCAAAAGGGTTCCCACATGATTTATTCTTCCTCTTTCTTTCTTTCTTTTTTTTTTTTTGTATGAGAGAGAGGCTGTTTAGGTGGGCAGACAATGACTCCTCTAGTCCAAGAATCCTGTCATCCAAGTAAGATAAGAGGATTTGGAATTCTTCAAGGCTGCAGACTTGGTGATATTTCCAGACCTATCTCTCATTTTTCTTCAATTTTCTTTTAAATTTGGTAAAAGTCAGAAGTTTGTGAAAAAGAACTAAAACTTTTCTTGTAGTTCATGGAAATGAGGAAAAATTTGTTTTTTTGTTTTTTAATGAATTAAAATTAATAGGGAAGTTTTTTTTTTTTCTGTATGTCCTAGGCTACTGTAATATGTAAATTGGTAGAGAGAAATTAAATGTTTCTGTCTAAGTTATTTGTTTTTAAGGTGTTATATTCTCTTAAAAACAGATTTTTTTTTTAGCTCACTATGAGGGAAAGCAGACTCCATGAATAAATAACATTAGGTTTTTATTTTTTTATGGTTCAGATTTAAAATTTTGTGTGTGGACCTATGCTTGGGCAAGAAGTTTTGGGGAAGGTGAGTCAGAAGGCTAGATTCAGAAGCCAGAGGTTCCCTGGCTAGGTCTGTGCCTGGGGGACATTCACATTGTGTTGAAATTTTCAATCACTTATTTAGTTTAGTGTAGTTTTTTGTTTGTTTGTTTGTTTGTGTGTGTGTGTGTGTGTGTGTGTGTGTGTGTGTGTGTGTGTGTGTGTTGTGGTGTGCTGTGGGAGAACTGGAACTCCCAAAGAGACCAGAGTGCTGGACTTGTGGACAAAGAAATTTTGTAAGGGTTTCTCAGTTTGAACTCCTTGTTTAGGGTGTTCCTGAGAAGCTGTTGCCAAGATTGGCGTGTGGAGTATACAAACCTCCTCTTCCACCATCAAACATGGGGCTTTTTGTGGCAATATGGTCTAGGGCACATGAAGGCTTAATATTTCTTCTTGACAAACTTTGTGACCCTGATGGGTGGGACGCCTCCCAATATGGTCTCTAGACTTTCGAAGGGACCGATTCCAGAAGGCTCCCCACTAGACAGATTTTTAAAAGATTGGGATAATGGAAATCTTCCTATTGAACAAGGAAAAGATGAGGACAAATCTATTAAGTATTGCTTTCTTTGATCTGAAGCCCTTAAGCACTTCTGACCAAAATTTAGGACCCTAAATTTTATTTTTGCTATGACTAAATTAGAAACCTTCTTATAGAAACAAGAAAATTGGAAACAGCTTGAATATTTAGGAAATTGGAAATATCTGATTCAGCAAGAAAAATTAATTGAGCAGGAAGAAGAGGTAAAGAAAAATAATTGTGGAAATCTTAAATCCTGATCACTTGATTTCAAACTGGGATCATTTTTGCAAACCCCCTTAGCCCCTCCTTTCTATTCTGAAACTAGAAAAAGGGAAGAGCAGTGTCCAAAATCAGGAACCCAGAAAACACCTGGCTGAGAGTCTAGTTTCTGGGAACGTTGCCAAGATTTGGGTAGAGAACACAATTTTGCCCAGAATCAGGCAAGAGTGCAGACTGGGCATTATTAATGAGACCCTCCTCAAATTGGGGTGATAGAAACCACTAACAGAGTAGTGGCAGACGCAGGAAGGGCTGGGACCTGGCCATTATAAGATCTGGAATGGAATTATAACAATGTTGGAGACAGAATAGTTTAGTTGATACCAAAAATAACCTAAAAAGGGGAATGAAATTATTTTCAGAATGTCTAGAGAACTATAGCAAGTTTCACGAGACCATGCAGGAGAAGGATGAATCACCTATGAAGTTTTATGACAGGCTGTGTAAAAGTGCCAAGAGATTTGCTAGGCTAGATGCTATTAACACTAGGGATGGCAGAGTAATCAATGTGGCATTTGTAAACCAGTCTCTCCCACACATTAAGAAGTATTTCCAGAAATACTGTCCAGGCTGGCATGAGAAGTAAATAGGTAAATCGAAGGCTATTGCTTTGTATGAGTTTGAAGGAAAAGATGGAGTGAAAGATAGAGAAGCTGCTTCCAAGACCAGGGCAAAGTTCCAAGGCAGGTTTAGCTGCACTTCAAGAAAGACAGTGGCCTGCAATAGGTCATATGCAGAAAGAGTGTTGTGAGAGAAGGAAGGATTTAGTCGATGAGGACTTTGGGAACAGACGTGTTGCTGCTTAGGTGGAAAAAAAAATAACAGAAATTGGCCACAGAATAGAGGTTGGAATCCAGGAAGTCAGAGTTGGAAACCCAAATACAGAGATGGAATTTTCAGAACAGAGATACTGAACCCCAAAATAAAGAGACCTCTCCATCATGATGGGGCAAGGGAAGAGCAGGCTCTGAGGCAGGCTTTGAGACTCACAGGGCAGGCTTTCCAGCTGCCAAGAATGATTCTGAAACTGCTCTTTCAGTTTTACCTACCCTGCCCATTCTAGCCTCTCCCCTTCCCCAAGTGGATTTGTATATTGAAGATATTAAGGTTACTTGTTTAATTGATACAGGAGCTTCACTATAAGTTCTTAAATACATTTC